>NW_022991201.1:1453873-1607083 GCF_902827175.1 Gymnodraco acuticeps | reverse complement strand
CCATCTATTATATATTATCTATAACAATAGTCTTCATTTACAATAGGCATCATTTTAAAACATACATCTATTGCAGTTATGATGTCATAATAACATACAATTGTATAAAACACAATTTGCTTACATCTTTGTTCTCTTTTGAGAATCAAACAAAACAGATTTAAATAAAAAAAGAATGCAAACAAACAAGTGAAATGAACTAAATTGCTGAATTGCTTTTAATTCACTGGCAGGAGCGACAAGTGAGGAGGAGCAAAAAGTGAACAACGAGGGAGAGATTGAACAAAGAGAAAGAGTAGAAGACAGAGAGAGTAATGAACAGGAAGAAGACAGAGAGACGAAAGAAGATGGAAGAGAGGGTGCAGGTTATGGAAAGGAGAGAGACATGGAAAATGAATGTTGACAATGTGTTGTGATCATTTTAGCCTCTTCTGCATGTCCAGATCATTAATAGTAACAATCAACTGATTCTTATGTATTACACTTTAAAAATAATTGATGCTGACATTGTCAACCCACTGACATGGTTTGAAATCAATATATTATCCAATTTGTGACCCCCCACAGGACTGAAAAAGCACCTAACTAGATCATGAAAATCCCCAAAATCTCGGGGGGTATCCCCCGAACCCCCCTAGCATGTTTGGACCTCGGTATTTAGGAAATCCTGGATACGGCCCTGTCTGCGGGTAGCATTAGCTCGCGATCTCAAGTCGTCTACAAAATACGTTTAGGGAGCTATATAGAAGCTTATGGACATCCCGGAAAGTTGAAAATGTACGCTAAGGGCCTGCCCCCCTTGCGTTGGAAAAAGCCGACACGGCCGCCTCCCTCTTGCGTTTGAAAATGCCGACACAGGGGACTTGACATAATGTCAACATAGGCCAACCTGGTAGTGAGGATGTGTTAAAATAACACATTGCAGTTGTTTTCAATTGCTTACACGTCTTTTTGAAAACATGCCTAATTTTCTCAAAACACGTAACAAAATTAACAAAACCACAAAGTGCAAAACACCTCATATATCCTGCAGAATGACTTACTGCACTGAACTTAGATGGAACCTGGCCATTAGCAGGCAGAGAGATTAGGATATAAGGCAGAATTACAGTATTAATGACAGGTGACTTGACACAGAGAGCGCAGAATGCTGTGACGTTGTTTTTTCTGTATTGAACGCTATACCTTGCAGTTGTATACCCTGTGCTGTACCTCAGGGATAAACTCATGAGGTACAGGATGAGCCTTTGTTGTGCAATCTGGCTGGAAAACATGCTGCTTGGTGTAGTCGAAATGTTCTTGTGAACGTTCGGATTCACTGGGCATGTATGCAAGCTCTTATTTCGCGGCCTTTACGGTCAACTCTTTCTGCTGCTTGTCAGTTCTCAGGGCTCTGAAACAGCCATCTCCAGGGGAAGGAGAGAGGCAGAGATCCAACTTAGTCAAGAAAAGAGCTTTTATAGTCTTGATCTTCCAGTTGACTACCTTGGTCGGCCTTGTGCCCCTGGTCACTATGTTATTCATGGTGAGGGAAATGGAGTGGCAGCCCTTGGCATATGCTGTAATGGTTTGACTCGGGGCTATCTATCCACTTCTCTACCTGCAAAGAGCTGGGAAACACCTTGTAAAAAATGATTTATGTGTAAATTGTTTTTGATGGTAACTACACTGAATGTGCTGTTACTGTCATTCAGCATACCTTTGTTTTCTTTTTTCAGTGCTATTCTGTAACGAATAATGCAACTAATAACACAACATGTAAGCTTCCAGATCTGCTTTATTCTTGAGAGGCCTTCCATTAGAAGTTTTGAGAGTTTTTTTGACACGGTATTTAAAATGAAATAGTGGGCAAACAAGAGCCCAACAATTCTGAATAGCACAAAAACTAGCTATGCTAATACTTGTATCTCATGAAAAATACATAGTAGCCATTTGTTTTGTTAGTAATTATTTGGTATCAGATTAGCTAAAGTATATGCCTTGTACTTAGTTTTGAAATAAAGTGCAGTGGTCCTTTTTTCTCCACATGACATGACTTGTGTTTAAAGTAAATCACATGACTGTTTGTATTTAAATGCTTTAAAACTGCATCAACTTTGCATGTATAATTAAATCTGTGAAGATTAAACGTCTTGAAATGTATGATATGACAGCAAAGGTGATTGACACATACATACACTATGGGGAAGGAAACATGAAAAGGATGGATTTTTATTTAGTAGGGTCTGTATCTGTCTGTGACACTAAAGCGTAATTATGTGACAACCAAATATAATATTACTAAAAAACACCGGATTCACTACATGAAATGTAATACAGGACATTTCTGTTTATCTCAGGATACTGACAATATTGGAACACAAATGTCATTTTTGTAATGAAAAGATGTTAATAAGAACTGTTGGGTCCAAATGCGGCCTGCGGACCATTTTGAATCGGCCCTCACTCAGCAAATTAAAAAAGTATTATGAGTTAAGTATAATACACTTCTGCTTGTCTTACTTCTTAAATATATATGTTCAAATATATTACAAGTATATTCATGTGTTAATAAGGCCAATTTTCAAATAAAGTCAGTCAATTGAAGTTGAAAACATGTTCTAACAAATCTAAATTGATAAGAAAAAAGCCCAATATCAAATGTACATAACAACCTTGAAATATACCCTTCATATTTCCTCTTTCTATAAGCAATCTGAAGCTTCTGTTTTAGGGATGAACATAAATGAAATCCTCTGGAGAGCTGTGATGTAGGCAGTTTTTTTCTAACAACATTTTCAAGATCAAGAATAATTTACCTACATTGGATTGACTTTTCCAATTTATAACCGAACTTATGAGGCAAAATACCTCTAGGGGCCCAGCCCTTCGTATATCTTTCTGTGTGTGGCCCTGGGTGAAAAAAGTTTGGACCCCCTGGCTTAAACTAACAAAGAGGGAAACAGTGCCATCCAGTGGGGAATAACACACATGAATCTGAACTGAAACAAGTGTCCAAGACAGTTAGTAACCTTTATTTATGAATGCTAAATCACCAACATCCCACCTTTTCCCTCTTTTATCACTTTTTTTAAATTCATAATTCGAATAATCACGATCATTACTAATGATAAGTGTTTTACGAAATATTGATAGTTTATTTGCATGAACTGCTCAGAGTGCATCGCTTTTAGGTAATATTACTGGAAATATTAAAAACTTTTATAAAGTAAACTGAATGCAATTTGAACCTTTTGATTTAGAAAACACCACACTTTCCAGGAAATCAGTTGTTCAAACAATGTGTAATGGCAGTTATTTTATTTGGAACCATTATACAGTACAACCATTATATATGTGTAATTAACCACTACATGTGAAAACAAGAACGCTTGTAAAAATTCAGTGCACATGAAATTCATTGCATAAAAGAAAATACATTTCAAAAAAGATTTATATAAAGTCTTTCTAATCAACTGACTTATGGCTATCTCATTTTAGGATTACAATAATTTTTCTTTCACACACAGTTGGGACTTTGGTGACCTTATTATAAATCACTTTTCATTCATTCCTAATAGGTGAAAAATACACATTATTTAAAACATTTAAAAAAAGTAATCTATACTATTTTCACAATAATGACGGAAAAAAATATGCCACCACAAGACTCAAGGTACACGGAGACTTCCGTTTACAATATTGATCTTACATGTTTTTACACAGTAGACATTCAAAGTGATCATTAGAATCCCCTGCAACAAAGACGTTTTCCAGCCCTGTGGAGGTAGAGGAGAGGTTGTATAAACCCGGTCATTAAACCCAAAAAGGTGCTTATTGTTAGAGCATCTACAAAGTCCCCAGTATTCAAGCTAAATTGCATTGGAATTACAGCCATGTAAAAAAAGAAATTGATACCTAAGGAAATCATGATAAACAAAATAATTTTAAAGGCCCTTCTCTTCATTCTATTGCTCTTCTTCTTCTCTGTGATTTTTTCTCCTGGCCCGGGCCGCTTCAGGGCCCTGAGAACTGAGTAGCAGCAGAACATAATTATTGAGTAGATGAGAATAAATTGGATGAAAATTGCAAAAAGATATAAAGGATCTGTAAAGTACAACAAGTAGAAGCAGTAAACCAAGGTACCAACAGCCCACTCTGTACCTCAGGGGTTTAAACCGGAGAAACAACACGGGGTGGACGACCCCTGCATAGAACTCAACACAGATGCAACATAAGAAGAGAGGTTGGGCTGTATAGAAAAGGCCTCGTGAAAACAAATAGGCTTTTAAAGACCAGAATACATTTAACTTTACAAAAACAAAAAACCAGATAGATGATAAAGCAAAAAATATCTGAGACATGGCCACGTTGAGAGAAAAGAAGTCTGAGGCCAAAGTCTCTCTGGTCCCCGCCATTATCAGCCACAGGACATAAATATTCAAAGGTAGACCCACAATGTTGTTAAAGGCAGCTGCACCTATGTCTAGTATCCCAACGTTTGGGCTGGTTGATGTGTCGTGGTTGCTGGTTGTCGTGTTCATTTTATGTCTGTAAGAAGAAAAATAAAATACATTTTAAACTGAAATGTACTGTTTGCCTATATGGGCTCTTTGTCAACAACTAACCTTTCTCAACAATTGGCACAACAACAGTATACTGTACATAACTTAAGAAACAAACACCTTAAATATAGAGCTACACAATCCTTCATTCAAACCTGGTATTGAGCAGAGAGCAGTAGTCTGGTCGAGCAGCAGTGAAGAGCAGATCTGCAATGAGGCACAGCTCCAGACGTTGGTTGGTGTTTGAACAATGAAATACAATCCAACACAACAATCAGTAAACAGGATGAACACATGGAAATGTTATACATCAACCAACCTATTAATCATAATAGGGCTCAACATGTTTCCAGGCTGATTTTTGAAACCATAATATATGCCATTACAATCATAGACACATTATAGCAAAAATATGTTACATAAAATAATCATAATATAGTGAGCAGTGAATATCTATAGTTTAATATGCTATAAAAATGCAACATCTCAAAAGAGTAAAATAAAATGTATGTCATGAAAAAAAAGATGATATTGCACTGTATGCCACAAAAACGTGTACCATGTCACACAATGTCGTGAAATAAATAATAATATCAGCTTTGTGTATTTTTTTATAAAGGAGGAAATGCATGGATCACATGAAGCTCAAGCAAACAAACAATGCTTTTTTTTTTTTTTTTTTCTGTTTGCGTTTCCAAAAAACAGAAGCCTACCTTTAACATTTGATATATGGTATGTTTGTATACCATTTTATAATTTAGCACATACTGTACAGAAGAGAGAGAATAAAATAAAACAGAATAGAAAATTATACTATAATATTCATGCATAATGAAAATGTGACTTTAATCTCATCGATGACTTCGAGGCGTGAAGATGGACGGTGTGGCGCAGTGCGCTGTGCAATGATCATCAGATCAAGGGGTGAAACCCGCCGCTGCTGCGTCTGTAAAGCCGTTGTGTCCTTGGGCAAGACACTTCACCTGAACTTGCTCCTGTGGGTATTGTCCACAGTGGTGACCATTGCATGTATGATATGTGTAATGTGTATTTGTAAAGCGCTTTGAGCATCTGGAAAAGCGCTATAATAAATGTAAGGGATTATTAGGGCCCGAGCACGAGAGTGCTAGGACCCAACGGCGTCCTAGCACGAAGTGCAAGGATACCTATTGTTATTCGTGGTATTATTATTATTATTCCATATTTCAATGCTTATTTTCAGGCCTTTAGGATGCTGAGAAAGTTGTATAATTTTGCACAGATTCCAGAATCGGTGAAAAATTTGATATTCTGGAGTCAATGTGTTCAAATTGTCCAACATGCTCTCTAGCGCCACCTATGGCCATTTCCGTTTTTGGAAAGATGTACAAAGTTGCACCGTAACTCCAAATGACCTGAAATTTTTCACACTTACTCGGGTGGACCTGCTCTACATATAAGGTCCAAGTACCCGTAAGCTCCGCCTACTTTATTTTTTTTTAAATTAGCATAATTTGAAAAACAGTTAAATATTCACTTAAATTTCAAATTTTGGTTTTTCAACACCAAACTCAGTATACAGTATCGCCGGAGGGTCAGACACATTATCGTAGGAAATGAGCATGTTCAGTTGATAAATGTGGTCGTCATTACTCTAAATGTCTTCGCAAAAAGGCGGGGCTTAGATAGAAATGCTCATAACTCATCAACAATGTACCAAAAAAACACACATTTTGGTGGTAAGGTTCAGTCTGTATTGGGGAAGAAGCACAAAAAGTAATTTCCATTTTGGACTATAGGGGGCGCCAAAAACATGACAAATGTCTAACTCATGAACTGATGGACGAAATATTTTTCTTTTTTTGTAGACATACTCTGGGGATGAGTATGGACTTATATTTAAAGTGTCACAACGAATGACAAATGTGGGCGTGGCCTGTACTTTTTTTTTTATGACGATGAGCTAAAATGGTTTTCGTTACGCAAAAATTGGTACACGAGTCACAGCCCACGACTTTTTCCATCATGTAAAAAAAAAACTTACATTTTCAAAAAAACTGCTCACTAGCGCCCCCTATTGTGTGGTAGTCGCATATAGTTTCTCAGAACTTCACGAATGTTGGCACAGATATTCCTCATGGAATTGCGGACATATTTGTACATACATTCCATTAGCCCCGCCCCCCAAAAAGTCGGCCATTTTGAAATATGTGCGTTTTTTATGCATTTTAAGCACATTCGTGCGGATTCCTCCTAGGGGAATGATCGGAAAAATTCCAATCCAGGACACGTTCAGCCCCTATCCAATATGATACTTAATGGAGAAGAACATTTTTGATAGCTCAATCGTGGAGGTCGTAAGCTAACAGCGAATACACCATTGTTGACGATTTACATGTCGCAAATTACTCCAAATTACTCGGATATAGTTAATCCGATATTCACGAAACGCTGTATACATATTGCTATTATGATTGCACACATATTTCAAATTGCCTTCCATTAGCCCCGCCCCCCAGAAAGTCGGCCATCTTTTAAAATGTGCGGTTTTCAGCCATTTTACGCACGTTCTTGCGAACTCCTCCTAGGGGAATGATCGGAAAAAATCCAATCCAGGACAAGTTCAGCCCATTTCCAATGTGATGCTAAATTGCGAAGGAATAGTTGATCGTTCAAACGACGACTTCGTAAGCGAACGGAGAACTTTCCATTTTTGACGATTTACATGTCCCAAATTACTCCAAATACTCGCGTATACTTTTTCCAATATTCAGGAAACGCTGTATACATATTACTATTATGATTGCACACATATTTCAAATTGCCTTCCATTAGCCCCGCCCCCCAGAAAGTCGGCCATTTTGAAAAATGTGCGTTTTTTCAGCCATTTTACGCACGTTCTTGCAAACTCCTCCTAGGGGAATGATCAGAAAAATTCCAATGCAGGACAGGTTTAGCCCCTATCCAATAGAATACTTAATTCAGGAGCACATTTTTGAAAAATTACTCGTGGAGGTCGTAGGCTAACAGCGAATACACCATTTTTGACTATTCACATGGCGCAAATTGCTCCAAACTGGTCGCATATAGTTTTTCCGATATTCACGAAACGCTGTATACATATTGCTATTATGATTGCACACATATTTCAAATTGCCTTCCATTAGCCCCGCCCACCAGAAAGTCGGCCATTTTGAAAATTGGCCGTTTTTCATGCATTTTAAGGACATTTCTGTAAACTCCTCATAGGGGAATGATCGGAACAATTCCAATCCAGGACAACTTCAGCGCATATCCAATGTCATGCTACATTGAGAAGGAATAGTCCTTCGCTCAAACGGGGAGCTCGTAGGCTAACGGAGAATGTACCATTTTTCACCAATTATATGTCAGATAAGCTACTGAGGCCTGCCTGTTTGCCTGGCACATCAACTCTCACACACACACACACACACACACACACACACACACACACACACACACACACACACACACACACACACACACACACACACACACCTACTGTTAGTCCAACAACACCCTTTGCTGGCGGCATATTCATTACAACTGACACCTATACACTCGCTAACCCTAACCCTAATGTTTATTTGTAGATATCTCCTAAAGCCTACAAATAAAGTGTGACATGTAGGCCTGTTACATTTGTTATTGAGCGATATATATTATACACACTGTTCTGCTTTCTGCACTGACCTCAGCAGCTGTTCTCACTGTAACATCACCTAACATCCAGGGGACATGTGATTAGTGAGTAAACAAACGGTAAAGGGCAGAAAGTCTGATGCACATTTGATCATCTCAAATAACTTATAATCACAACGGGAACAGTTTGCAGAGCTGTGCTTCATTTGACAGAAGTCCAGCCATGCGTCACGCCTCTTTTAAACATCACTGTTGGCTGAAATCGTCTCAGGAGAATACTTCAGTGTACCCTCGGTTATAGCTCCTCCAGAGACACTCCTCTCTCCTCTAAATCAGTGCATCCTCGGTTACGGCTCCTCCAGACAGCCTGACTCGATAATCGATCCTCGACGACCCTTTAGAGACATTTGTTTTCCTTCGACATCCGTTTCCGGGTCGCTGCCGGAGCACCTGGGAGTCTGGGACGCGAAAATTAGAGAAATGACAAACGGCTCATTTCCCAGGACTCGCGCACGTCTGCTTGACGCCGGGACGACCTGCCGCCCTCCCCGACAGGCGCACGGACGCGAGGGCCCGCTCATCACTGCGCGCACAAGTGCGACCGCAGTTTTAATTATTATTATTATTATATATTTGTATTTAATTTCCATTGCTGCCATAGAAATAAATGTAAACTAAAGTTTTAGATCAACTGTCATGATATACACTGTTATTATTGCACTTAATGTGTTTATTATAGCGGTCACCAATATTTATTTAGTAGTTTTACTATTGACTGCCTCCAACACCTGCAAGTTTGCATAATAGGGCCATGGACGTGCTTTCATGTCTGTTATGAACATGTAAAGCAGCGTTGTTTCTTCAGATAATTTCTCTTGCAAATCATGTTAGCTTAGAGAATATGGACTTATTTTCAGCTTTTAAACACTGTGAAAGATTAAGTTTAAATTAGATTTTGGTTGAGATTTTTTTTAGTGTCTCGGGATTATTGCATTTTCTCGGGGAGGCGTGTGGCGCAGTGGTCTAGTGCGTTGGTGTTGGGATCAGGGGAGCACTGGTTCAAACCCCACTACAGTCAGCATGTCGTTGTGTCCCTGGGCAAGACACTTCACCCCAAATTGCTCCTGTGGGGATTGCCCACAGTATTGAGTATGTAAGGCGCTTTGGATAAAAGCAACATGTGATGTAATGTTCTCATCCACCAACTACCACTCAGTCTCATTTCAGACCTATTTACGTTCTTGAATGTAATATTCCTGAATACACGTCCTCTTGTGCAGAGCTCCATCTGTCTGAAATAATACCTTGCACCCGTCCACTCTGATATTTCTCAGGTGTAAAGCTCTGAGGTACAAGCTGGCATGTTGCTGTGTTTCTCGTGATTACGTTGTCCAGTGTATGGATACCAATTCACAAAAAAGGGTTTTCTTGATGATAGCAGCTTTGTATCTGTTTGTCTTGCTGTTGATGACTTTCTGCTGCTTCTCAGTTCTCAGTGTTGATACGCCCTGAACCAGGGGAGGGGCAGAGGGAACCACACAGTTTTCCTAAACTACTGTCAATATAATACCTTTCTTAACAGCTTTTGTCCAACCAATCTTGTATCTTTATAGGGCAGGGAAACTTAAGGTATTTCACTGTTTGTTAATGTCACAAGATGTCTTGGCTCCAAAGAGAGCATGACCAGAAACATATCCAATTTAAATATAAACAATGAGTGGCTAAAAGCAGTGCTAAAGTTAAAACAATCATATACTATAACTTTGTTTACATTTTTTGTAAAATATGAATCAATTGATGGTATTTGAAAATGATAAAAAAATAATGCTGTCTCCTCATGTTGTCTTGCAATGTGTTTTTTAAGTTTGATGTTATCGCTTCCCACCTTTATTATGAATGTAGATCAAGACACTAAAACTTAAAACAAAAGCATGGAGATTATTTTTTTTACTGTTCATACAATCACAAATATAAACACAACTCATGTATCCGAAGATTATTTTAGCCAATGCATAATGATTAAAGCTTAAGATAGGCCTTTAATACACTTGGTCACTGCATTACACCGATATATAAAATATAAAACAGGAAGTTGAATTAAGTTGAAACATTATTATCAAATGTTACAGGAACATGCTGAGTGTGGTCAAAACAACATTACATTTGTTTAAGAGAGGGGTTAAAAACAACAACCATGTCTTTGCATTGTAAAGTTCAGTCAATATGTGATAGTGCTGCAGAGTTAATACCCTTCACGATTGAATTTAACTTCCCTCATTTATTTCTTTACTTTAGTAAGGCTTTGCATTTTTCTTTTGCTGGCAGAGGGTTACAGACGAGCCCACACCAAAACCAGCATACAAAGGCTCACTGAACTGAGCTTTGAATCTGTGGATCAGTGCCATGGTCTCTGATACCGAGTAAAAGGCCACAGTGTTTCCGGCATAATCCAGGTACACACCAATCCGTGTGGCTCTGGGAGCTTCAGGAAGGTCTCTGTCTACTTTGTTGTGCCAGGCAGAGTAGCCTGAATCGGAGCAGAGGAGACTCCAGGACTTGTCGTTGTAGCCCAGCAGGCTGTGCGAGTTCTTCCCTTTGCGACTGATGCTCTTGTAGGCCACCCCGATGGAAAACTCGCCACTCCACTCTGCCTCCCAGTAAAACCTGAAACCAGTAAAAGGCTCCTTGCACAACACCTGCGAGTAACCATCAAAGCGTTCTGGATGATCTGGGTGAAACTGGACTGCTTTCTTCCGCATGACCTTCTGGTTGCCCTCGGACAGGACCAGCTCTTTATAGACCGTGTTTGGATCAAAGGACATCTTGCAGGTGTCTGAGCAAAGACATACATACACAATGCACATTTATTATTTGTATTGACCAAGACCATATCAAGTTAAAGACTAACTTTAGAATTAGTTTACAATTACAAGTCACATCCTGATAAAACTAAACATAAAAGCATATTGTTGTTTTCAAGGAATGAATTAACACTACTCACATCTTAAGAAGTCCATCCTGGTTTTTGGCTCCTGAAAATCAACTCTGGAAGGAACTATGGATATGAAAACATGGACACCCACATTATTTTGAGATACATTTTGTCTTATTGTTTATTTGTAAAATAAATCTAAGGGGGAATAACATTATCATATAAGTTTGAAAACTGTATTTATAGGTAAAGTTGTGCATCTTTCAATAAACAGATGTGTACCTTTGAGTCGTTTGTCTCCATTTCTTGGCAAAAGTATGTACACTGGGGTTTCACTAACTGTGAAGAAAATACAGCATTATGTTAGCCTGTTAATGGTCTGCTTTAAAGTTGACATAGCCTAAAGATATTTGTGAAAATGATCTAATAAAAACAAACCTGTTTTGGAGATTTTGCTCAATTCCTTCTTACAGATGTTGTCCAGATGTTCCTTCATCTCCGTGGCCGTCTTACTCATCTCTCCAAAGGAGAACTGAGGGTTGATGAGCACTTTGGGCACCATGGCTTCAGGAGGAATGCACAGAGTTGGAAAATTCTATTGAACGGGAGATAGGGGCTCCAGTAAACAGTCCAAAAGACAGACTAAAAAGTGACTTTTTAATAGATATAATAAGTCAAATGCATTACACTTTTGCTTGAGGAACCGTAACCTGAGCAATATAAGTAAAATACATTGTAATATATTTGTCCCGTTAGCATTATTAGGAAAGAAAGCATCAAGATTAAGTGTAGATTTGATTGAATGATGTGCAAACAGGCCAGAAGTGCGAAGACAAGAATACTTTTGGCACCTGCAGAAAGTGAATGTTGTCCTCTGTTTCGAGGATCTGCCGAAGCTCTGCGCCTCTGCGCTGTAGCTCTTGTATCTCCTGCTCCAGACGGTCCACGTAGCCCTCAGCCTGCGACATCGCAGACTGCATGTTGGCTGTTATCATCTGGTGGATTTCAGCCTTCCAGCGCTCCACCGCTTGCAGCATTTCATGAAAGGTCTTATCACTTTCTACCTGTGCTCGCTGGGCACCACTCTGAAAGGGAAAAACATATTTTTCAAATGTAAGACCACGTGATAATGACAATTATATACAAAATGCTCTTATCATGGACAATATTGTAAAATATCTCATATGTGTATATTGTATATCATCTAAAATCACATCTCTATCTTTAAATGTACAAAAACAGTAATGTTTAATCAGGAAATGTCTAATCTTACTTTGAGAACTTCCACATTATGTCTGAGCTCCTGCAACTCCTTCATCCTCTCCTGAATGATGTACTGGACCTCAGACTGGGTGACCACCAGGACTTTCTGTTGGAAGAACAGCAATTAGATGGCTTCTCTCAACCATAGTATGTCATCCATCTTGTTCAGTGCATAAAAGGCAGAGTCACAAAGGTTGACTAACTTACAATTAAGACTCACTTGTTTTTCGTTGCGCTCTTCTTCTGCTGAGGTAATGTTGTGGCTCCGGTGCTCTCTGACCGTACACAGCACACAGATACACATTTGGTCCGTGCGACAGAACAGCTCGAGGCCTTTCTCATGCTGGGGGCATATTTTCCTGTCCAGGTGGCCCATCTCATCGACCAGCTTGTGTCTCTTGAAGGTGGATGACTCGTAATGTGGCTTGACATGAGTTTCACAATAATAGGCCAAGCACATGAGGCAAGACTTAACAGCCTTTTTGCGATGGCCGACACAGAAATCGCAGAAAGATTCTTGTTGCATGTAGGGGAAAGGAGTGAGCTCCGGGAGCTGGCGTTGTGTCTCTTGGTTCACGTCTGGAAGATTTTGTTTAAGCGCAGGCCGTGGTGTATAGGTGGCGCGACACTGTGGGCACCTGTACACACCCATGTGGTCAAACTGGTCCCAGTAGACCGTGATGCACTCCAGGCAGTAGGTGTCTCCACAGGGGATGGTGACCGGGTCTCTTAGTGTGTCCGCACACAGCGCACAGAAATCCTCTGGTGGTAAAGGGAAACCAGACTCAGCCATGATGATGTTAATTCAGACAACTATTAGATGAACTTGATTTGTGTCCGAGGTCAAACCCCCAAAAATAATATCACTTAGTGTGCAAAGCGATGGTAAGTAAAGTTGTGTCTTAGGTCCAGAGAGAGTCCAAGTACAGGTTACTGTGATCCGACAATTTCATTGCAAACCAGAGACAATGCTGTTCTCTGGTGATATTTATTTAAGGGAAGGCTTTGTTTATAGTGTAAACACAAGGTGATGTCTTCCCACAGAACACTTTTCCAAGTATCTCAGTGAAAGTACCGAGGTCTGCTACCATGATGGAATCTGCTAAACAAACAAGAATGTCAGGTTGACTCACAAAGTAAGGTCAAGTTGTCAGCGAAGAAAAACTAAAACCTAGACAACCCTAAAGTGCAGACCGGTGCTAAGGAGCTTTCCATAACTAAAGAATTATGATCAACTCCAACATTGAATGGTTTCTCCCTTTGCCCGTTTAGACTTATCCACCAATTGAATTATGACGTATCATGCCAGTGGCTTTTATCCGTGATCCTGCTGAGAAACCAACAACCAAAACCAAACTGAACCAAAAACCTAACTTCCTTGGTGGAGAAATCCTATTTAAGAGGTGTCAACATGTTCCACCATTTATATTTATGTTGTACTTAAATGTGAATGACCCTTAGCACTTTATCCTGTTTTAGCATCAACATTTTATACATTTACAAAACAAGGTTCATCATACCATCTAATGTCAGCACAAGGTGCTTGCCAATTGCATAAAAACACAGCACAGAGACCAGTAAGTGATTTGTGTTTTCCATTTGACTGCACAGGGAGTTTCATGGTGGTGCATGATGTCAAAACATGTGTTGTTTATCCTGTAAACAAATATCCGAACATCCGTGCATCTGAACATCCCATGTGGGTAACCACAGGGGCACATTGGAAACCTGAAAAACAATGCAAAACAAGGCAGTGCCATACTGACATTACTGAAACAATATTATACATGGCGGCTAGTGGAGTACTTCGTGACCACAGAGTGTGAACGTTGTGATCAGCTGTTTTAGCGCAGTTCTCCGGTGAAGGGGAGGAGTCTCCCTCCGCAGCCGGTTGGCGTAGTTTTGGCACAATTCCGTTGTACATACCGACGTTAACAGCAGCCCTGTCTGTGCACACGGAGACCGACTCTGTCGTCCGGTGATCTAACCGCCTTCTGGAAAAGCTTCACAAGTACGTCGGTACGCAAATGCGCTTTGTGACACAAGTGACGGTACGCATTTCAGATTACGCACATAACCTGCGTACCAGTTATGTGCACCCCTGTACTCAGGGCTGGACTGGGACAGCAAATCGGCCCTGGCATTTAGACCCAGACCGGCCCAAATCCATAAAACAAACAAATAGTAGCGGTTCCTGACAAGAAGAATAACTCAGTAGCCTATCATTTAAAAAAACGCTATTATTATTATTATCCTTTTTACGTACCAGGGGCAAACTAAACTAATACATACAACAAGTATGTGTAACTATCAATCATTATAAATTAGACCTTCAAACCCTCTCACAAAGCGAACAGTGACCGAGCAGGGGGGTCTGATGGTGGTGGAGGCGGGGAGGGAGCGTATCAACAGCTTGAGCAGCTGTCAACTCAACATTGTAAATAACCAACCAAAAACGATCACCGGTTCATCTTGTTTTTGGCGTGAGAATAGTTTGGGCAGCGTGAGAGCGTGAGATTGAGAGTGAAAGCGTGTGTCACACGCTAGATGCGTGAGAGTTGGCAACCCTGGTTCTCATTCATAACACTCCGTTCGATGTCTCACTATGGGATGCGCCTCATCGCGGAGCAAACAGAAGCATCAATCTCATTACGCCAATCCTGATTGGCTGGTGATCTTGACGTCAGCGTCAGGGAATTCACCCCCTATAAGTAGCTTGTGCCACGACGCATGCGTCATTCAAACACCTCTTCTCGCTTCAGAGCACATCTCTATAGTAGCCGGACAAGCTTAACGGTCCACAGACTAAACCCAAATAACCATTTCGGTCGACGGGCGCTCGCCGGCTACTCCTTCTGCTTCGCAGGAAGACGGTAATACTAACGCCAGTTAGTATTGAAATTGACCTCGCCGTTCTCTTTCCCCCGGAAAGTAAGGTAGGTCTGATTTTTTTTCAAGCTAGCGTTAGCTCGCTCCCTCACTATCGACACCACGGTAGCGAGGACGTTTTTTATTTTCTCTTCCCCACGGAGGAGGAAAGGATTAAAGGAGCATACTGTCACACCAGTCAGTATTCTCCGGGAATAAAAGACCCACACCGTCCTTTTCTCCGGATTTAGGACAGGGTGGTTACCTCTTTTTCTCCCAACCTACCTGTTGAGAGCGGGTCCTCTCCACGTCACGAGGCGAACAAGATGGACGCCCCTCTCCCTCACACCAGAGGAGTCAGGGACTCGGTGGCTCGACTCTGCGGCTGCGGGTTGAAGATCTCGGGCACAGACACACACCAGGTCTGCTCGTCCTGCCTCGGGCTGGAACACACCCGAGGCGCTATCGACAACCCCGGCTCGTGCGGACATTGTGTCCGCTTCACCGTAAAGAGCCTCCGCCGACGGCTAGCACGCCAAGCTATTCTGTCGGAGCAGGAACCCCCCATGTCCTCTGACCTGCCGGCCGGCAGTCAAGACGCGGGGACATCTGCCACAGAGAGTGAACCCCTCTCCATGTCGGTCTGGGGCTCATTATCTGAGATGGCCGCAGAACCGGATTCCCGCGCCCTGGCAGGCCGGGACCCGGTGGCGGCAAGACACGCGGGAACGGGACCCCACGCTTTACCGAGCTGGGGCTCCCGGTTAGACCTCACCATGGTCTCACCCGCGGAGGATGTCCTCGAGCTTCACTACGACGAGGACGAAGAGGACGCCTCGGTGTTCCTCCTGTCCGAGTCGGATGAACATGAAGAGGACATCTTCATGTCATCGGCTCAGGCTGCAAAGCCTGGAGCGAGGGCTGCTCTCCCAGACGATAGCACACCAGCTTCGCCCTGTCTGAGTATGGACCTGCAGGCCGTGTGCAAACGCGCTGCGGCCAGACTCAACATCCCGTGGCCTGAAATGGCCAAGGAGACCTCCAGGTCCCGCTACGAAGGGAAACATTTTCCCCAAGCAGCGCGGACAAAGAGGCAACTCCTTCCGGTCTTCCCGGAGATGTTGGATGAGGTGTCGGTCTCGTGGAGAGACCGGCCCTTCAGCCAGAAAGTCCCAATCCAGGGTGCCTCCTCCCTAGACTGTGACGGAATGGAGAAGCTCGGCCTGCTCCGCATACCGCCCATGGAACCGCTGGTAGCAGCCCACCTCCTACCGAGGATGGGCCCGTCACCAAGCAGGAACCCCACGCTGCCGGCAAAGTCGGACCGATTTCAGTCGACAATGACTGAACGGTCCTACAAAGCCGCAGCGTTGTCCGCCAGGGCCCTGAATGTGGCCTTGCTGCTAACCACTTACCAAGCGGAGCTCTGCGAGGACCTGTCGGGTAACCCGGGGGCAGCCACTCTGGACGAGATGGCAGCGGTCACAGACATCTGTCTCCGTGTCCAACGCTGCGCCGTCCAGGCCACAGGTAAGGCAATGGGGATCATGGTGGTGCAGGAAAGAGCGAGATGGCTCAACCTCACCAACCTCCCAGACCGGGAAAAGGAGGATGTGCTGGATATGCCCATCGTTCCCGAGGGAATTTTCGGCTCCGCTCTTGCTTCCATGCAAAAGAGGTGTGAGTCGAAAAAGAGGGAGGACGAGGCACTCCACCTCTGCCTCCCTCGAAGGGTCCGGCCGCTGCCTTCGCAGCAGCAGTCCTTCGCCCAAGCTGCCTTGAACCCTGCTCGGTTTAAAACACCGAAAACGCAGAGGTCGCAGCCCGCCCCGAGTCCCCAGCCCAGGCTGGAGACGAGGGCGAGCTGGCCCAGAAAATCTCCGGTTCCGGCTGCAGCTCAGGCGCAGCCAACCCAGAATTTCGGCCAGCAGGCGAGGAAGAAGAAGCGAGCGGCGTGACAGCCCCTCCTTCTCCCCTCCGTGACAGAGCTGGATGTCCACGGTTCCCCAGCTCTAAATGTGTTCCCGCCGCCTCGAGAGATGCCTCAACACCATCCTCAAGTCCGCAAAAACACATGTCACAAATCTGTTTGTTCCTCTGTCATTAAACATTTGCCGTTGACGCATCCAGGCTTCAGGCCGAGGGCGCAGTTCAAAAAAATGATAAGAAAAACAATAAAACCAATAAACAGCCCGTCAACTGTTCCCCTTCTGAGAGCAGCTTCGGCATCTCTCAAAAGGCGGATTACAGGCGGGTCTGTGTTAGCCGTCACGCGCATGCGCAGTGCCGGCTGGGGTTTTAAAAGCACCACCGCCACGCGCATGCGCAGTGCCGGCTGGGGTTGTGAAGGCACCACCGTCATGCGCATGCGCAGTGTCGGTGGGGATTGTCGAAAGGGGGCACCACTGTGTTCAGACACTAGAGGGCCCCATAACACAACAAATAGAGACTCAGAGGGGAAGAGACGTGACATCTCCACTGGCTCTAAGGAGCATGCAGTGGAAGATGCTCACATCATCTGCTTGGGTTTTCAAGACAGTAACACGGGGCTACAGACTCCAATTCGCTGTCACCCCCCCTCGCTTCTCGGGCATTCTGCATTCGCAGGCCCGAGGAGAGTCAGCCCATATTCTGGAGAAAGAGATTCTCTCTCTCCTAGAAAAGAGGGCTATATCTATTGTACCCGCCGAGCAGAGTAAGGGCGGCTTCTATTCCAAGTACTTCCTCGTTCCCAAACGGGGAGGGAACGGAATTCGGCCAATACTTGATTTGAGGGCTCTGAACAAATATCTAAGAAGATATAAGTTCAGAATGCTCACTCACACATCTCTGCTGCGGCTCGTGCGACAAGACAACTGGTTCACATCAGTCGACCTGAAATATGCGTATTTTCACATCCCAGTATATTACCCACACAGGAAATATCTGAGATTCGCATTTCAGGGGATCTGTTATGAATACAGAGTACTCCCCTTCGGTCTGTCTGTCAGTCCAAGGGTGTTTGTACGATGTACGGAAGCCGCGATAGCCCCGTTAAGACAACAGGGTATTTGCCTGGCGACCTACCTGGACGACTGGCTGCTTCTCGCACAGTTGGAGCAGGAGGCTGTTACGCAGACAAATGTCCTCGTAAAGCACCTGCTCAACTGGGTTTCATAATAAACACAGAGAAGAGCATGTTGTGCCCCGCGCAGACTATACTCTTCCTGGGTTTACACCTGAACTCGGTGCCCTTTTCAGCTCGCTTGTCAGCGGATAGAGTGAAAGCTTTCAGAGCTTGTCTCGCTCTTTTCCGGCTGCGCAAACATGTTCTCTTCAGATCATGCCTGCGATTGCTGGGGCTCATGGCGTCAAATGCGTAATGGCACTGCGCCACTGGCTGCATCCGACTTTTCTAGTACGAGGTGTGCCTATGGGGGCTGTCCTTTCACGGAAAGTGGTCACCACGGACGCATGTCTGACAGGTTGGGGAGGTATTTATGAAGGTCGCCCGGTGAGGGGTCTCTGGAGCAGAGACCTCCAGCGGGCGCACATAAATTACCTGGATCTTTTAGCGGTGTTTCTCACCCTAAAATGCTTTCTGCCTTTCCTCAGGGGACATCACGTCCTCGTGAGGACAGACAATACGACCACAATATCGTATATTAACCGCCAAGGGGGTTTGCGTTCTCTCCAGTTACACACACTGGCGCGCAAACTTATCCTATGGAGCGGTAGGCGTCTCCTCTCTCTGAGAGCGACGCACGTACCGGGAGTGATGAACCTCGGGGCAGATCTACTGTCCAGAGGTATACCACTTTATGCAGACTGGACTCTACATCCAAGGATTGTGAGCCAGCTGTGGGTGCGTTACGGCAGAGCCGCGGTGGATCTGTTCGCATCGAAAGACAACGCTCAATGTCAGCTGTTCTTTTCGATGCGCGATCTAAATGCACCGTTAGGCGTGGATGCACTCGCGCACAATTGCCCCCCGGGCCTTCTGTACGCGTTCCCACCCCTGGCTCTGATACCCCCAACTCTGGCCAGAGTGAGAGAGCAACGCCACATACTTATCCTGATAGCTCCGCACTGGCCAGCTATGTACTGGCTAGCGGAGATATATCAGCTGCTTTGCGGGCAGCCATGGCAGCTCCCACTACGCAGGGACATACTGTCCCAAGCGGGGGGGGCGATCTTTCACCCACACCCAGAGCGTTTGGCTCTATGGGCCTGGCCCGTGAGTGGTACAATCTAAATACAGTGTGACATGACGCTGATCCTGGCAGCTGCCAAGCGAGCCAGTGGCACTCATGCACTATCTGTACAGTTTTCATCCACTCAGTTTGCCCCAGGGTAAACAGAGTGTGGTTGAAGCCTGAACCTGCCTTTATCTTAAGGCGGTCGGTTCGGGTACCACATTTGACATTAAGGCATCCTCCCCGCCACTGTATTCCTCCGGGGAACAGCGGCCGGATTTGCCGTGTCCAGCCCGTGCTTCACGCACGTACAGGGACAGATCAAGGGTGCTTTGTCATAATGACCAACCCCTTGTGTCCTGGGCTAACCCTTATAAGGGCAAGCCTGTTACTAAGCAACGGCTCTCCCACTGGTCTGTGGAAGCAATTGCTTTGGGGCTCATACGAGTCAGAGTTCGCAGGCACCCTCGGGTCCGCGAGCTCTTTCGACTCAGAGTCTGGCTGCATTCTGGACTCTGTCCAGGATGTCTCCCATCAAAGACATTGGTGCAGCGGCGAGCTGGTCCTCGCCGCTCACTTTTGTCTGCCTCCTAACAGGTTGGACGTTCTGCTCCCAGTGTGACTCAAGCAGTGCTGGGCACCTGGTTGAGTCAGAGCTCTACCTGTTAAGTTCTGGTTGGTTTGGTGATTTTCGAGATAAGCTCGTCTGGCAATACGGGAGCTACAATTTCCCATAGTGAGACATCGAACGGAGTGTTATGAATGAGAACTATAGGTTACTTACGTAACCCCAGTTCTCAGAGTAACATGAAGTGAGATGTCTCACCAGACGGCCCTCCTTGCTATGGTGAAGCGAGAAGATGTGCTTATTTTGAATGGTGCATGCGTTGTGGCGCAAGCTACTTATAGGGGGTGATTTCCCTGACGCTGACGTCAAGATCTCCAGCCAATCAGGATTGGCGTAATGAGATTGATGCTTCTGTTTGCTCCGCGATGAGGCGCATCCCATAGTGAGACATCTCACTTCATGTTACTCTGAGAACTGGGGTTACGTAAGTAACCTATAGTTCTTATTATACATCCATGGTCCAGCCCTGCCTGTACTACAGCAAAAGTATTCTCCGTCGGGACTTCCTGTAACAACACCACACCGTTATCTTGATTCTGATTGGCCAGAAGACATTATCAAAGATCTTCTATTGAGAAGACGATCACTACGTGACAAAAGTTTTCAAAACCGTTTCTGGTCTTCGGTATTTCCAGACAAGTGGCTACTGAAATCAATCTTACCAACTGCTGTCTGTGCAATTTACTCCGCGCGAGTTGTCAGACTTTATTTTGCTTACTTTAACATCATTTTTCATGGTGGGGCTAAGCCATTTCTTGGTATGGGTGTAGCCTACCCCAGCCATACTCTGGCGCTGCCACTGGTGGGATGTATGGGGCGGGCCATTCTGCACATGCGTTAAATATTTTAACGCAATTAATTCAAAATATTCATTACCGCCGTTAACGCGATAATTTTGACAGCATTAATATATATATATATATATATATATATATGTTTTTATTTAAAGCAATGATGATTTAATGAATAAATGCACATGAGTAGGCTACTACTTGTGGAGTGATTGATGTTTCCAAATGTCAGTCACCTTCAATGACTGCCATATTTACTTAGTAAGAATAGTATGCTGTATAAATTACTGTACATGGAAATAATGCCAGGATGATGTTTAGTAAAATAGTTGTCGATAGTTAGTAAGTAGGCTATTAAAGGAAGAGTATTGTTGAAGTGTTTTACAGTTGTGGCATATACATGATTATGCAGGAATAGGATCAAGATCTAGATAACACTACAGTATGTCATCAGTGTGGAACATTTGTATTTGTATTCAGTTTGATTGGTAACAAGCAAAGAGAATGGATAATCTTTCCTTCAGCTTCATGCTGTCAGTAGCCTACTCTTTGTCCTTTGAAAGGCCGCTCTCATCTTTATCCAGACAAGAGTGCTCTTGTGGCAATGACAGTAAGAGAGAAAAAACGAGAGAAAGAAAGAGGGTGGGAGAACAATGGAGAGCGGGCATGACAGATAGTGATGAGTTGTGCATAGAGGGATGAATGGATAGTGTACTAATCTTAAATGATGAAGCACCTGCCCCAGAACTTTACAAGAGGACATTTGAAATATATGAGACAAAATGAATAAACGAGTTAATTGAAAGGAAGATGATAAATCTATCCACAGAGGCAGAGTCTGTGCTCAGTGAGAGGAGCTAATGAGAGCTGAGTGCCCATGATGTCATTGTGCTGGTCGGTACTCTCTCCCTCCCCCTCCCCCTTCCCTCTCTCCTATTCCCTCTCTGTATCTCTCCATCTGTGTCGTCATTGTGAGAAAGCCTGGGAGTGGCAGGAGGAAGTAGCGGAAGAGAAGAAAGAAGAAGAAGAAGGAGGAGGAAGACGAAGAGGTCGAGCAGCTGTACGTGTATCAGGATTTCCCTGAATATTTTGAGAGCATCCGTCCATTCACGGCAGCAGGTACGCTTTACTCTCTCTTTTCAGCATCACCGTTCAGAGCAGCTAATACAACAACAGGGCAATTTTAACGGCAACAAAAACAAATGAGCATGACTAAATATTTAACAGATGCATTAGATGTCTTATTTCATGCCTCAGGAATGACAAACAATTTGTTATATTTATGAGGAGATTTTTTTAACTACAGTAAATCTAATAATAACATAATATTAGATTTTCAAAAAGAGTCAATGTAATTTACAAAAGTAGGCTACATAAAACGATGCCAAAATGCCGAACTGAACCCCAGTGACATTTACGAAACATGTTTTATATTTATTGAACTAAAGGTGAAATGTTTTTTTTATTTCTGCATACAAATCTGTTTTTTATGTCTCTGTTTATTGGCCAACCTAACCAAATGTAAATCGTAAATATTAGCAAAAAGCAGACACAAGTTATGGACAAGTGTGTGTCGGTGTGCATTTGTGTGTATGTGAGAGAAATGGAGAACAGAAAGAGAAGGAACATGTTAAGAATGAACAGCAGAGGAGCCATTTGGAAATTGAGTTGATTTAATTAAATTGGCCTGAGAGCAGCTTGAGTAACACGAACATGAATGATGGATGTGAAAGTGTGTCTGCGTTTATTGTGTATGTGTGTGTGTGTGTGTGTGTGTGTGTGTGTGTGTGTGTGTGTGTGAGAGAGAGAGAGTGAGAGAAACGTTCACTTGAGACTGACCTTAATGGAAGCCATTTCTTGGCAAGCTGACTACCAATCAGCTAATTCAGTCATCATGAATTTATGTTCTTTCATTTTACTAAATGTCCTCACAAGGATAGGAAGTGAACATCAGCTATGTTAGGGCGTTTTTTCTCATCTTTTTATACTGATATGTGAACATTATCACTTTGATTATGTATTTTGTATGTGTATTTGTCAGTATGGCTGAGGGCACAGTGTCAGTAGCAGAGGTGGAGACCGCCTTCCAGAAGTTTGCGGTCCATGGAGACAGTAAGGCCACAGGGAAGGAGATGAACGGCAAAAACTTTGTTAAGCTCTCCAAGGACTGCAAAATCATCGATGGCAAGAACGTCACCACTACAGATGTTGACATCGTTTTCAGCAAAAACAAGTACGATTTCAGTCAAGCCCAACTATGCACAGCTAAAACAGCCAAGATGTGCATATGCCAACATGAACTGCAACAAAATATGCAGTCACTAATTTGTTTTGTTATTAAAACAAATGCATCTATACTAATCTTAGCATGTGATGGTTTTGGTCGTAAACCAAACTATGGAGCAAATACAAATATGTACCTGATGACCCCAGGATGCTGGATGGGAGGTGGGATATCATCAAAGTCAATTCATCCTCTCGACACCATGTTTATACTACATTTCATGGAAATCCATTCAATGTTAAATAAAAACATTTCACTAAAACCCCGGAATGTTAACCTCATTGGTGGCACAGAGGAAACAGTCAGGGGGTCACCGATTGATCCTCTTGGCAATATGAGCATCTATAGCTACTGAAGCCCCCTTCCTTTGCTAGCCTCATGGCGTTTTAATAATAGGCACAACACATGATTTATATAATTTTGTTACTTTTATTTAGAAAACATTTGGAAACCTGTTTTTTGTTTCCTCAGGGCCAAGTCAGCTCGGGTAATCACATTTGAGCAGTTCAACCAGGCCCTGACAGAGTTGGCTCCCAAACGTTTTAAAGGGAAGAGCAAAGAGGAGTCTCTTCAGCAGCTCTATAGTCTCATTGTTGGCAAGGAGCCTGCGAACATCGGAGTCACTGTGAGTATTTAATCAGATCTAACCTCCACACACCTCACCTTTCCACATTCAACAATGCAACTGCCTATGTTTCTTTCTCGACACAACCCCCACTAAAATAAACAACCAACAAATTAAGTAAGTTTAAGGCAATAAACTAGAAGGACTTCAATCTTTGTTTGAGTGAGATTTATGAAGTTTGCATATCTTACCAGATCTGTGCCATGGCAAAAACAGTAATGTGCATTGTTTTCTGCTGGAGTCATTATTGGTTAAACCACTGGATGGTGCCAAAGCTACATAACAATATAATTTGGTTATTTTGACACTTTATAAATATTGAAATGTGTCTTTAGGGTGACTTACAAAATCTGTGCAGGGACTACAGATGAAAGATAGCCTCTTGGCTAACTCTGGCAGATTTACAGAAATGTTGATTAATGTGCACTGTCCCTGTTAAATAAATGAATAAATAAAATAAATGAATAGAAAAGTGCATGTATTGTGTTTGATTGAAATTACCACTTTGTTAACTCTTCTATTGTTTTTAGAAAGTGGCAAAGGCAGCAGCAGTGGACAGACTGACCGACACCACAAAGTACACTGGAGCTCACAAGGAGCGGTTTGACGAGTCAGGCAAAGGAAAAGGAAAGGTCGGGCGTGCGGACGTCCCAGACGACAGTGGCTACGTGGGGGCCTACAAGGGCAGCGGCAGTTATGAGGAAAAAGTGAAGGACGCATAATTATGCTGAGACATTATGGAAACATTGTTCGCTAACTTAAAATCAGGAGATGTTAAAGAAACATTTAATTCATTGAATCTTATATTTTTTAAGAAGGAACAAATATACTGTAGTTTTTTGGGCCTATCACAATTATAATACTTATTGGGTCTGTAAAAACACAACTATATATAATTGGAGTTTCAAGGTTTTCACAAGTGACAAGCACGATGAATAACTTAAAGACACGATTTCCTGAAAATAATTTTAAGATATTCAAAATACTATGCCGTAAGTACACAAATGTTTAATGAGATGAAGCATGAATATGTGATAGTGTTCTGTACACGATGATACTACAGGGATCAAAAGATAAAACTGTACTTCTAATCAAGCATGCTTTATAGAAACTTTGTGCCTTAGTATTGATGTAGCCGCTAGCATGAATGCTTTGCTATACAGTAATGTGCTGCTATTCCCACTTAGCTTGATGTAATGGACCTTTGCTGGTTTCAAGAAACCACACTTGCTAAGCATATCACGTAGCTTACAGGACCAAACACTCCCAAATATTCATGGTATATATTCATATATTTAAATGACAACTACGTTAACAAGAGAAACATGTAACAAACAGTGTTATCATACTGAACTGATGAAGCTACGGTACAGGATACATCATGTTTAATCCATTTATGTTTTACTTAGTGACAACATTATGCTGTGATTGTTGATGCTCATATAATGTATCTTTTCATGCAATTTTATTTTCCTCCAAAGTCATGTAAGGTTGAAAGATGTGTTATAATAGAAGTGAATGCGAGAATCTTAAGAGTCATACATTGTAAGAGTATACATTTTATTAATCCTCTCAAACCACATTTAAGATCCTGGAGCTTTTACAGTGCACACTGGTTTCTAAGCAAGTGTACAATTTAAACTGTGTGCTATTATACATATTTTACATACCTCTGCCATACATGACATTCATATACTGTAGACGTATCAAAGTGAAATATTTAGTTTTTTTTAACAATCTTTGTGAGCTTATATACTACACAATACATTTAAGCAAACGGAAAACAACAGGAGTGGATTAACATTTTTGACAGTTTTTTTTTGTAAATGTTATCAGTGACTAACCCTGACTTAAAGCTAGCCGGCTGATTTCAAAAGATAACTGGGATACCACAACACAATGGGCCCTTGTAGAACAATAAACACTCAATATTCACTTTTATTCTGGGGCCACCTTGTCATATGATACTGATGGCATTTATGAAGGATCCTGAGGAACCATTTTAATGCTCTTGTATGATGCACATGTTTTAAAAAAAATGGCTTACCTCCTCCACGTCTCACACAATAGGCCTGAGCTGATAAGCATCACCTGGGTTTTGTGCCATTGAACACCATAATCAACTGTATTCTCTGCATTTCCATGCTCAACTCGTGCACTATCACTGCATATAATCACTGTGATCTTAATACATAATGAAGAAATAATCAAATAAAGAATGGAATATAGTAGAACATTTGTGGAGCAATCACTTGTGTTTTTTCATGTAAACATAAATGATCACCTTATAAAGTTGATATGGTAAAATTACTTGTTGCACATCCAGCATATTTTAATTACAAATATTAAGCATTTGGGGTTGTGTTTATCTCCTACTGTATGACCTTCTTTGATCCGGTGCCATCAGTTTCCAATAGGTGCAGAAGGATAATGCAACAGGCTTATCATAGCCATCAAACTAAATGACCTTTGACCTTATAACTATATACACAGGCTCTCTAAATACAATCTTTAGACAACTTTACACACTGGGGAGCTTATCAGGATGGTCCTGCAGCACAGGGCTGAAAGTGGGTATGGGAGAGGAAGAAAACCAGTGGGATGCCAGTTTACTAGACTCAGAGATGTCCTCACCCACTTGGAAATAAAAAAGACGAGAAAAGCAACATCCTTTACAAGCTGTCATTGTGCATATTACTACAAGACCCTTACGTTCTCAGTATTTGTATATTTTCATTTACCTTTTATTGTTGTTTAGGATAACCACTGGATCAAATTATTGTAAATACGATGTAATGTAGATAAAGATCGAAGAGGAGATTCTGTGCTGGACTGCAGTGAGTCAACACTCTCAAACTCTCAATTTTCAAACAAAAGCTATTGTTGTAGCAGTTTTATGCAGGATAATCTTGTAACATTAAAACAATTATATTTCTAGCCCTCGTTAGTTCACATCATATAGCAAAACTATAGAGTTTGTCTAGTTTTTCTAAATTCTAAATATCTGTACTAGTGTTTGTGTAGTAGCTGCTGAGCGGCAGGCAGCTATGCAGGAATGTCGAGGGCTACACACCTTCTCTGGTTCCTTGATGCACCCAACTCTGTCATGACATATATTATAGCACGTCTGCCTGATCCAAACCTTACACACATTTCATTGGTTTACTCTTCTTGTTTCTTAGAATTAAAGCTGACATGCTAATACCTTAAACACTATAAGAATGCACAGTGTGGATTTTGTTTTGTTTTACAACTTTAATAAAAATATTTCTGAAACATTATTCATTTTTCTTGTTTACCTATTTTGGCAATCTGTTGGCTGGAGAGTACAGTACAACTCCAGGTCAAATCAAGCCCTAATTATCTAGAGGGATATCGTTGCGAATTTCTATTTCACATCAGTCTATCCTGATTATTGAAGAGTTTTTTCAAATCTCTGATAATATATAAAATATAATTTGTAGCATTTTAAAAATAGCTTCACCAAATTGAGACTTCGGTTCCTTAATTTGATGGTTAGATAATTTTTCTACAATTACGCAACAGAGAAGGCCAAGTTTGTATTACTGAGCCCAGCTTTGTCAAAGCTGACATACCAACACATCACACCTTCTTTATTTACATACAAAAATAACATGTTGAAATATATATTTTATAATGTGACTGTAAAAGACGCTTTTTACAACCAGCTGATGGGTTGTAGTGTAAATGTTAGAGTAAACATTTGAATAAAACATGACACAAAACAATTAGAACAGAAGTCACAATATTGGATTTTTGACAGTTTAATGAGTTGTAGGTTTATTTTTGAAAATTACAACAATACAGGTCTTAAAAGTATCTTAGTAATTGGACAAAGAAAATATACCACATTGCTGGATAAGTGGATTAAACAAGTCTACAATGATTGAACAAAGCCTGAGCATTAGAATTAAGCAGCGTAAAGAATATAAAGCCATGTTTAACACTGTGTAACTAATTCATTTATGAAAAGATAGTTAGAAGGTTTAAAGATGGACATAGCATTTTCCATTTTTGGACCAATACAGCTTCATTTCAAATGCACAACATTGCAGTTCAGAGAGCTCTTGGTCCCTGCACTCACCAAGACAAAGACAACTTCACAATCCCCCAGACCTTGAATTTTGTCCCGACCTTTGATTATCTCAGTTATCTTGAATGTCTCATAGGGAGGAATGAGAACCTCTGCCTCGTGATCACGTAGGACTGGATAATTTTTCAGAGATGCGCCTAAACAGGTCTTAATTTTGAAGCAGGTCTCATTACCGAAGTGCGTCAAGTATGGTTTGTAAGATGTTGAGGTAAAGGAGCCAAACCGAATTATTTGGTTGACTTTGCCAGTAACTATACATTTGGTTCGTCTGAAAGTAGAGTGACAGTAGTCGTTGTTATTCAAGATCTGTATGGCAGATGTCAGCAGGTAATGTAAATAGTGGTATTTGAATAAGGAGAGATAGGACCTCCCTTTTGTCCGGACTGCAGTATTAAATTCCTCGTAAACATTGTTAGCTGTGTAAACACAGATTGCACTAATGTGATCTATGGTTAGAGCCTTATCCTCTCTCTGATCAAATTTCTTTTTTGCACAAGATTGTGCCGCACTCCAGTGTTTTCCAAAATGTTTCACAGATTTTTCTTCTGGAAGGAATTTGTCCTTCACTATTGTCATCATTTGTTCATTGCAGCCAAAATACATGTCATCAACCGAATCTTCAACCATGCTCAATGGGATGTTGGCTTCTCGCAGAGTGAAGTTAAAACGTATCTAAAATGGGAAAAGAGAGGAGAACATTGTTCCAATCTTTAAAAAAAAGTTTTGTGGTGGATGTTATTGCGTTGTGATGCCACACCCACCATTACATATTTGATTGAGTGAACCTAAATCAGTGAATAATGGTAAGTAACACTGCAACCATAGCACATGCTTACACTTGTGCAATATCCCTGTTGCTGTAGTTTATCAAGAATACAATATTAAACAAAATAAATGGTATGTCCATTAACTAATAAGTTAATGCAAAATGCACTGTTAATGATAATTTGTTCCCTAACCTGTTCAGGTGCATAATAGAGGATTAATCAAAACAGATGCACAGATATTAAAAGCATAAATATTCTAACATTTCACTAAATCTCTTAATGAAAAACATATTTTCTAATATTTTTGCACCCAGAAATCATGGTAAATATGTAAATATATTTCCCTGCCATTCTTGGGAATGTCCACCCACTTCCACATGCTCAACTCACCGCCATGGAGTCAACAGGCATAATCCAGCAAATGATTAGACCCAGTGTTGCAAAGATCCACATGTTGCCCTCCATCACTGCAGTCAGGAAATTTGTTGAATCCAAGCAGATACTCAAAGCAAGTCACAAACAATGAGCTGCATCATCATTTGTACCAGTAACACATATAGGTTAGGACAGTGGCATGGCAAATGCAAAAAAACTATTTCAGAAAAAAAGTTATGATCAAAATATGATTTAAAATCTCAACTCACCAGCCTTAAGGATGGGAAGATGTTGTGCACTAGGTGAAGTCCTCAGGTCAAAGGTTTCAGACAACCGGCCCTCAGCATGTGTTCAGGACTCATAGAACTTTATATATACCTTGCCTTCGTGACAGGCAGGTCACACATTTTCACACTTACGCCCACATTCACACGTCTTAAGCGTATGGGAAAACTGTGTGGAGGTTTTGAATAATTGGTGTGCGTGCAAATGAGTGTTTGTGTGGTGGACCACAGCAAACAAACATTCAAGCAGGGATTGCGAAACCAAAATTATGAAGCAGCTTTTGACAGCACGCAGTGGCGGCGCCAGAGATTTTATTTTGGGGGTGCTGTGGGGTAGCTTAACGTTTCATAGAGGGTGCTCAAACATGTAGGGTTTCCCATTACTGGGCTACAGTTGAATTTTCTACTGCAACACTCTCCACGCACAGTATACCCACGCCTGTTACACTGAAGGCTCGATAATCAGCTCACGGCATAGGTGTAGGCAGAGGTAAAGTGCAATTTTATAAGTGGGGGTGGTCCTAACATCCTCTAGGGGGGTCCGGGGGCATGCTCCCCCGGGAAGATTTACATTTTTTTTTTTAAATTAAGCATCAATCTGGTGCACTTTGAGAGCAACATTTACAGATCTATGGAC
This sequence comes from Gymnodraco acuticeps, assembly GCF_902827175.1. Classification (NCBI taxonomy): domain Eukaryota; kingdom Metazoa; phylum Chordata; class Actinopteri; order Perciformes; family Bathydraconidae; genus Gymnodraco; species Gymnodraco acuticeps. The sequence continues at coordinate 1,577,154 of NW_022991201.1, read as the reverse complement.
ACATATGAAACATAACTGTAAACCGATTTTCTATTTCTTTATGGATATTTTTGAAATCACTCCCCTTTTAAACTGTATTCTTGTTTCATACCTGTTTGTCATTTATTCTCTTATTTTGTCATACCTATAATGATCATATAAACGTATGCCTCAGAAATACTGTTAAGATTCGGGAAAAGGTAGGACCCAAATGCAGTTTAAAAAGGGAAGCGGGTTTCAAAATGTAACAAAAAGCGAGCTTTATTTACAAAAAAAAGCTGTTGACAATGAAAAATACTTAACAAAACCATGAATCCAAAGAGTAGGTAACACGAGGTAATCCAAAGAGTAGGTAACACGAGGTAGCATCCAGACAAAACTAACCGTGACAAACATGAAGGGTGACAGGAAAGACAATGAACCGACCAGGAGCACAGGGGAAGACTAAATACAAAGAAGGGTAATCACAGGACAAGACACAGCTGGACAGGGGAGGCAGAAACACAAGGGCAACAGGTGAAAACAATCAGACACATGAGGGAAAACACCTCGACGGCATCTTCTGACGTGGCCCTCGCGTTTATTGGCACGTGGGTGGCGCGCTTTGGGACCCCGACTGACCTCTCCTCTGACTGCGGCTCTCAGTTCACCTGGGAGCTCTGGAACGCTGTTGCAGAGGGTTTGGGGGTCAAGCTGCACCGCACCGCCTATCACCCCCAGGCTAAAGGCTTATGTGAGCGTTTCCACCGATCCACGGCAACTGGGTAGATAAGCTTCTGTGAGTTATGCTCTGCCTCAGGTGCACAAAGAAGACCTGCAATCCTCGTTGGCGGAGCTCGTGTATGGCCAGACGCTATGAGTCCCCGGGGAATTCATTCCGGCCGCCACGGTGCCCTGGTCTGCGGCCAGGCAGCGCTCCTCCCTGCTGGAGACCGCCGGGACATTCACACCCGTCCCCACGTCGCAGCACAGCAACCCAGCTTTCCGGGTGTCCCCCGGACTACGGTCGGCAGATTTTGTTTCCATTTGTTAGTTAATTAGGATTAAGCCTGCTCATGTGTGCTCATCTTCCCATGCCCCGCCCCCTGTCGGGGTGCCCTCGCCCTTGTTAACGCCCTTGGCCCCACCCTCCTCGGCCCCTGTGGTCCTTACCCGGCGGGGTCGGGTGGTCCTTCCTCCCCGACGCGAGGATTTTGACTATTCTGGGGGGGGCGTCTGTGGTGGGTTGACATAATTCACCCACGGAACCATAGAGTATGTGTTCTATTTTTTGCATTTATATACTTGGTTCTTTGTCTTGGAGATGTAAATGCTATTTTGTTAGTTTTGTAGTGTAGTATTAAAGTAGTTTTAAATGTATATAAATCATGCCTAACTTGTGTTTTTTTGTGTGATACGGGAATAACTTTAAATGTTTTATTATGTTTTGACGTCAAAACATATTAAAACATTTAATTATACATAATGTTACCAACAATTTGCACTTTTTCAATAAATTCATGTAGTTTCTGAAGTTTAGATCTGTATATTCCTTGATTAACAAGGAGAGTGGTTATAAGGGGTTAATGATAAGATTACATTTATTTTTGTCAAAAAAGAGACTCTGGACTATATTTTAATGTTTCTAATAATGAGTAAGCACAGGAAAGTTTCACAACAGAGTTGTTCCCACAGCTTTCTTCACACCTTCATGGTCTATCATGATCTTTTTCACACTTTAACCACACAGAGGTTATACTTCTGCACCCCCCTCCACATTCACACGATATAGCATGAAATATGTCAGTGTTCTTTTGTTGTGTCTCCAACACAAGAACCTTTTCAATTAAGGTCAAATTGTAGATTAATTCAGTTTGAGGCTATTAAGAATGATGTTGATAAACTCCGTTTGTAGTCCTGCATTTTTTATTTGTTACAATCAGTGGCGACTCGTCACCTATTGTCAGCATAAAGTAATTAATATAATAATTCCGAAAATATACAAAAAATATATATCTTAAAATAAATTTTTAGATCATGTTTAGTCATCTGATTCATCTCTACATTGCTGTTTTAGTCTCCGTTCTTCTGATTAGTTAGTTAGATGTATCCAGTCTCTGATTGTGTTACGTCATTATGAGAGTGAACTCTCATACTTGTTTGATTCTGAAATTGTATATTATTTATATATGTGTGTGTGTGTGTGTCCTCATCTGTAGCCTGTTATTGTCTCATTATACCGCACTGTGAATGAACTAAAAGTAAATGTATAAGTCGTCATGAACACATCTGTCCATCAGACATGCTGCTGTGCCTCCTGTCATCATAGCAGTCGAGGAGGGAACATTTGATAATTGAGAAGCCTTCCCTGTCTGCACTCTGCAGCTCCTTCAGCGACAGGCTGCTGCACCCCCGCTGTCTCACTGAGAGATACCGCAGGTCCTTCCTTCCTGCAGCGTTCAGGCTATATAACCAGCACAGTCCTTAGTAGACCCCCCCCCCCCCACACACACACACACACTACAACACAGACTATAACACCTCTTGTTGTTAAATACCATCGATGTGCAATACATATGCCGTTAAAAACTGTGCAATTTATACCTGGCTGCTAAATACTCAGAACTGTTACAGGATGTGTATTTTTTGTAAAATGTGCAACTTTTTTAATTATTTTTGTAACATTTGTAACTTTTTGATTATCATTTTTTTTTAATCCGTAGTACTTTTTTTGTATGCATGCTTAGGTAACATTAAGCTGTCTTTGGCTCTTTTACGCTGTAACAATGTACATTTCCCCTCTGTATGATAAATAGGTATGATGTTTCAATACATTTCCAGCAGATGGGAGCATTGTCCTATTATTTGACCCATGCAGAAACTTCTTCAATGCAAAATGAACATTGTGTCATGTTGCTATTCACTGCTGACGCCTCGCTGTTGACCAACACAGTACGTCGCTCTTCCTCCAGTTTCCATGTTCCATGGCCAACATGCGGCTCCTTGTCTTTGGGATTACTATTGTTATTATCGGCCACCTGTGTGTCGTGTCAAAGTCAGGTTGCTGTTGGCATCGGACACCTTGACGTTGTTGCTCACGGTCAGGTTGTCTGAGAAAGTCAGGTTTCTCCCGGTGAAGGTAATCGGAAGGTCTGCCACAGCAGCCACAATTTCATTTAAAGCCTCTTCGAAAGTGTCACCAGCCATCAGGTTGTTGGTGCCCCTGTGTGGTGAATTGTTATCGCTCTCTATTTAATTCCCTTTGATCCGTTAAAGGAAAAAAGTTGCATTTGTTCAACTGATGCCTCTGATTAATCTTCACTGATTTCCAGTCGCACTGAGAGAAAAAGAAAAAAAAAGATATATTTGTCAACAGGCACATATTATAGAGAATGTATTGCATCCTTGGTGTCACAGTATTTACATTTGGGATTAACTTATTTTCTGCACGACTTTAAGGGAACTAAAGTTGCTGTTCACTTAACATTTGCAAGACATTTGTGAGTCTGTGTGCCCGCGCAATTATGAGAATGTCTACAAGCTTAAAGAATAGATAGCCCAGTGGATAGAGCAGGCGGCCTGCAGGCCTTGACCCTAACCCTAACCCTGTGCAACTGGTTCAAATCCTGGATTGGATGAACTTTTAATCATTGCCCACTTTTCAACTTTAATAATATAACTGATAAAAGGCCCTCTCCGGCCAAAGAAAATGCCTTTAGAAAAATACTAAATTAAAAGAATAATGTAGGCTACCTCAATAAAGATATTTGAGTGTTCCCCATCCCACATAATCACCACCTGCCATAATTACACAAGCACACCCAAGCAATAACACCTTTTCCAGCACTCTCTTCTCAATAACCCAATACACACAATTATCAATCTTTAATTGCAAATATAACATGATATTCAGTCTTAGTGTGTGGGTGCATCGGATATTTTTCAAGGCAAAGATACGTTAAACCCACTGCAGCCTTGCACTTCGCCAGGAGAGGTCGCTGTAACTGAAGCTTCGAGAAATTAACCCTCTATGGCATGACTTTTTATTTTGGGAGGAAAAAAATGTTTCACCATGATATTTTATTAATTATAAAATGTGACCCCCCCCACACCCCTCAACCAGGGGTTGGTTTGTTGCCTCAGGGCAACAATGTGCTACGAGGGTATTGAAACACCAAGGATTTCTACAATTCAGAAGAAATAGAAAAAACAACTATATTAATTCAAAAGGTTTTATTTGTGTGTGTGTGTGTGTGTGTGTGTGTGTGTGTGTGTGTGTGTGTGTGTGTGTGTGTGTGTGTGTGTGTGTGTGTGTGTGGGTGTGTGGGTGTGTGTGTGCATGTTAGTGCTGGGGGGAAACGATTATTTAGAAAACGATTAATCGGGCGATTATTTGATCGATTAGATCGATTTTTCTGTTGTTCAATTCATAAAAAACGTAATGTAAAAACAATTTTTTTCACGATACTGTGTCTCAGGGGATCTTAATATTTAAGAACCTATTAATGTGTTATACCAGATTAACGGAAATAATCTCAGCTAACTGACGATACAAACCATGTTTACCAAAACAAAACACAAGTCTCATAAGAAGCATCTAAATGACCCCTGAGCAAAAAATGCTAACGGACATTGGCACAGAACTCAAGATAAAAGTACCCTTATTACTTATCGTAGCTGCACATACAATATATCCGATTAAAGCTGAGACTCCACAGATTATGTAGGTATATAGTATCATCACTGAGTGATCCGGACTCGCGACAGGGGAAGCAAATACAGTCATCACAACACGTACCTTTACAGAGCTTCTAGGGAGATCGTCTCACAACCGTAGCTGTCAATCTGATCAAAAGACGTGTTCAATGGCATTAAAATGAGAAAAAACGCGGCTGAATCGGTTAATCCATAGGTGTTTAACGTCTATGTATAAAAAAATGATTGAATTTATAATCCATAATTCCATTTTATGTAAAAATCGGAGAGCAAATGCTAGCTGCTAATGGTAGCCACCACAGCTAGCTGCTGCTTTCGGTCTAGGCAATGCAGCAGTCTCAGTGAGATATAAATATATAAATATCTTTGCGTTTTGGACTAAATTTAAAATATTCCCATGCTTTTGAAGACCTAGGGCGAGAGGTTTTCGTTTGGGGGCTTCGTGCGCAATCCTGTGAGGAGGAGGTGGTAGCCGTTTCAGTCTCCATTGTGTTTGAAGTGCGATTGCCAACTGCTTGTTGCTTTGGGTGACCCACGTGTGTGTAGCGACCATAGACTGTATATATAAATGGACGTAGGGTCCGTGACGTCACCCATAGGATTCTGCAGAGTTGCCGTGAAGCCCTTAGTAGGCGGAGTCGGCCACAGTGAGGTCCTGCCACCGAGCTGGAAGTGCCAGAGCTAGCTGAAGCTACCAAGCTAAACTAACATGCTCCCCATCTGCACGCTGCCGTCGCATTTTACGTTTCTAAGGTAAGCGGACATGAAACTATTCAGCAAAACTATAAATAATAATCTAAGTTATTGAGTTTTAACATAATACTTCAGAATCTTAAAACCCCTTAACGTTTGTATGCAATTGTGCTAAATTCAACACTGGAATCAAGCAAATATTAATATGTTTGCATGACATTAGTTATTTATATTTTGATATCACTTAACTATACGTTTAATACATTTATGTCAAGCTAAAGTACATGTGATGGTAGCTAGTTAGTGCTCTTACCTGTGAGGCCTCCTCCAAACAGCATAATAACCAGACTGTATCATTAAAACTAAGTACCAGTTCTAGATCCTTGACTTTAGACAAACAATTCAAAAGACAACATGTATTTAAAGGCCAATCTTTATTTAAAGGTGCCTCTTAACCTGAGATATTAGTTATACAGTAATAGTATTGACAATCTAAAAAAACTGAGCAACTCAACAGTCAACTTTATGTTTCTTATTGTCTAAAGCATTTATTATTTTCATTTTCCCAATCTCATATTCAGTGTGGACGGATTGAGACAGCATGGTGTCCAGAGAGCTGCAGAGACTTCAGGGAGAAACCTCCGTGTGATGGACGTCCAGTCTGTTGGTTTGGAGAGGACTGAGGGTCTTCCCTCTGCGAGGAGGACCAGGGCTGATGAAGGAGCGAGCCCATGCTGGGCAAAGCTGATACCAACTGCACAGGCCTAGTCGGTCACTTTATTTGACTAAATGTGTTTACTTATACATTTAATAGGTTTACACCTTTTGTCCATATGTGCTTTTTATTTAAAACATTTGATTAACTTTTGGTTCACATTTCAATAAATTGTATTTGTATTTGCACTCCTTTTGTCCATTATTCTTACTGAAAATGTTAGATTACACATTCACATCTGACTGAAGATTGGCCCCATTTATTTGTGACGTTGCAAAACAAGGTACATGTTGTGAAGCTCATAAAGTGAGGCAAATAGAAATAATCAGCTGATGGAGTGTAGATGTGGAAATAGCTGCATTCGATCAGCTGACTGTTTTTACAATAAAAGTAGTTTCTTAGTGAATGTCCTGTACTGGTCTTAAAATCTCATAACATCAGCTTTTAATGTTCCTCTTGGATGTTCTTCTTGACCCTCAGAGAAGGAGAAAATGTTGTGTCTTTCAGGCATGTCCTTTCCTAACAAAAATGACAGGAAACATAAAACATATTATTGCAGAACAAGTGTGTTATTTATGAAAGCGGTGTGTTTGTGTGTTTAGGGGCTGTAGATATCATTATTTTGTAATTGTAATGTTTTTATTTTATTTCAACAGTGAGCTACAAAGACAATCAGATTATGAATGAACAGTATGAAGTTCATCAACATTGAAATATATGTTATTATCAAAATAATATTAAACTGTTATCAAAACGTAGTGCAACTGTAGAAGCTTGCTCTGTTGTCTCACTGAAAGAATAACTTTTACCACGTTTTTTACAGACAATATTGAGAGATAAATAGCAGCAGTTCTCACTATGTGTTAAATATCTTTGCCTTCAATACATTACATTAGAAAGCTGACAAAGTCATATTGCTAAATATCTAAATGTAACTTTTTGCATCTAGTATTTAGTATTGTTTAATGGAATGTATATTAGTGTATTCAAGTCAATACTTCATTCATTTAAACCAATATCTTTCTTGATTCTTTGTACAATATGAAAAAAGAGTCTTTGTACCTGTGCTGAAGTTCACTGCTGTGAGGAGTCCAGTTCTGTCTCTCACTCTCTGGTCCAGCCTGTCTGCATCACCTGGACACCTTAAACAAACAGATATATATATGTAAAGTACCATGTGTACAAACAATATAACTGATTCTCTTCTGTTGAACATGTTGGATTGTGTATGGTCCGAGTCAGGGTCCTTTTTATTTTACTGTAACTTTGGAAGTTGTGTTACCAATGCTTACTGTTTATTTGATACCCATTTGGTAATACAATTAATAAAAAACAACAAGGTTTGGGTTCGTTCTTCAGATGACGGTGACGTTAACGTGTAAGCTCAATAATGAACTCCAGCTCAACCAACCATATTGTAATATCTAAGTAATCATCTTGAAATATGACATTAATAATTGTAATATACACACATCTTATTGTGAGGTTGATTTCACATACACTACTTCGACATTAGCTTGTCTACATACTTGAGCGTAGCCAATTTAAATTAACCTTAGATGCATACAGTTCTACCTACATAATAAAATATCTCTAAGTTACAAGGATGTAATCTTATTTTATCAACCTCAAACAGAAGCCGTTTGTTCAACAGTATTATCCCACTTAACACTTGTCTATTTCGTTTTAACCTTTATATATACAGTCTATGATTTTAACTTGGAGGCTACGATTACAATCGTTAGCACCGATGTAGCTACCACTAGCTTACATGCTAACCCAAGCCTTACCATTCATTACGTGGCTGATTAAAATCATTAACACATAAATAAAGCACTAGAATTTCACTTACCGCAAAACCGCATTCATGCACCATCTGTTTTAACCGCAGAGCGAGTCACAATAGTCCGATATATAAGCATGAAGAACAAACAACCACGGCCGGCTACAAGTTGTGTTTCCTGGATGAGCTGAGCAGGCAGAGTCCCTGTAGCTAGCTTCACGGAGCAGCTAGCAGAGAGACAAGAAGCTAACAGCGGCAGGCACTTGACAGAGCGGTCACTCAATGTGACCACGCCCTAATTTATGCACAAACTTGAATACCTAATATAAATAAAAGGGTCGTGTTAGAAAACAATTCACTCACAGATCCATAATCATGAAGGTGGAATCTAACTATATCGATAATAAAATGTATGGAGCCAGAGGTAGAAACATGTTTTTTTCTGCTGTAAAGTTGGGCATTTTAACATGGGGGTCTATGGAAATTGCTCCTTTCTGCAGCCATCGCATATCGGCCAATATATGAACTGCAGTGTGTGGCACTTCCGTATTGGCTTCCCGGCTCTACCCCACAGTTTGCCGCTTGGGGTAGCGACGCGTCGACGCGGAAATATGTCGTCGACGATATTTTGAAGTCGACGCGTCGTAGTGTATGTGCGTGTGGGTGTGTGTCTGTGTGTATGTGTGTGTCTCTGTGTGTGTGTGTGTGTGTGTGTGTGTGTGTGTGTGTGTGTGTCTGTGCGTGTGTGTGTGTGTCTGTGTGTATGTATGTGTTTGTATGTATTGTAGTGAAATATTTGTATGTATTCATGTTAGCAAACTATGAATAAGCTTAAAATGGGAAATAATTTGTGTAAAACTGTGAGCTGGATTTGGGGCCTGTTGACATGTGTTTTTGAGGACAAAGGAAGATGGGGGAAGGTGAGAGCATGTATTGATTTGCATTCAACTTAGATCTAGAGATAATGGAGCTGAGCTACAGTGATTGGGGAAACCTAAGATCTGAGGTGTTTGTGATATTTGGGCTGCCAATCAAGGAGGTCCAAAGGGAGGATCAGATAACTCCTCCCATTGTTAGAAAGTATAAAAACAGAGACACACGCTGTGTTCAGTCTCTTTCCTCTGGCTGGCTCACGTGCAGGTAAATTCGGGATCCCAAAGATAACTGTATGGAATTTGTACTGTATTGATTGTATTGCATTGTCATACTACCATTAAAGTAGATTAGTGTTTAACGGTTACTTGGTAGCTCTGGATTCCTTCCTGTAATATAACCAGCTTGATAGGGACGCGTGGAGATTTGAAAAGCGGACCAGTTATCGCTTTAAATCTCTATCAATTGGTGACCCGATGTGTCTGATTAACAAAGCTGAGGAAGAATCCAGACAACCGGAATGGGTCGGGAACAAACGCTTTCAAACATCTCAGACAATCAGCAGGGCCCTGCACAACTCTATAAATAAGGTACGCAGACGCCTGTTATGAAAATCGACTGTCTGTAATTGGATACGCTAAAACTTTAGGATTGTCTGTAGGCGTTTCACAGTGTTTTTAAAGTTTAAATGGAATATACAATGTATATTTTACTATGTTAGGAAAGTTATATACAAACCGTAAACGTTGATCGCCAGGTAGACGGAAAGTCCTGCGTAACGTAAATAGAGCAGTTTGGCGCGGATCTACAGGTAGTTTATTCCTGAGTGGTGTGGAGACGGTGCAGTTTGTTGGTTGCGAGGTTCGATTCCTGCATGTCAAAACCTGGAAACTCGATATTTTAGATCGGGTCGCCGTTTAAAACTGGGGTTAAATAACAGACCAAGCAGTTTGGCGCGGATCTACAGGTAGTTTATTCCTGAGTGGCGTGGAGACGGTGCAGTTTATTGGTTGCGAGGTTCGATTCCTGCACGACAAAACCTGGAAACTGGATATTTTAGATCGGGTCGCCGTTTAAAACTGGGGTTAAATAACAGACCAAGCAGTTTGGCGCGGATCTACAGGTAGTTTATTCCTGAGTGGCGCGGAGACGGTGCAGTTTGTTGGTTGCGAGGTTCGATTCCTGCACGACAAAACCTGGAAACTCGATATTTTAGATCGGGTCGCCGTTTAAAACTGGGGTTAAATAACAGACCAAGCAGTTTGGCGCGGATCTACAGGTAGTTTATTCCTGAGTGGCGTGGAGACGGTGCAGTTTGTTGGTTGCGAGGTTCGATTCCTGCACGACAAAACCTGGAAACTCGATATTTTAGATCGGGTCGCCGTTTAAAACTGGGGTTAATTAACAAACCAAGCAGTTTGGCGCGGATCTACAGGTAGTTTATTCCTGAGTGGCGTGGAGACGGTGCAGTTTGTTGGTTGCGAGGTTCGATTCCTGCACGACAAAACCTGGAAACTCGATATTTTAGATCGGGTCGCCGTTTAAAACTGGGGTTAAATAACAGACCAAGGCTGAAAGCTAAAAGCCAGAGGTCTGTTATATGTTAAATCGAGGAAGAGAACGCGAACCTCACCAAAATTGTGACGGGACCGGCTCTCGTTTCCCTTTGTCTGTAAACTTAATTTGAAAAGCTAACGTGTGAAATAAACATCACATTATAAAAGCTGGACAAACTGTACGGGGAATAAATCTGTGTGATTTTTACCTAAAACACCTGTGTGAGCAATTGTCTGCGGAGCTCAAAAATGCACTCAGAAGAGTGAAGCTCATTTGTGGTCTGCTGCTGCCATCTAGTGGCTGAAAGGGGGTAACACACCCTTGACATTTTTATATGGTTTAGCTTCAAGCTTAGAGTTTAATCATTACATTGCTGGCCGGTATTGAAGACGGCAAGCACGTTAATAGTAACAACGACAATAGCCCAGTATATTAATACAAGTGAACACATATTAATTAAGTCAGATAAATAAAAGCGAAGTGAATATGGAACGTCAGAATGGTAAAGACGATTCTGAAATTCCAGGGAGTTACCGGGAACAATGGGAACAGATTAAGAGATTGATTTTAAGTGGAATCAAACAGGGGGCTAAAGAAAACGCTTGTACTGATCTCCGATTCCTACACGATAAAATGATAACAGAGAATAGAGTGGGGGATGACGACACCGTAGGTAATTTGGGCACAGCATTGAATCTATATGAAAGACAGATTGTAAAGCAACTTGCACACCTAAACGAACAGAAGCCCAGATGGTTTGCCCGTAGCAAATGGAACAAACAAAAACAGGCACTAGATAGATTGAGGAGGGTTTGTCACAATGCTGCCCTCGCAATGATTGGAATTTATATTCCTCCCGTCACAGACGAAAATCTCCCGGGTGCAATGGCAATCCAAAGCCCCATAAAAACAGATGAAGTTAACACTCTTCTGTTCCCTCATGGTATTAAAGACACGAAGGTGCCTACACATGGAGACATTCTTGACTATGTAGCAGAACGAATCGAATATTTTAAAAGAATGCAAAATAATGTTGTCTCTAACTCAGTGCAGAAATCTCAAACGGGGCCCATACAAAATCCGGCTATTCCCACCCGCTCCTCTCTCCTTTACCCGGATTTAGGTAGTCTGATTACACAGCCCCCTCCCCCTTATTCTCTACCCAACGAAAGCGCAAATAAATTGCAAATGATAGTGGCAGATGCATCGGACACAGAAGTAAGGGAGAGACAGCGGGCCATAAAAGTGGGGGAAAGTCAGCTGGCCATAAAAGGGATAGGGAAACAGCAAGCCATGAAACTGAGGGGTTTTACAATGAAGCAGGAGGCCAGGGTCGTGAAGACAGCTATCAGGACACTTTTCAGCAGGAACAAGCAGGACAGGAAGAGGAAGATAGCAGGAGGGCGAGGTGCAAAGTTAAGCAGATATCTCTGACAGGAACAATCAGTGAACTAGTGGATGTAGATCAGATTCTTTCAATGCCCCGTAACAGATTAAGGTCTCACCACACCGCAGAAGACCCCACCAAGCATGCTTTTATTTTTCCAGTATTACAGGCGCCTTTAGTGGCCGCGCAAAATGGGAAAACGGCTTATCATCCTTTCACACTAGGGGACATACATGCGCTGGTCGATAAAATGCCGTTGCCTACTGAGGGAGGGAGACATTGGATGCAAAGGTTTGCGGACATGGCTGTAGGACAGACTATCTGTCTGGGAGATTTCAGGAGAATACTAGCACAACAGACTTCCTATTATGAGGTAGAAAGAGTTGAGGATAGATCAGGAACATCGACAATGAAAGATGACGTGCCTATTTCCTTTAACGATGTTCACAGCAAGCTGGGCAAAGCAATGAGAGAACATTTCCCACAGACAGGAGGAGGTTACGGTTCACTGTCATTTACATTTACACCTGGAGAGGCTGCAGCAACCATGTTGCTCAGGGCACGCCAACAATACACAATGGCAACTGACTACAGTCCAGATAATAATGACCAACATATACAGATGTTCCGTAAGGCAGTGCTTGCAGCGGTGCCGAAAGAAATTAAAAGTCTGATGGAGGACAATCCAGAAGTAGATCAGTTAAACACACAGACGTGGGAACGTCATTTAGCCCATCATTTGAGTAGATTTAACAAACAACATACAGAGAGTAAAACTGAGGAAGAGGAGTTGAGGGTGCAGTTACTGCGAACGCAGCTGGAAATAGCCCGGAAAACAGTTCAGAATGACAAAAAGAATGCCAAACAGTTGATTGTTCACCCAGTAGCGCCGGCCATGCAGCCACAGGGGCAGCAAAACCCACAAGGGGGCCTTTCCAACCAGGGTCCGCCCTATAGTCAGCCCCAATTTGGCTACGATAATAGCTCTTGGCAACAGAGGGGCGGGTTCAGAAGCAGGGTCAGAGGTCGAGGTGGTTTTGGAATGACTCCTGGATTGGACTTATACCAGAAGGTGTGTTTCATTTGCGGACAGCCAGATCACTGGTTCAAGCAGTGCCCACATAAAGCCCCACCAGGAAGGGGGCGGGCTAGAGGGGGACAGAGAGGGTACGGAGGGGGGAACGGATCAGAGAGACCATATATCCAGACACCCCAGGAGGCTGTCCCATTGTCGCAACAACCGAACCAGGGTCACATTGCCCCTAATGCTATGGCCACCCCCTATGGCCAGTTTGTCCTGTATGATGGGGAGTACTACGAAGAATGAAGACGCCCAGGGAACTCTGGATGTACGAGCCTGGCGGATCCATACATTAATATGACTGTTGAGGACTCAAAGCTACCATTCCTTGTTGATTCAGGAGCAAGATATTCCACCATCAATTCTCCCGTCTTCAAGGCGTCCCTTTCATCTACAACAGTCTCAGTCATAGCGTTTTCGGGAAAAATAGAAAAAATACCGCTTTCCACGCTGTTATCCACCAAGATAGCAGGACAGACATTCTATATTCTTGCACCTAAAAGCCCGGCTAACCTCATGGGTAGGGATATTCTGATCAAAGTGAATGCCTCCATCCTCTGTTCCCCGGATGGACTGATATTATCATTCCCAAATGGCACAAGCATCAATTGTTCGTTATCTACCATAAAATCAGGTTCTCAGATGATGTTGGCCCAGTCCACTGAGGCAGAAGCAACCCAACATGCCACTATATTCTGGGGACTGTTGGACCGACCTCGGGACAACACACCTGGACCATTTTTCAACAATGGAAGCCATGGATTAACCTCCTCAGGCCTTATGGCCCCCCTCCAGACCCCCCCCACCTGACGCTAAATTATGATAGAAGAGACGACCAAAGTTATGAATATGAGTATGATAATGAGGTGTCTATGGCCGTTCTTTGAGGGACAGGCGGGTGTGGCTGCGTCGGTTGAGCTCTCTGATGAACAACTGTATTGGTACCGTTTGTCTGCTGAGTCCACACCACACATTTCATTAGCTATCAGGAAGGGTTATGAAGCTAAAGAACTTGGTCCCATGGTAAAGACGCTGCTAGAAGTCGAAGATTGGGAACCTACGCAGATCGCGGCACTGACATACTCTCCCTCACACAGAGCTTATCGTCTTAAAATCTGCACACAAGAATGCATCCACATGGAGAGACACAAAGTAGATAGACATCATGGTAGGGAAAAAACTGACCATGCAGTTGACATGTTGCGTGATCTCCCGTCTGACCTGTGGGCGTCGCACTCTCATGATGTAGGTTTCTGCTTAAAAGCCACACCAGTAACATTTGAGGTGAGCAGCTCTGTGCCTGTGAACCGGTCACAATACCCGATCAAACCACAGGCAAAAGGGGGTGTTGACAAGGCAGTTGAGGGACTGAAGAGAGCAGGGGTGTTAGAACCCTCACAAAGCGTTTGGAATACTCCCATACTTCCTGTATCAAAATCTAGCGGGGAGTACAGAATGGCTCATGATTTGAGAACCGTTAATGCTATTACGACTACAGCTCTGATACCAGTTCCTAACCCCTACACGGCTATCTGTAATATCTCACCTGAACATACATGGTTCACCTGTATTGACCTAGCCAACGCTTTCTTCTGCATACCTCTGGCAGAGAGTATGAGACCTATTTTTTCTTTTACAATAGGAGGGGAGAAACTACAATACACAAGACTACCACAAGGCTTCAGTTTGTCTTCAGGAATATTTAACAAAGTACTCAGGGAACAGCTAGAGGGCGTTACATTGCCAGTGAGGGTAGTATTAATACAGTATGTAGACGACCTTCTCATCGCAGCACCTTCTGCAGCCTCTTGTTTGGAGGCCACCAGAAACCTACTGGTGCGCCTCCACACATCAGGGTTCAAAGTCTCCAAGAAAAAGCTACAATGCACCCGTAAAGAGGTGACATTTTTGGGCAGAGTGATTTCCCCAGCAGGCACGGGCATGTCAGCAGCGCATCAGGAACACATTTTGAACCACCCGAAACCCAAAACAGTCAAAGACATGTTGTCTTTTTTGGGTCTCACAGGCTACAGCAGACACTACATCCCAGAGTATAACCTGAAAACAGCTGAACTCAGAAAACTCATCAATGAGAAAGGCATGCGCAATCTCACTGCCACACTAGACTGGACACAAGCGGCAGAAGCTGCGTTCATTTCTCTCAAACAATCCATGTCCCAAGTCACGGCTCTCGCCTCTGCATCCTATGCATTACCATTCTTTCTTGATGTTTCTGAAAATGAAAACACAGTAAATGGGATTCTTTTTCAGAAAAAGGGGGGTTGTAGGACAATATTGATGTATGTCAGTGTTACACTGGACAGAGTGGAAAACAGAGAACCTCCCTGCATGAGACATGCGGCAGGTACAGCACGTATCTTAAACAAGATTTCACACATTGTGATGAGCCATCCTTTGACAGTACTGACAACACACAGCATTGTCTCTTTTGTGAACTCAAGTCATTCACAATGACTTCAACGAGACAAACAAGGCTGGAGAAAACTCTGACAAAGGCACACATCACATACACACACGAAGGAGTTAACAGCGCAGACACCATAGGTAGCGGAGAGCCCCGGTGTGAGGAAAGAATCATCCAAGATGTGAAGCTAAGAATAGATCTCAGAGACGAGCCCATCCCACAGGCAGAAAACCTGTTCACAGACGGCTGTTGTTTTAGACACCCCCAAAACGGCCTCCAAGCAGCCTATGCCGTGGTAAAACAAAAACCTGAGGGAAACTTTGAGGAAGTAAGTAACAGGGCAGCACAGTTGGCAGAAGTAATGGGAGTACCAGACATGATAGCAAATCACCTAGAAGAGTGTGTAATTTGCTTAACCCATAACATCAGAACCACTGTGAAACCACACCAGGGAAAGTTTCCTTTACCTAAGATGGCAGGAAGGGATTGGTGGCAGATTTTTCCACCCAGGTTGCAGAGGCAAAAGGGGGACCCGAGAAACACGAAGCGAACACTGCGGAGTTCGTCTGGCTGAAAGCGATCAGACCCAAGTGGCTGAGACCCAGGTTCTCTGGACCCCATCGGGTGATGCAGAGGACATCTCACGCTGTCCGCTTGGAAGGGAAAGGAGACATCTGGTACCACTGGAATCAGTGCGCAGTGGGGAAACCTCCGGGAAGGACCCTAGACGACATCATCACGGACGTGGTCCGCGCAGAGGAGGAGGAACCAGAGGACAACACTCCTATCACCGACCCAGAAGCCGCCATAAGCGGGCTGGGTGAAGAGGACGTCGAGGAACGGCCCTGAGGGAACGAGGCAGAGCGGGGTGGATCAACGCTTCCAGATGGCGTCTGTCTCCTCCACCGGAGGCTGGCGTGTGAAAGCTGTCATCATCCTCCTCGTCCTGGGCCTGCTGTACCTGTCCAAGGTAGCCCTGCTTGATGAAGCTGTGACCATTCCAACGACAGGTGGCGAGGGCTCTCGCCCCTCGGGGGGAGAAATTAAGGTACTCTTATCTAAGGGCCCAGACCCTGAGGGCAAAATCACACCAACGGGCCAATCAGTGCCTAGCGACAAAGACAGGTTGTTTCCAATCACCACACAAACATTCAGTACGATGAGAGAGAGACAAAGAGAGAGACAAAGAGAGAGACACAGAGAGAGAAGAAGGAGGAATGCCCCTCTCTCTGCTCACGAACCACAGAATGTTTCTTTTAACTGCCCAACTGCAATATGTGACTCACCAAACTGTGTTATTAAGTACCCTGTGTTTTTTAGCAAGGGTGGCGACTCCACGGTGGGGAAAGCGTATCCAAGGACGCAGTATCAGGAGTTCCGGGTCTCATCACGGATGGTTTTTACACAATGTATTTGACTAAAATGAATGTATAGATAAGTGCCTTACTTTTGACTAAAGCGTAATGAAGTATACGTGAAGTAATGTTAAAGCTTGAAGACACTGCAATTTTGCAGATTACAGATTAATTGAATCACCACTGTGAATGTTACTAAGTGATGTAATTGATGTATGGAGTTATTTACATATTTTGGTATTTCTACACGGTCATATGAAGTTGATATGTGGAGCCATTCCTGAACGTTTAAATAGTCTGAATCCCAGGTTATAATGTGAATGTCTTGAAATAGTTGATCTCTTAAAGTGAGATCAAAAGGGGGATTTGTAGTGAAATATTTGTATGTATTCATGTTAGCAAACTATGAATAAGCTTAAAATGGGAAATAATTTGTGTAAAACTGTGAGCTGGATTTGGGGCCTGTTGACATGTGTTTTTGAGGACAAAGGAAGATGGGGGAAGGTGAGAGCATGTATTGATTTGCATTCAACTTAGATCTAGAGATAATGGAGCTGAGCTACAGTGATTGGGGAAACCTAAGATCTGAGGTGTTTGTGATATTTGGGCTGCCAATCAAGGAGGTCCAAAGGGAGGATCAGATAACTCCTCCCATTGTTAGAAAGTATAAAAACAGAGACACACGCTGTGTTCAGTCTCTTTCCTCTGGCTGGCTCACGTGCAGGTAAATTCGGGATCCCAAAGATAACTGTATGGAATTTGTACTGTATTGATTGTATTGCATTGTCATACTACCATTAAAGTAGATTATTGTTTAACGGTTACTTGGTAGCTCTGGATTCCTTCCTGTAATATAACCAGCTTGATAGGGACGCGCGGAGATTTGAAAAGCGGACCAGTTATCCCTTTAAATCTCTATCAATATATCGGGGTGTATGTGTGTTTCTGTGTGTATGTGTTTGTATGTCTCTGTGTGTGGGTGTGTGTCTGTGTGTGTCTGTGTGTGTGTGTATATCTGTGTGTGTATGTGCGTGTCTGTGTGTATGTGTGTGTCTGTGTGTGTGTTTCTGTGTGTATGTGTTTGTATGTCTCTGTGTGTGTGTGTGTGTGTGTGTGTGTGTGTCTGTGTGTGTCTGTGCGTGTCTGTGTGTATGTATGTGTGTGTCTGTGTGTGTGTGTGTGTGTGTGTGTCTGTGTGTGTCTGTGTGTATGTGTGTGTCTGTGTGTGTGTTTCTGTGTGTATGTGTTTGTATGTCTCTGTGTGTGTGTGTGTGTGTGTGTGTGTGTGTGTGTGTGTGTGTGTGTGTGTGTGTGTCTGTGTGTGTCTGTGCGTGTCTGTGTGTATGTATGTGTGTGTCTGTGTGTGTGTGTCTGTGTGTATGTGTTTGTATGTGTGTGTCTCTCTGTGTGTGTTGCTGTGTCTGTGTGTGTGTCTGTGTGTGTGTGTGTATCTGTGTGTGTGTGTGTGTGTGTGTGTTTGTCTGTGTGTGTGTGTGTGTGTGTGTGTGTGTGTGTGTGTGTGTGTGTGTCTATATGTGTGTGTCTGTGTGCCTAACCCTATCTTGACCTTCACTGTCCTCACTGTCAGACAGAATAGCCCTAACAGCCTGATCGTGTCCCTTCTGCCCATAACATGTTTTGGGGTCCATTTCCTGTAAATATCAGTAGATGGTAAAAACATTGATTAGGTTTATCATTTTACAGCTGAGCACATTTGCACACTTGTATGATATTGCCTGTAAAAAAGTGGTCTAAGTGGCACAGTGTTGCTCTGAGGCAACGAAAAAAAAAAGAAAAGTTTTAGTTAATTAATAAATACATAACAAGTCTTTAAACAATCAAATATACTTATTTTTTATAATTTTTTATTTTAAGTTGTGTACATTTCTAATATGTTAAAAAGTGAAATGTATCTTACCAAGTGGTGGCCCTGAGTCCCCTGCAGCTTTGCTTGCAGAAAGGACTGCTCCACCCCCAGACAAAATGCCATACCCATATCATTCCCTTATTGTATTGGACACCAGCATGTCAGGTGACATTGTGTTTATTTAAAAAAATAAAAAGTCCATCCGTCAGTCCGACTGACGGACAACTTCTCACTTCAAAAAAGAAGAAGAAATCTAGACCGCAAAAATAATTAAACAAGTGAGTACCTGTTTTTCCTGGCCAAGGACAGGTTCCTTGAACACAACACGAGTGTAACGTGTCTTCACGTGGTATATGTCTGGTCTGAAAGGAGTGCTGACAGAGAGCACCGGAACGCCGCTCCAGCCCTTCAAATATTGCAGTACCCATAAGGAGCCGTACACATGCCGCAGTGTTTGCGTGGCTGTGGCCCTTTCTCATTTCATCAAATCCCCCTCCTCGACTCCTCCGTCCTCGGGAAGTGACCCGGAAATGAATTTCAGTGCGCCATGTTGAAGGACATATCGGTTGCGTTCCGATAATCCAAAAATCAGCTCCTAAATTCTAACCCTATCTCATATTCCTTGACCTCTGAGTGAAACGTCACGGGGTTAAGGGATAGTGGATAGGAGAATTCAAAAGGACTTAGGAGAAGAGACTGCGGGGTTGCGTTCCGATAATCTAAAAATCAGCTCCTAACTTCTAACCATATCTCCTATTCCTTGACCTCTGAGTGAAACGTCACGGGGTTAAGGGATAGTGGATAGGAGAATTCAAAAGGATTTAGGAGAAGAGACTGCGGTGCTTAGAGAATCCGAATGCACTTTCACTATCCAACGTGTTTATGATGCGCCAGCGGACGTCATGAATGTGCGTCTGCTGCTGCTGTGGGGAAACTATGGAAACTACAGTTTTCTATACAGCGGACTACAACATGGATGTTTAATAAGAACGAGGGACTACTGTAAACTCATCAAGAGACTCTGCACCGTGCTCTGATGCTGTTGCTTTATGCTTTATGAACGTGGACAACAGAGAAACATATTCTTCATGATCAAAGTTGGAATTGAAATAAAAAAGGAAAGTGAAACTTATGCTCGTCACCCTCTCCCTCCGGTCCACATTAATACAAATGATCCCAATACGTATGATTGTATGAACTATTAAAAGATTTTAAAATAAATACAAATGTTTTTATTATAAACGTTAGTCCTTAACATCTATCACTGTGTATATCACCATTCAAACATCTTTTAAAAGTTGAACAACCCCACACAGCTCAGTGAAATGTTGACTTTATTTGATAATTTCAGTAAAAACTAACGTTCATATTTCTCTTTTTGATTATAATACTGATGAACGTTCAAAACAAAGCACTTTGGCAACTTACCACATACGTTTTAAAATGCGTAATAAGCACCGTAACTTTCATGATATCATTTCTCCCATTATCGTTTGTGTCCGTGAACGGCCGACTGTTGAGTGACGGCAAATGCTGCGGCTGCAATGCATTGTGGGGCAGCATTTTCTCCTCTCCTTTCGGTTAGGGAGGTCCAGTGGTTCCTAAGCTAAAGGAGGTTATAAAGGAAGTTTGAAACCTCCTTTCCTTTCATTTGGAGAATTGGAACAGCACTTATCATGGCTGCCAGTGACGTTCTTCCGGGTCATTTCACTCCGTTAGGAAGGTTCCTAAGCTAAATTGGACTATTGGACTGCAGCCCGGTACTTTAGAGAATCCGAAGGCACTTTCACTATCCAACGTTTTTATGATGCGCCAGCGGACGTCATGAATGTGCGTCTGCTGCTGTGGGGAAACTATGGAAACTACAGTTTTATATACAGCGGACTACAACATGGATGTTCAATAAGACTACTGTAAACTCATCTAGAGACTCTGCACCGTGCTCTGATGCTGTTGCTTTGCTTTATGAACGTGGACAACAGAGAAACATATTCTTCATGACCAAAGTTGGAATTGAAATAAAAAAGGAAAGTGAAACTTATGCTCGTCACCCTCTCCCTCCGGTCCACATTAATACAAATTATCCCAATACGTATCATTGTATGAACTATTAAAAGATCTTAAAATAAATACAAATGTTTTTATTATAAACGTTAGTCCTTAACATCTATCACTGTGTATATCACCATTCAAACATCTTTTAAAAGTTGAACAAACCCCACACAGCTCAGTAAAGACTGTGAGATGTTGACTTTATTTGATCATTTCAGTAAAAACTAACGTTCATATTTCTATTTTTGATTATAATACTGATGAACGTTCAGAAAAAAGCACTTTGGCAACTTACCACATACGTTTTAAAATGCTTAATAAGCACCGTAACTTTCATGATATAATTTCTCGGTCATAATCGGTTGTTTCCGTGAACGGCCGACTGTTGAGTGACGGCAAATACTGTGGCTGCAATGCATTGTGGGGCAGCATTTTCTCCTCTCCTTTCGGTTAGGGAGGTCCAGTGGTTCCAAAGCTAAAGGAGGTTATAAAGGAAGTTTGAAACCTCCTTTCCTTTCATTTGGAGAATTGGAACGGCACTTATCATGGCTGCTACTGAGGGACTTCCGGGTCATTTCACTTGGTTAGGAAGGTTCCTAAGCTAAATTGACTATTGGAACGCAACCATCATTTCTCTAAATGCACTTTGAGGACCGAGGATCGAGCATCGAGGACGCTCTCTGGAGGAGCTATAACCGAGGATACACTGATGGGTCCACCACAGTGTTGTGCTAGTTACTGAAAACCAGTAACTAGTTACCATTACTAGTTACTTCATTTCAAAAGTAACTCAGTTACTTTACTGATTACTTACACCAAAAAGTAATGCGTTACTGTGAAAAGTAAATTTTTAGTTACTTAATAAAAAGGGCTCCCATTAATGCCCTTATAGCCTTCATTTCAGTACTGTTATTGCATTGGAGAATAATACAATCTGTTGATCAACTTGACATGCATTATATGCAATTTGGATTGCATCGATATTAGCTGGCTTTCCATTTTTGTATATTCTTTCTCCAGGTAGTTGGAAAAAGTTTTCCGTCCCATATGCCGTGTGCCGCCCGGACATGGTATCATGCTAACTAGCTCCCTGAAAGCGGGTGACTCCACTGTAGAAATAGCCGGCATGTGTTCTACAACATACCGTGCAATGGCTTTATCGACTTTTCCCTGGCTAGCAGTCCCTTGGTTAAAATCCAGCCGCTGTTGCTTAGGGGGAGGTGGAGTGGCGTTGGATGAGTCTGGGTCTGTGCCGGTCTTAGTTACTAGCTTCGTCCCAGCATGTTGTTTTTGCAGATGTTTTAAGAGATTTGAATTACTGGTTTGGGCAGTAGATAGGCTCTTTGACCCGCCAGGACACAACTTACATTTAACAGAAACTTTATTTTCTTTGTGCTCGACAAAAGTGAAATAGTGAGGATATCTCCAGGTGGAGAAACTAGACTTGAGCTCCGCCGCCGCCATGATAGTCTTGTTAGTAAACAACACAAACACACCCACAGCCCGTCTCCGCATGTGACACTGGAAGTATCTAAGTACATTTACTCAAGTACTGTACTTAAGTACAGTTCTCATATCTGTTCGCCTGGCTGTTGACCCTGGAAAGAAATCTCTGCGTGAGAAATACAAGGTGTGGCGTGTGAGCGTGTGAATGGAGTGAAATGCGTGTGTCTCACGCCAAATGCGTGAGACTTGAGAGGTCTGTGACTATATAAAAAAACTAACAAAGTAATGGAGTAACGCAACATGTAGTAACGGTAACTGAGTTACTGAATTTAAAAAGTAATGCGTTAGAGTACTAGTTACTGCCAAAACTTGTAACGCGTTAGTCTCAACACTGCCCTAGAGCGAGGCAGCTAGCATGGCTCAATAACAACATGTGAAGAATGTTAATAAGATGCAATACCAACTGCCCTTATACATTTGGGGTCCAGTATTACTCTGTATGGAGTCTACATACACTATTTGTATATTCATAGAGATTACGGTTCAGTTGTAGTGTTTGCCTTATGCCATAGGGCAATCTGATCCGTCTGAGTGAACATTATGTACTGAGCTCATTCCAAACACTCTGTATCCAACGACCTGCATTTATGTGTCACGTATTGCAATTTAAAGTTGTGGCATTGCTTGACAGAGATACTGCTTGACAGAAATACACAAATATATATATATGTTGATGGCTGCATCGTTACCAAACCTGTTTAGTTTTGGGCTGTTTGGAGCATTTTCACTGAAGTTATGAGAAAACCGTGTTTCATGGCGAGCATTGTGTTGCCATGGCAACGACATTTGAAGAAATCTCAAAACTGTCCGTAGATGTCTTCAGGGCTGGACTGTTAGCACACGTGTGAAGTTTTAGCACTTTTTGACAATTTTCATAGGAGTTATAGCAATATCGTGTTTTATTGCAAGGGATGCGTTGCCATGGCAACAGCTTTTGAGGAAAACTCACTAATGGCACATAGACATGTTGAGGGCTGGACCATTAACTCAGTTAAGTTATCTGAAGACTGGTGGTGTTTTGACCATTTTCATATCAATTACGACAACATCGTGTTTTTTGGCGAGGGATGCGTTTCCATGGAAACAGCCTATGGTGAGATCTCAGATTTGACGTAGAGCTGTTGAGCGAAGTTTGGGGGATGGTCGGACTGTGTCCATTGGAGCTACGGCAACATCGTGTTTTATGGCGAGGGATTATGGAAGCAAACAAGAGACAGAAGTATTTGAATTGTATCAGACACTTAATTTATAGCATTGAAATTAATTACTTTGAAAATCATGTATCTAAATGTTTTTGCTCCGAATTTACCTATGTGAAATAAAAATGTAAAAATTCAAGTGAAAACAATTTGAATGTTCAAATTCAGATCCCAAAAATTCGACATGTCCAAAATTGCTATGCAGCATCATCCGGGCTACGCAGACAGGATAAGCAATCGAGCCCTAATGCAACTCCGACTTCTGGCCTATCAGAGCACGGCTTTGTCAGTCAATTGATCACAACAACCCGGGAGAAAAATGACGGAGAACAACGGGGCTGGCCGGTCGGGTAAGTAGTCAGTTTGTGCTCTTTATTTTACAAGCAGTGAGGGCTCGACAGCATTTGTATCTTACATTAGCTAGCTAAATGAGTGAAGTAGCCTTGTGCCTTGCTGTTAGCAAGCTCCGTTACCATTAATTGAAGTGAATCACAACGTGTGTGTGTGTGTGTGGGTTGGTTGGTTGGGGGTGACGGTTTGCAAAGTAACGTAACGATCACTTCGGTTAGATAAGTCAAGTAGACCATGCTACACTATACGAAATACTCTCTTACAAAAGCCTTGCATTTAAACATGTTAATGTTACTTTAGTAAAAGTATGCTAGTATAATTAGGAAAGTGTTGTTAAAGTAGACACAAGTTATACTATTATATTATATCATTTGATTTATTGTTATTACCGATGCACGAGTTGACTTAACTGTTGTAGTTGGAGCTCATTTTGAACAATGAGCTAACTAATTATTACTTTCATAATGGTGTAATGTGCCGACTATTTTCTACATTAATAGATGAAGGTCTGGTTTGTTCAAACTCTCAAAATAGTAGGACCAGAGCCCTAGAGACTCTAGAGCTGAGTAGGACATGCTGTCATTAGTCCGAAGTGACACCTTTACAATGTTAAAGCTGTTAGATAAATGTAGTGACGTAAAAACTAAAGTATTCAAGATAGTGTAGTGGAAAAGAGATGTTTTTTTTTTTTTTAAATGTTACCAAAACAAAATCTCTTGTTTTGGACTGACAGTAATAATTCAAGAAATAGTAGATAAATAAATACACACACATCAATTTGTTGTGGATGGAACACAACAAATGGTGCTCTTACCTGTGATGCCTCCTCTACACATTATAACCAGACTGTATCATTCAAACTATAAGTAACAGTTCTAGCTACTTGACTTCAGACAAACAATTTAAAAGACAAAATCAACACAATTTATTGAAAGACCAATCTTTATTTCTCTCCTTTTGTTTGTGTTATTAAACCCTGTCAATCTAAAAAACTGAGCAACTCAACAGTTAACTTTATATTTCTTATTGTCCAAAGCATCTATTACACTATTTGTTTCCCTCTCATATTCACAGGATGGATGATTAGAGACTTTGGGGAAAACCTCAGCTTTATGAACGTCCTGTCTGTTGCTTTGGCCGGAGAGGGCTGAGGGTCTTTCCCTCCTCGCAGGGAAAGACCCTGCAGGCCTGAGGGAGGAGGACCAGACCTGAGGGAGGAGGACCTGCACCAGCTGCACCTACAGAACTTAGCCCATGCTGGGCATAGCTGTTACCACCTGCACAGGCCTAGCCTGTCAATTAACAGATTAACATTGAGTGTAACTTATGTATATTATTTCGTTTTTATTTTTTTTAAATGGTGATGGTTCATGCTTGATAACTTTTAGTTCACATTTCAATAAATTGTATTTGCACTCCTTTTGTCCATTATTCTTGCTGAAAATGTTAGATTACACATTCACATCTGAATGAAGATTGGCACCATTTATTTATGACGTTGCAAACTCTGCGGTACAAGGCACAAGTGATGTGAAGCTCATAAAGTGAGGCAAATGCATTTGATCAGCTGACTTTTTTTTTTTGCCAAACTTTATAGGCCTGACAATAATCACACTGTCTCTGAGGTGCAACGTAAAACACAAAACAACACAAATGAAGTTCCTGTTAGACTACAAAACTATTCAGTGTGCAGGTCTTTGTGTTACAATACAAGTGTCTCTTAGTGAATGTCCTGTACTGCTCTTAAATCTCATAACATCAGCTTCTCCTTTCCCTCTTGGATGTTCTTCTGGACCCTCAGAGAAAGAGAACATGGTGAAGCAGTCCTGTCTCTCAGGCGTGTCCTTTCCTAACAGAAATATCAAAAAACATATTATTGCAGAGCAAGTGTGTTATTTAAGAAAGGTGTGTTTGTTTGTTCATACATATAATGATTTTCTTATTTGAATGTGTTTTTTTAAATCCAACAGTGTACTACAAAGATAATCAGATTATGAATAAACCGTTCTAAATTCATCAACATTGAAATAAATGTATTATTAAAATAATATTTAACTGTTATCAAAACTTAGTGCAACTGTAGAAGCTTGCTCTGTCCGGTTGTCTCACTGAAAGACAAAGGGTCGCAGCTCTCACTATGTTCAATAATATTTGCCTTAAATACATTGAAATGTGAAAGTTGAACAAAAAAGTGATGTTGCTTGGTCAAATGTAAATGTAACCTTTTGCTAAGAAAGTCCACTCAACATCACTGATGTGTAGGTGATCTAGTATTCAGCCATGTTTAATGGCATGTATATCAGTGTATTAGAGTCATTACTTTATGCATTCTTTGTAAAGCATGAAAAAGGTGTACCTTGGAATCCGTGCTGAAGTTCTCTGCTGCTAGGAGTCCAGATATGTCTCTCCTCCTCTGGTCCAGCCTGTCTGGATCACCTTGAGGACACTTTGAACAAACAGATGTAAAGTTACAGACTTCTTTACATGCAAACTACTTTTTATCTTCTTTTAAAAACAGGTCATAATCTTATTGTTATACTTAAGAAATGGCTGGATATCACAGTCCTTATACTGTATCAGTTTGATTGAGTATTATTGTGTAGGTCCTTTTTATTTTACTGTTACTTTGGATGAGGTTTTCATGAGTCAGTCAAATTAATTTGTTTTCATATGCCATATTCATATGTATCACACACATAGGGGTAAGACACAAACCTATTGAACAAATGCAATGCAATGGATAAGCTTCATTTCCACTGAAGTCACAGATAACGTCATATATAATATTTAAACAAATCATTTCCTTGTCACTAAAGCATTGACTACTATGCTATTC
The DNA here is from genome assembly GCF_902827175.1 of Gymnodraco acuticeps. Classification (NCBI taxonomy): domain Eukaryota; kingdom Metazoa; phylum Chordata; class Actinopteri; order Perciformes; family Bathydraconidae; genus Gymnodraco; species Gymnodraco acuticeps. Next base: position 1,550,800 of record NW_022991201.1, on the reverse strand, counting down.
ATCGTTCTTAAATGCAGGAATTAAGTTACATGTTCCGTTGTACAGCCACGATAAGGCTGTTTCTCAAGTGTGATGATAATACAATTAAAAGAGGCATTGGTAATAATATTAAAAACAACAATGTTTGGGTCGTTCGTCGGATAGGCGGTTAGCTGCAATAAATAACTCCAGTTCAACAAACCATATTACAATATCTAAGGGAGCGTTATTTCTGGACCATCTTGAAATGTGACGTTCATATTTTAAAGATACACACATTTCATTGTGAGGTTGATTTAATATACACTAAGCCTCTCTTCAACAATACGTTGAAGTTAGCTAGTCTATTTTATGCTATAGTAGAGCATAGCGAATTTAAATGAACCTTAACAATGCATACAGTAACCTAAATAGCAAACTAACTATCTAACGTACAAGGATGACCTTATTTTAGCAACCTCGCACAGAAGCCTTTTGGTATACAGTAGCATCCCACTTAATGTTTTACACTCTTGGATGCTACGCATAGCATCGTTAGCACAGATGGAGCTACGATTGCTCAAATGCTAACCCAACTCTAAACATTCATTAACGTTAGCTTAATAAAAACACCAGTAACATAACATAAAGTACGCAGGGTTGACTTACCGAAGAAACTGCATTCATGGACGGTCTGTTTCAACCGCAGATAAAACCTATATTTGCAGGACGAATAGTCCACCAGGAGCCAACACAACAAACTTGGCCGAGTTCAAGTAGTGTTCTCCTCATGAGCTGAGCCGCTGTAGCATCACGGAGCTAACCGTGAGACAGAGGAGCTAGGAGCAGCAGTCCCGTTGTCATGAAGGGGGAATCTAACTATATACAGAATATGTTTTTGTAGATCCAGGCTAGAAACATGTTCATTTTCTTATGTTAAGTTGGACATTTTAACATAGGGTCTACGGGAATTGCTCCCATCTGCATCCATCGCCTATAGTTTGCAGTATTGGGCTTCACCGCACTGTCCTGGGGTTTGCCGCTTGGCTCTGATAGGCCAGAAGTCGGTTTGATTGCATTAGGGCTCGATTGCTTATCCTGTCTGAGTAGCCCGGATGAGGCTGCATCGCAATTTTTGACGTCGAATTTTACACACCGAATTTTTTGACATCGAATTTTAAACACCAAAATATTTGACGTCGAATTTTTTTCACTTGAATTTTTGGGATCTGAATTTGAACATTCGAATTTTTTTAACTTGAATTTTTACATTTTTATTTCACATAGGTAAATTCGGAGCAAAAAAAATTCAGATTCATGATTTTCAAAGTAATTATTTTTAATGCTATAAATTCGGTGTCTAATACAATTCGAATACTTTTGTCTCTTGTTTGCTTCCATAAGGGATGCGTTTCCCTGGAAACGGCATATGATGACACCCCATAATTGACGTAGAGCTGTTGAGGGCACAATGACTAACCATTATCTGAAGTCTGCTACTGTTTTATGGCGAGCGATGCGTTGCCATAGTATCACCACATTACGTAACATCAGATTTGATGTAGAGCTGTGTTAACCATTATCTGAAGTCTGCTGCTCTGAGCATGTCAGTTGGAGTTATGACATCATCGTGTTCCATGACAGGTGTTTATATTTGAGCTAACGAAGTGTCCAGAGATCAAAGGTTTCCATGGTGATCAGTGAGAGGAGAGCATTTGCATTGTTCTGAATGAGAGATAAACCTCTTACATGTGAACCTTTTGTTGAAGAACCGTAACAGATATCGGTGAAATTTCAACGCGTGAAGCATCTCAAGGGCCTTGAGCATCTGAAGTGTGCTTTTTGTGTACTTTCGGGTTAATAATGTGGCCTTTTTGGCAGATTAACTAAAGGTGTGCGGCTGCTGCTGTGAGGAAAGATGAGCCTGAATGTACAATGGGCTTTAATGGAGATATGTTGGAAGTTTTTGTCACTTCATGCTCTCAAGAGGCATTTTTTATTTAATTGTGTTGCTTAGTTTTTTTTTTTTTTTCAAGCTACGAGATGTTTTCCTACGTTTCTCATGAAAGATTATGTCTCAGTAATGTAGGGTTTGGGAATTATGGCAGATTAAAAAAAAAATATGAAGGCAAATTTCAATATGTCCTCCACTCTAGCTGTGACATCACCAGTGTTTGGCAAGTTACTTCTAAAATGTAATATATTACATATTACTTATTACTCTCTTTTGAAAGTAATAAGTTACATTACAATATTACTGTCTCTGAAATGTAATGAGTTACACTACTTTAGTTACTTTAGTAGCTGTAGTAGGTTTACATGAGCAATAGTTGCCGGCAACAGCAATGAAAATTAAAACTGCGGTCGCACATGTGCGCGCAGTGATGAGCGGGCCCTCGCGTCCGTGCGCTTGTCGGGGAGGGCAGCCGGTCGTCCCGGCGTCAAGTAGACGCGCACGAGTCCTCGGAAATTAGCCGTTTCTCATTTCTATAATTTTCGCGTCCCAGACTCCCAGGTCCTCCGGCAGCGACCCGGAAACGGATGTCGGCGCGCCGTCTCGAAGGAAAACAAATTTCTCTAAAGGGTCGTCGAGGATCGATTATCGAGGAGGCTGTCTGGAGGAGCCGTAACCGAGGATACACTGATTTAGAGGAGAGAGGAGTCTCTCTGGAGGAGCTATGACCGAGGGTACACTAAAACTATATGCGAGTAGTTTGGAATAATTTGGAGTAATTTGTGGCATGTAAATCGTCAAAAATTGAACATTCTCCGTTAGCTTACGAGCTCCCCTTTGAGCTAGCAACTATTTTCTTTGCAATTTAGCATCATATTGGATAGGGGTTGAATTTGTCCTGGATTGGAATTTTTCCAATCATTCCCCTAGGAGGAGTTCGCAAGAACGTCCTTAAAATGCATGAAAAACGCACATATTTGAAAATTGCCGAGTTTTTGGTTGGCGGGGCTAATGGAAGGCAATTTGAAATATGTCCAGATTCATAAGAGCAATGTGTATACCGCGTTTCGTGAATATTGGAAAACCTATATGCGAGTAGTTTGGAGTCATCAATCAATCAATGTTTATTTATATAGCCCAATATCACAAATGTTACATTTGTCTCAGTGGACTTCACAGTTTGTACAGAATATCAGTATGACAATACGACACCCTCTGTCCTTAGACCAGAGTCCTGCACGGGTCTGATTTTCAAGACCCGCTCCCGCCCCGCCCCAGCGACGTGCAATACCGAACCCGCCCCGCTACCCACACATATTGCCAATTAGTTCCGCAACCCGACCCGACCCGTCGGCACAAGATCCGCAACCCGATCCGCAACCGATCCGAACCTGCATATATATGAGCAGTGAAAACGTGAAATTATTAACACACGCAGTTGCATATTTGTCTCAAAAAGCGTGGGATGTTGGTTATTTTCTCCATCTAGGATGACACCAAAAGCCTCCCAGATGTTGGATTTCGCTCTTGAGGAAGTGTTATTGAAAATGCTGTATTCTTCGCTAGAGAGCTTCACCTCAGCCATTTCGAATGTGGCGCGCACAGCAGCAGATTGATGCGCTGCAGAGGTTATGATTATGCGCGGTCCCACGGGGGAGAGGTTTGAGGATTTTAAACATTAAACTAAATTATTATTATTTTAATATATTTATTATGCAATACCCGCGACCCGACCCGCATCATCTTTGTTTTACCCAGAACCGAACCCGGAAAAAAGCGTTTGAAAAAATACCACCCGCGAATCACCTTTTTTGCGGGTCACCCGTCGGGTACCCGATGCAGAACTCTGCCTTAGACCCTCACATCGTACGAGGAAAAACTTCCGGAGAAAACCCACAGTTTTACAGTTTACAGTTTACAGGAGTAATTTGGAGTAATTTGTGGCATGTAAATCGTCAAAAATGGTTTATTTGCTGTTAGCTTACGACCTCCCCGATTGAGCTAGCAACTATTTTTTTCGCAATTTGGCATCACATTGGATATGGGCTGAATTTGTCCTGGATAGGAATTTTTTTTCATAATTTCCCTATGAGGAGTTTGCAAGAATGTGCTTAAAATGCATGAAAAACGCACATTGTTGAATATGGCCAACTTCCTGGGGGGCGGGGCTAATAAAAGTAAATATGAAATATGTCCGCAATCATAATAGCAATGTGTATACAGCGTTTCTGGCAAAACGGAAAAACTATATGCGAGTAGTTTGGAGTAATTTGGGACATGTAAATCGTCAAAAATGGTGTATTCGCTGTTAGCTTACGACCTCCACGATTGATTTATCAAAAATGTAATCCGCAATTCTTCATGAAATTGGCCAGGGGCTAAACCCGTCCTGCATTGGAATTTTTCCGATCATTCCCCTAGGAGGAGTTCGCAAGAATGTGCTTAAAATGGCTGAAAAACGGGCGCGGCTAATGGAAGGCAATTTGAAATATGTGTGCAATCATAATAGCAATATGTATACAGCGTTTCGTGAATATCGGAATAACTATATCCAAGTAATTTGCGACATGTAAATCGTCAAAAATGGTGTATTCGCTGTTAGCTTAAAAATGTTCTTCTCAATTTAGCATCATATTGGATAGGGGCTGAACGTGTCCTGGATTGGAATTTTTCCGATCATTCCCCTAGGAGGAGTTTGCAAGAATGTGCTTAAAATCCATGAAAACTGCACATTTTTCAAAATGGCGGACTACCTGGGGGGCGGGGCTAATGGAATCTATTTACAAATATGTCCGCAAAATTCGTGAAGTTCTGAGAAACTATATGTGACTACCACACAATAGGGGGCGCTGGTGAGCAGTTTTTTTGAAAAATTAGGTTGTTTTTTTACATTCTCGAAAAGGTCGTGGGCTCTGACGTGTCTCCCAAGTTTTGCGTCCGGAGCTCATTTTATGCTATCGCAATTTTAAAAAAATGTATAGGCCACGCCCACATTTTGAATTTGTTGTGACACTTTAAATCTGAGTTTGTAGTCACCCCGAGAGTATGTGTAAAAAAATAAATAAAAAATTAGTCCATCCGCTCTTGAGTTATAAATTGGTGGTGTTTTTTGCGCCCCCTATAGTCCAAAATGAAAATGCTTTGGTGTGCCTGTTCCCCAAGACAGACTGAACCTATCTACCAAAATCTGTGATGTTTGGATACATTGTTGATGAGTTATGAGCATTTCTTTCTAAGCCCCGCCTTTTTGCGAGTACGTTTTGATTGACGGCGGCAATATTTATCTTCCTAACATGCTCATTTTCTACGGTAATGTGTCTGACCCTCCATCGATACTGTATACGAAGTTTGGTGTTGAAAAACTGAAAATTGAAATTTAAGTGAATATTTAAATGTTTTGAACATTATGCTAATTTAAATTAAAAAAAATGTAGGCGGAGCTTAGGGTTCCAAGAGGATTATTAGTAGAGTAGGTCCACCCGGATATGTGTGCAAAATTTCAGGTCATTCTGAGTTACTGTGCGACTTTGTAAATGTATTCCGAAATGGGATTTTGATAGGTGGCGCTAGTGAGCAGGTTGGAATATTTAACCCATTGACTCCAGAATATTGAATTTTTCATCGGTCCTGGCGTCCGTGCAAAATTATACAACTTTTGAAGCATCCTAAAGACCTCAAAAAGAGGAAACGCCAGCACTATAATAATAATACCACCAACAACAATAGGTTCCTCGCACTTCGTGCTAGGACGCCGTCGGGTCCTAGCGCTCCGTGCTCGGGCCCTAAATAGCATTGATGGTCCCCAATGAACAGATTATGGCATTTGTTATGTTTTGAAACCAAGCAAGTGAGAACATTTCAAGTGAGTTAAAAGTGCAATCCTGAAATATTTCATATAGTCCAAAGTGGACTATGGCAAAGAAAAGCACAAAAGCTTCAAAGCTGTACTGATAAAACAAATAAGAACATATTGTAAATCAAGGCACATATTATTTAAACCAGCTCATGGTTTGAAATGGCAAACATTGAAAAGCAAAAGTATTATTAAAACCATACTACATCATCACCTTGGTCCCATCATATACTCTGGGAAGAGAATATTTACTGTGCTTGAAAACTGGTATCACATCATCATGTGAGGTTGACTTTGTGACCTGGAGAACATTTCAGCTGCAACATTAGCTTGTTGATAAGCTTGGGATATGAGATCTTTTTGTAGCCATTCGTGGTGAAGGCATCTGTGCTATTGTATGCATTATTGTTGACCCAACATTTCTACAGGCATGGCAGAATATGAATCTATTTTCACATGAATATACCCTTGTCTATTTGTATGCCACGAGCTGCAAAATGACCGCCTATAACCCCACTGTACAGGCGGGTAGGACTTGTTTAGATATACCTAAACTACATTTTAGCATTTAAAATACCTAGCCATTCTTTTAGGTTATTTTGGTGAAAGTAACTAAAAAGTAACTAAAAAGTAGTGTAACTCATTACATTTCAGAGACAGTAATATTGTAATGTAACTTATTACTTTCAAAAGAGAGTAATAAGTAATATGTAATATATTACATTTTGGAAGTAACTTGCCCAACACTGGTGGTGTAGGTGTGTGTGGTACAGTGTGTGCAGATGCAGCGGACAGACAGGTCTCAGTTGGTTTGGTGTCCTCTGCTTACTTTTAATACTTGTAAATAAAACTTTTGGCCCGTAATTTATTTTCCTCATTGTAGCGACCAGAGAGGGGGGGGGGGGAAGGTATATCCAGTCTCTGATAGTGTTACGTTATTATGAGAGTGCTCTGTTTGATTCTGAAATTGTATATATTTATATAAATATATACATATATGTGTGTGTATATGTCCGCATCTGTGGCCTGTTATTGTCTCATTATACCGCACTGTGAATGAATCAAAGTAAATATATAAGTCGTCATGAACACATCTGTCCATCAGACGTGGCTGCTGTGCCCATGGATGTATAATAAGAACTGGATACAGCGTGGGAGGTGGGGCCTCATTCATTCCTATGAGAGTTGCTCATTAGCGCATGATGACAAAATGGCCCAACTTTTGAGAGAGCGAAACGTCACAGATTACCCGGCATGCCTGAGAAGTAACGGTATGTGCACTCATAGCGCATGCGCAACTTTAACCACGCCGCCCAAAAGGCTCGTTCACATTAAGCACGTGAATTTGCGTACACGTAACAGCACCGCGCGTTCATGACAGCATGGTACTGGATTTATATTAACGAGGCGGCAGTTAGCAGCTAGCGGCTAGCTAGTAAATGATGCTAACTTACACATCAATCATTATGTACTTTTATATTACTTTGACATCAGGATCTAGTGATATCCAAGCAACAGAGCTTCATTTAGCATGATACTTGTGTGGGTTGTACATGAAACCACTTGGTAATATATAAAAATGTATGTTGAAGCCTGTTATGATCAATTGTGAGTTCAAACTTTATCTAAAAAGTAAAGCTGATGATGGATTACTGTGGTGGAGTTAAAATAACAATATCCTATTTCTTTTTTAAATGTGATGGAGTAAAAGGATAGTAACTGTGATTATTCATGTTAAGTAGCCCACAAATAACTAAAACGTATAATACTTGAAGGAAAGGTGTAAAATGTTCCCATAAATACCAATATCACAGTACAACACCCCTTGTTGTTAAATACCAACCATGTGTATATATATATATATATATAAATATATATATATAAATATGCCGCTAAAACTGTGTAATATACCAGGCTGCTAAATCATCCAAACTGTTGTTGCAGGATGTGTATTTTGTGAAATGTGTATTTTTTTTAAATTATAATTTCTTGTTTTGAATCTTTAATACTTTTATGCATACTTTAAGTAACATTAGGCTGTCCTTGGCTCTTTTCTGCTGTAACAATGTAAATGTATTCTGATCTAATTGATGTTTTTGTCAGTTTGTTTCCCTATATTGCGACACTTATTTGGTTTAAGATTATTTCTCCTTTTTATACAGACATCCCCAACCATAGTGGAATGCTGTTGTAAAGGATTGCATTGATCCGTGCATCAATACCTTCACCCAGCTTTGAGGCCTCCAATGAATGAACATCATCTTGTGGCTGGGAAAAATGTGAACAAATAAATCTCACAAAGAGTGACTTTCTGGTGTAATCATTATAATATCAAAGACAAGCACTTTAAGTAACAATATATAAAATCATTCAGCAGCAGAGGATGGGGTGGAAACAGCATTTCTAACTAAGATGATTACAATATTACAAGTTAAACATCAAGATGAACATACTATTATTAATTTAAAAAGTACATGGGAGACTTAAATACCCTGCAATATACCATTAGCAGAATTGGAACAAATGTGCCAAAACATTTCTAAAATAAACATAAACATAAACTGAGGGCTTTCTTCCTGAGCCGCTGGGAGTAAAGGTCCTCCATGGATGGCAGCTCCGCCCTGGTGATGTTCTGTGCAGTTTTCACTACCCTTTGGAAAGCCTTACGATTGAGGGCGGTGCAGCTGCCGTAACAGGCCGTGATGCAGCCGTGTCCGTGATGGACACTGAGGAACCTGCAGCTGCTGACTCTCTCTACCGTAGTCCCATTGATGGCGATGGGGGGCGTGTCCCTCTCTTTGCTGCTTCCTGCAATCCACAATCAGCTCCTTGGTTTTGCTGACGTTGAGATGGAGGTTGTTATCCTGGCACCAAGATGTCAGGTTTTCGACCTCCTCTCTGTACGCCGTCTCGTCGTCTGGGTGAGGCTGGTGAGGCTGGGGAAGATGAGTGAGGGAAAGAGAGAAACAAAACAGGGGGACTAAAATGAGTGAGGGAAAGAGAGAAAAAGACAAGGGGACTAAGATGAGTGAGGGAAAGAGAGAAAAAGACAAGGGGACTAAGATGAGTGAGGGAAAGAGAGAAAAAGACAAGGGGACTAAGATGAGTGAGGGAAAGAGAGAAAAAGACAAGGGGACTAAGATGAGTGAGGGAAAGAGAGAAAAGACAAGGGGACTAAAGTTTAAGAGAGAGGAAGAACACAGAATGTGAGTGAACAATTTAATTAAATTACACATTTAAAAAAAATAGTGTGAGTAAGTGAAGACATCCTTACAAGGAGGACTGCCCTGTCAAATTTAAAAGTTATTCTTGTTAAATATACATATCCTGTTGAGGCTAGAATCCAAAATGCAGAACCACTTTAGATTGTAGCCTCAAGGGACTGTTTAAGGTTACTTAAAACATATCATTTCCCAAATTGGTGAAATGAACTCCATCTCTTAGAAATATGCCAGGGCAGTCAAACTTAATGCAAGGATGCCTTACACTCTATCCAAACCACTAACACATTTACCCATCTCTCTGTTCACCCACATTCTGGCCTTGTTCAGCTTTCCCGGATTGGCTTTCCTCCAGTGACATCTCTCATTGATAGAAGATAGAATTATCTTCATCTCTGAGAAGTTGTCACTGCGGGAAAGCAGGTCCTGCTTCATCGCTGTGACAAGCTCCACACCTTTGATGTTGCCAAGGTCGTTGCCGCCACAGTGGATGATCAGGACATCCGGGACTGTTCTTCCCCTCAAGGACTAATAGAAAAAGGGAAGAAGGTTCCTCCACCTCAGACCACCCTTGCCAAACCACCACACACGGCAATTGAGACCCAGGTTGCTTCCCATGGTGTGTCTGGCTCTTTCTTCCCCACGTCTAACGTAGCTGCTCCCTATTATCCACACATTGGGACCTAGATAGAATAAAATATATTGAAAAAGGAAAAAGTGGTTACTGGTGATCATCTTTTAGAAAAAGGCGGTACATGTAGCCTGAGTTGTCATATCATTTTCATCATATTTTTAAGATTACACAAGTTTAATTTGTATATTATATTACATATAACTCTATACTTGTATATAGAATCATGATGAAACTTTATAAGGATTAAGATTATATATTAATATTACATTAAATAATGCATGACTATTTCATGCATTATTACGAAGCAGGATGTATCAAGTCACTGACTTTTTGTGATAAGGTCACAATCAACTGATTTCACTTATCAGATGTAAAAATAAGGTACAATATATTTGTTTTTGCCATATGAAAGTAAAGGGTATGCAATCAAAAAATTACTGAAACAAAATGAATACAAATTCTTATAAAAACTATACAGCACCTTGTCCAAGTATGGCGGGAGGCCCACTTTCCTTCAGGATTTCCTCTCTGGATGTCGATCCGGCTATTTCTGCCATCTATAAATAAAGTACAAATGATTAGCTCTTCACGCCTCTTTAAAATAATATGTGTTCTTGAAGATTCTGTATGCATCGTCGTTTACAATGGTAGGGACATTGCATTGGAAATTAGTTGTGAAAAAGATATGTCATTTTTAGTTTTTTCATCTCACATTTATAGATTTTTAAATAGAAATATATATATATAATACGAATTATAAATGCAAAGTCTGGTTTCTAGAAAGTTAGCTAATGCATACAGAGTTAACATTGCAGAACTGCTGGCATGCATACATTTCTAGCATTTTGGTTAACTATGAAAAGTATGGAAAATTACTGTGCAAACACCCAACATTAGCTTAGCCACAGTAGCGGTTGCTGATGAGTGGTTTGGCTTATTTTACTCTTTTATATGAGAACATGTTACATTACATACAGACATTAAGGAGGCAGGTTAGAAAATAAATATGTTTTCGTATCTTACCTTTTGGAGTAAACTGTTGTCGGTTGTTAGCATAGACTGTATATATAAAGCATTGTCTCTTTAGCCTCAGTGACGTGACAGTGAACACTGAACGGGACCGCGTGTGAAGGGGGAGGTGCTGAACATGTCACATCACATGAACGTGCCGGGCAGCGCGGTCCCGTGGGTTAGATGCGCGTTCATAATGCCGAGGGAAATAACTCTCAGAATAACGTTATTAGCACATTTTTACAACTTGAGGAACGAATGTTTTTAATAAGGGCTATACAAGTCTTCATACTGTGTTGTTTATTTAGTTAAAAAAATTATCCACTCTTTCCCCATGTAAGTCAATGGGAAAAAGTGTTTCCGGGCCCAGCAACCAAACGGAAGTGTAGTACCGCCGTTTGGCCACTACGAATATTCTCATCAGACTCCGGCGCATTTCCTGGGGGCTTGGGCTCTACCCATGGATGTATAATAAGAACTGGATACAGCGTGGGAGGCGGGGCCTCATTCATTCCTATGAGAGTTGCTCATTAGCGCATGATGACAAAATGGCCCAACTTTTGAGAGAGCGAAACGTCACAGATTACCCGGCATGCCTGAGAAGTACCCGTATGTGCACTCATAGAGCATGCGCAACTTTAACCACGCCGCCCAAAAGGCTCGTTCACATTAAGCACGTGAATTTGCGTACACGTAACAGCACCGCGCGTTCATGACAGCATGGTACTGGATTTATATTAACGAGGCGGCAGTTAGCAGCTAGCGGCTAGCTAGTAAATTATGCTAAGTTACACATCAATCGTTATGTATTTTTATATTACGCTGACATCAGGATCTAGTGATATCCAAGCAACAGAGCTTCATTTAGCATGATACTTGTGTGGGTTGTACATGAAACCACTTGGTAATATATACAAATGTATATGTTGAAGCCTGTTATGATCAATTGTGAGTTAAAACGTTATCTAAAAAGTAAAGCTGATGATGGATTACTGTGGTGGAGTTAAAATAACAATAGCCTATTTCTTTTTTAAATGTGATGGAGTAAAAGGATAGTAACTGTGATTATTCATGTTAAGTAGCCCACAAGTAACTAAAACAATTGCAAGTGCAATAAGAAGCTACAGGAACGTTAATCTACGTCGGTAATATTAACTTTATTTAATACAACATTTACGGTACAAGATTTACATCATACAGCCCATGTAGTATAATATTTTACAAATGATGAATTACAGCAAACATGTGCAATATATCCATTATTACAGCTCCGTGGGCTGGCAGTAAGGCGATATGGTCCGTTGTTATTGTGCATCCATGGGTAAAGAGAAACATGAACATGAACGTGCCGGGCGGCGCGGTCCTGTGGGTTAGATGCGCGTTCATAATAAAGAGGGAAATAACTCTCAGAATAACGTTATTAGCACATTTTTACAACTTGAGGACCGAATGTTTTTAATAAGGGCTATACAAACGTTCATACTGGGTAGTTTATTTAGTTTAAAAAAAATTATCCAACGAGTTACAGACCACTCTTTCCCAATGTAAGTCAATGGGAAAAAGTGTTTCCAGGCCCAGCAACCTAAAGGAAGTATAGTACCGCCGTTTGACCAGCACAAATATTCTCATCAGACTCCGACGCACTTCCTGGGGGCTTGGCTGTGCCTCAGTGGCGGTTCTAGAACATTTTACATGGGGTGGCAAAGGGGGGCAAGAGGTCATGCCAGGGTGGCATGGGAGGGCGGACAGTACGTGATATTTTACACTGTATATAACCTATTTATTGTTAATTCATGCCCTAACACAAGTGTTCTTAATGCACAAGATAAACAAGGTGTCCAATCGGGTGCCCGTTGAGTCCCCCAAGCTTACTTCAATAATTTTAAATGAAAGGAAACTACAAAATGTATTTTAAAGCAATTAATTAATGGAACAGGTTGTTTTGCATTACAAAAAATGTGTTGTCTTAGTATTAGACAGACATATTTGCATGTGCTCACTAAGCATTATTACATATTAATTTAATATTAAACAAATCAAAATGGCCAATTATTCCAAAAATGTTGCTGCTAATATAATCATATGCTTGTCAACTTTAACTGATCAAAAATAAATTCGGAAAAAATACTTGAATTATCTATGAAATTGCAATATTGTCCCTCAGTTTGTTTCAACCCCGTCACGCCATACCATTTACCCTCCTATTAAAATAATGGATCAGTCCATGTGTGATCTGCATTGAGGGAATTACATCACAAAAGTGTCAGTTTCTTCTCTTACCTATATTTCAGTTTTTGTATTTTCATATTAAGATTGACAAGCTCAACATTTCAACTCTGTTGTATGAATTAATAATAGTAAATAATTGTTTATTACAATATAAACAATAGTTTTGCAAAATATTACAATTTTGTAATGTCCTTGACTTCCATGTGGTGCCATATCTTAGCTAAACAAGGTATCATGGCTACTTTTTGTCAAAAACTTCAACCCTGTTAAATGTTTTCAAGTAAATTCCTAGTAATTATTTATATTTTGTGCCTGGGGTGGGAACATGTAAGTAGTCCACTACCAGATGTTATGACCAAACATTTTGGTTTCATTTTTCAAAGAGATTCAGAGAATACTCTAATTCTGCATACTGTAAGTACTTAATTATAATTAAGTACACAAATGACATCACCCATCTATTTAGAGAGCTACAGGTGACCTGTGCAGCAACACATTTCAATCAATAATTGTCAATACTAAGAGCTGCTAGATTGTGCTGCTGTAATGGAACATGTAAGGAGAATAAGAACATTTGGACAGTTGGAGTTTCAACTGTCTCCTGATCCCTGCCTCTGGCCCTCTTTCTGATACTTCATCTTTATTCCTCACATATATTTCTTCTTCTTCACTAATGTCTTCATCTCCTCCTCTTCCTCTTGCTCTGACCCTCCTGGTCTCTTCATCTCCTCCTCTTCCTCCTGCTTTGACCCTCCTGGTCTCTTCAGTGAACTCTCTTTTCCTTTTCCTCTTTCTGTTCATCCTGATCTCTTCTCAGATATGTCTTTTTGTTGTTGTTGAATCACTCCTATACTCTGGCCTGCAAGAGTCTACTTGTGAAAAGCACTGGTACAAATGCTTGTATAACTTTACACGTTAGGGCCATGTAGCCTAGCTAATAAGTAGCATATCAAGTATTTATCAAACGCACACAGGCAGCTGTGTTTAGATCCAGTTTTTACGGTAAAGGATGTATCCTGGTTTCATTGATCTGGCCTCATTGCTGTGATGTGTAGTTTACGTGGATTTAATAGTAGGCTACCGCATAGTTTAGCAAAGTGATCGATCTCCCAGCTAACGCTGTCTGCGTAGTATTTTGTGACGTAGCGCCCCAAACAGCGCCCGTCTGTTAAACGCTATCGATTCAAACGGCAGCGTTTTATTAATATTTAGTTTCAAGCTCTCGTCCTTAGTAAAAACAAAACTAGTGGAAGGGGAAATGCTCCCAGGGGAAGCTGATCCATAGGTGCTGGGACAGCTCGCTCCCTCTCTGCAGCTCTGTGAGCCGCGGTCTGTGTGAACACCGCTCCGCAGTTTAATGCAGGGCCGTAGCTGCGTTTTTAACGGGCCTAAAATGATATTTAAAATGATTCACCTTTAACTAATGTAATGCTTGTTTCGTTGCTTGAGAAGCTTGTGGAAATAGTGTAGGTTTGTTTTAGTACAGTTTTAGGGAAACAAAAGTTAGGGGGGCAGCTGGGGGGCAAGGCTCTACAGTGGGGGGGGGCAGCTTCCCCCCCTTGCCCCCCTAATATCCGCCCCTGCTGTGCCTCCTGTCATCATTAATGGACGTCTCTTTAAAATGACCGCTCAGAGGAGAGAAGTTCTCATTTCTCTAACCGCCTGCTGCTTCCCCTCCTCGCCTCCTCCACTCGTATCTCCTGTGGGCGGGACTAAGTATCGAGGATAGGAGTCGAGGAGGGGAGTCGAGGAGGGGAGTTAGAGAAATGAGAAAGGGCCTCTGTCTTTAGTTGTAAGCACAGTGGCGATCTGTTGTTATTAGCATCTGGTTAGCTAGCTATGCTAACGAATTTAAAGAGCTTTTCTACAACCAGGTGGAAGAGAGCTCTCTCCTGAGAGGCTCAAATAACCTCAGCTCAGTGAGGTTAAGGCACACCTTGATATGATCAATATAGTTATTAATGAGACTAAATGAAAAACAGGTATAAAATACTATATGACAGTAACAAAAAAGTTGTTAAAAATAACAAGAATAGAGTTTAAAAGGGGAGTGATTTGTAAAATATCCAAAAAGAAAAATCTGCTTACAGTTCTGTTTCATATGGGTGATGAGAGATGTATCCATAGATCTCTTAATGTTGCTCTCAAAGTGTACCAGATTGATGCTTATAACTTCAATATTTAAAAAACAAATCTTCCCGGGGGAGCATGCCCCCGGACCCCCCAGAGGAGGTTAGGTCCCCCCCCCCCCACTTAAATCATGTTCACATGGATAGGATACTAAATACATTTGCACACATCTTGTGTCCATATCTTTCTGTTTTGGTGGTCGAGTCATGGTGAGATATCTGGATTAAGAGGTTGCTTTTTCTTTGCACAGCATGAAAGAAAGGCCAAATGAATGGGCTGTGATTTTAGTTTTTTTAAGCAGAGGTTGAGTTCAATAATTTGTACGACCCTCGGAGGATGTTGTAAAAATTGAAAGGAAAAAGGTTCCCCACCCCTGCTGTAAATAATAATAAAAACCCTTGATTTGTAACTTAACATCTCTGTCTCCTATTGATCTGAGTATATTATAAAGAATAGCAGTTCATTGAAGCATTATAGCACAGGCCTTTGTCAGATGGTATATTACGCTGTTTTTTTTCTGCTTCGAATAGTTCTCTCTTTTTTCACCATACCTGTGTTTGCATCAATGTAACCAATGAGTACCTGCATGTGTGAATGAGAATGGCCCTGACACCATGTCAGCCCAGATTTACAAACTCCTGGCAGGACAAGCTCGAGCTCAATTCTCGCACTGAATTTAAAAAAAGTGAGTGAGGGACTGCAATATAAGAGGGAAAGAAAGAGAAACTTTAAAACTGTTCAATTGTTATGATGTGTAAAGACTGATATTGTTCTATAATCGTCTGAAACTGTTAAGTCATGATGTGAAACGGTTAACAAAGAAAAAGGGACACTCAAGCTGCTGCTGCACTTTATTTTATTTATCTAAAATTAAGCACTTTTAAGATGCACATATTTTCCAAAGCTATTTTATTTATTTTCTCTATTTTATTTGTAAATGCAGCCCGAGAGGAACGTTACACATATCCACAGTATTTAAGTAATGTTAATTGACAAAAATATTGTTGTTTTTGAATAGTACTTTCTTTATTTGATTGACAGTCAGTTGTTGATTACATGCAGACGTTGATACAGCTACAGGTCACTTCAATATCATACTAATTCATGAAGCAAGTTAGACATTTTGATGTTCCGGACCTTTGCATGGGGAGATTTTCTCTAACTGGACCTTGTTGAATTTGAGCTGAAGACCCCTACCATAGAGGGTTACCCTATTTTCGAAACAATTGTCCAAGTGGTTCGATGCTTCATTCAAAGCTTAATTTGCCCATCACTAATATATACCTTTGGCAAGCCAAACCGTCAGCACACAAATAATCAAGGCCCAAACAGTTCCCATCGCTTCAGTCAACAGGAGAAAATGCTGTCTGTGCCGCATGTCAGGTTGAATACCATCTGTCTGTGGCTGTGCCCATCATGCAGGTGGCACAGCTGTTGCTGATCAGCTCTAATTGGCTCTCTCTTCAGAGAGACACTGCTATGTTGAGATGCAACACTTCCTGTTTCAAACATAAGCAATGGATCAATGCTTTATGTATTATTTCATATTAGACAAAAACAATCTCACATTGGGTCCAAACACAGATAAGCTTAGTGAATGTATAACGAAAGGACATTTTAAATATATCTTTACTTAACAGACAACTATAGAAGCAACAAAAGGCTGTATTTGGGAGGATGAACTAAGATAATTGAAACATCTGAATGTGGATCAAAAACATAGTACAGTAAACAGCTTTTCAATCGCAGTGAAAATATTGTTTTGATCAAGTACACGTTACCATCATAAAGTAAAAGTTTTTTTGCACAATGTAATGTAGAAAAATACACTGTTCATGTTTAGAATGGTTATTTATGCAAATATATCGAGTTGCACAACTCTCATTGCCCTTTCACAAGGTCTGGACCTAAAACTAAAATATATCGCTGCTTACCAGAAACCTCTTTGCTTAGAGGCAACTCAAAACATTGATTCAACTCAACAAAAAGTGTCTTGCTTTGGGCTGCTGGTGGAGGCCATTTAGCTAATGCTGTATAAACAAGTAGAACAAACTTATAAAAAACATCTCTGTTATACAGTTTGAATGGAAACAGATTAAGTGCAATATTGATCAAGATTCTGCCCATTGAATACAAGTATTAGTTAAGTCAATGTCATATTGTTAGGAAAACAATAATACAAGTAATTAAGAATGTGTATCAGGTTTAGCATTTGTTATAATTCATTGCAGTGGTCTGATGCTACATTTCTAATAGGCATTTTTCACAGAAAAAGCAAAGGTGTATTTAATATATTATATACTAATAAAGGGCTGGCTTATCTAAAGCCAGTTGAGTAGCACTTGAAATGTTTTTGCTCTATGAAGCCTGATGTACTTATATGATTCTGTTTTCTTCAAGTTTGTATTTTGTTGGTCGAACGCACTTATTGTAAGTCGCTTTGGATAAAAGCGTCAGCTAAATGCAATGTAATGTAATAGCATGAATGATAGCTGCATTCCATGCTGGGCTGGCTGGAATAGCTTACTCTGACACTTGGTACTGAGCCATTGCTACTGTCATGAATTTCACATATGCTTTTCCCACTGTGACATGTCAAATGTCTCCTGTTAAGAAAGGCAGATAGGCAGTTCTCACAGCAGACATTTGGAATTGTCATCGTAGGAAAAGCACTGGTAACTAATGGCGCAAACGATGACTGCTTTCATTTCAATTGTTACAGTCAGAGTGACCATAATTGGAATTCAGCCAACAATATTTGTATAGTATCTACACCTATGATTGTCCTAGTGTGAAGTCAAAATGTATTTTGTGAGAAAAAATAGCTATGATGTTTCAATACATTTCCAGCAGATGGCAGCATTGTCCTATTATTTGACCCCCATTCACTAACAAGGTGAGAAGTTTTCAACGCTATGCTTCTGTTTGTCTGTGAGCGAGCATGTGTGTGCAAAGCATGTCGGTAAACCTAATCCCTTCAGCATTTTGATTAGTTTATCCTCTGTAGCGGCAACACAGTAAGAAAGGCTGGAGAATGAATGGATGTGGATGGAATGGATTGCAAAACACAGAGGGAGGGAAATATGATACAACATGCATGGAAAGCCGATAAAAAGCTAAAACATGGGCAAGAGTGGGTTTCTTTTCCGGATAGAAAAAAAAGGTTGGCATGATTCTCCTGTCACACTGCAGGCCCAACAGAGAGAATAGAGAAATACAGGCAGAGCAGGTGGATATTGTGAGAAGACAGGAGCAAAGAGTAAGCCAACAGGAGTTAACAAGAGAATGTAGGGATTGTTGGGGAGAAGATTTTTTGTTCAGCTGTGGCATACCTAGGAGAGCATGAGAAGAACACAGTGATAAAGCATAAGAATAGAGCCGGTAGAGAATGAGTGCTGTACAAAACATACACAGCAAGGTAAGAGTGTGTGTGTGTGTGTGTGTGTGTGTGTGTGTGTGTGTGTGTGTGTGTGTGTGTGTGTGTGTGTGTGTGTGTGTGTGTGTGTGTAGGCAGGGTATATTGTTCAGTGAATTGGTTGCAGCATGTCCAGCTGAGAAAAAAAGGAATTAATGCAGCTAAAAAATGCAAAAAAAGGGGGGTAGAAGTGCAGGGGTCAGTAGTATGGATTGAGAGGAAGGGACTTGTGAGTCAGATCGCAGGGTACATACTGTATAACTGATACAGATGTAGCAGAGAGAGAGAGAGAAAGGGAGAAATAGGTGGTCAGGAAAAGGTACGGCAGCAAGACAGAGAGTGGTATCCATGAGAATTTGTGTTTGTGGGCAAAAAGGAAAACATGGTGTAACTGTGTACATTATGGTATGGCGTTTCAGTATACTGCATACAAATTGAAAGGAATCTTTTGAAGACTTCCTACAAGGTAATTCAGCAGTGATGCATTGTTAGACAAAACGATAACAGGTTGAAGCAAAATAGAAAAAAATGATCTGGGATGACATAAAATGGACTGATGTTTGGAGAAGTTGTGACGGAGGGACGAAAACTGCCAAAGAAAAGGAAGTGGTTTACTTTCATTGAGATCAGACAGACCCAAGAATACAGAATGGAGGGGTAAATTGGAGAATGAAGAGAGAAGAAGAGGGATGCAACAAAAGAGGAGGGATAGGAAGTGTAAAGGTAATATTTTTTTGTGAGTTAGTGCCAGTAGATAGAAGTGGTCGTCTTCAAGTGGGTCACTGAGGATGCACAAACATACATTTATCATATGTGACAGCACAGTAATGTGTTGGTGTGGTATCTCTCCCTTGTTCCCCTTGCTTTTACATACAGTTTTAAGGTGTGTGTGTCTGTGTGTGCATATTACAGGCGTGTGTGTGTGAATATTTTAAGCCAAGCAGCATTGACAGGCCCCAGATGCTGTGGCAGGAGGTGACGTGAAGGTGTATCTTCTACATGTCTCGTGCTTCTCGCGCCTCCATTTTTGACTTTTTTATACTCATCAGTTTAACCATCTCCTGCTTTTTCCTCTCTCCCATCTTATTTTACAACCTCATCTCTGTATTTTGTGTTTTCAAATGTTGTTTTTTTTCACAAACACACTGTTGTATTCTCTATTTCAATATGACTCGTGAAATGCAGTGACTATGGTCTCCCAATTATCATTTCCAGCTATGTGAGACTGTGTTACACAAGACATTAAATTGCTACTGCGATTATTGTTGCCTGTTATTGAACATCAGATAAATCAGTTTTTGGTTTTGTTTTCTGTATTGATGACCCATAGATTGCATGTTTGGTAAATCAGCAGACGTAACAAGGTAATGCTAATGCAGAGAGACTGGGCCTTTTCCGTCCCATCGATGCAACCCTTATTCTCCTCTGATTTATGACTTCTTTCCCTTTGTCTCTCTGCCCTTCTTTTCTTCTCTCTGGTTTACTATCAGGAAGCAAACATTGTCAGCAGCAGCGGCAGTAGTCCCCAGTGCCATGCTATCACTCTCACTTCCTGCTGTACTTCAAATGAATTGCTCTGAAGATAACAGTGGAGTCAGGAGTCACGCTGAAGTTTCCAGAAATTATAATGAAGACACTGTGCAAGCAATTGTGTGTGTGTGTCTCCGTGTGTGTGTGTGTGTGTGTGTGTGTGTGTGTGTGTGTGTGTGTGTGTGTGTGTGTGTGTGTGTGTGTGTGTTAGTCTTTATTTATTCTAAACACCCTGGTACAGATTGATTGAGCTGCAAGTGGAAACAGAGGCATACAGGCTTTGCAGCTGATGAAAACGGACATGAGGACTGTGGCGAAAACACAGATGATGATTGACGGAGAGCAAATGAATGGGAATTGCAACCAATTACTTTTAAAAAAGATAGCTTCTGAATGAAATACATAGTTCCTATACTCTGCTGTAAAATGAAAACATAAGGCGTGGTTGGAGCTGCAGTGAAAATAGCCCCATCCTAAAAGGTAAGACTCAGCAGGCAACAGCATCTTGTCACCGCTAATGCAGACCCAGTAGATTTGCCCTATTTACCCAAATGAAATTCCTGTGCTGAGTATTATACTCTATTGGGAAATGTTCTGAGCCAGCAGGAAGTGACACATTAAAACTCAGGAATCCTGACTCCTGAATGTCGAGTGAGCCCTCTAAGCTGCATATCTTTCCTCCCTTTGGTATATTTGGTATTTAGGAAATCATTACTGACTGGCCAGGCTGCTGTAGCTGAGTGCCATTATGAGTTTAGTGACCTCACAGGATTTCAGGACTCATCAACTTGCAAATTGCCTGATGCCTGTGTAAAGAAACTGTACACACATTTAGGAATATATACTGTATCAGTTGTAATGATTGTGTGCAACTGCAGACATACAGTATGACAAAAACAATACTAAATTAAAATGTTACACATGTTACCTTTGATTTAATGGAATCTTCTCTTTGTTTTGGTCCAGGCAGCAATTGCTTTTTAATGGCAACTAGAGTGATGGTTTCAATTGCAGACATTCTTGGTAAAACAGATGCAGGTTCTCAACCCTAAAGCAGCTCAAGGAATGTTAATACACATTAGCAGGGAACTCCATTAATTTCAAAGTCTGTTTAAAGGTCAGTCTGTAGTTACAAACCACCTTCTATAGCTCGATCCTTATCTCTGTTTGAGGCCTATAGCTTGAGGCAACAATACTTGCTTCTTGTATAACACACAAGAATCGCTGGTTAAACTGTCTACAATTTGGTGTATTGTACACTCTAAAAACAAATGCCTGGGCTCAACAAAGAAAATCAACGCAACAGTTTGCATCGGTGTTTATTGAGTTAAGACAACTTCTAATGAAATTGTCTTAAAGCAACAAAGTTATTTGAGTTAGGGGAGAAAGCTTTTCCTCTACAATCAGAGGTGTTTTTAATTACCACTTACTTAATAATTGGTAGCATAAACACAAGTTTTGAAGTTGATTGCTCCAAAAATTAAGTTGTTCCAACTTGTTTTACCGTATGATTTAAAAGGAATTTTAAGTTGTATGTACCAGGGTTTCCGCTAGGATTTTTTCTCGCCGGTCAAATGTCCGGGCATAATTTATTTTACCGGACACATTTGAAAATCACCGGTCATATTTCAATAATAATAATAAGAGTTGTGTAGCAGAGTTTCCGTTAGCAGGTAATTACCGGACTATGAGCAGATATGCTGATGTTTAAAACTCAGTTAACGGGGCTCATTTTTATATTGCTTCAGTTTATAATCGTAACAGATCGAACAATTCAGATTCATTTTTCAATAAATGATTCCACAAACCACAAACAACATAATTATTACATTCAAAGAAACTACTTGTAGTAGATGAAGTACATTATTCAAAAGTTTACATTAACTTTGAATAATAACACGGGAGAAACGGATCCTCTCTTTTCCTCTCTCCCTCCCTCTCTCTCCTGACAGCCCGTCAGTTTCTCATGCAGCTCCTAAAGCTCGCTAAACAGTGGGCGGGGCTTCAGGTGATAATGCAGAGCTGCGTGTCTCGGTCAGACTCAGCAGCTGATCTGATCTCTCTCGCGTGTCCGGTTATACTTCACTCGCGTTTATGTCCATATCGATCAGATCCAGCTCTCCTGATCGGCACCGATCAAACTATTAAGAGTGAATATCGGCCGATAATGACCGGCGGCCGATCTATCGAAGCGTCCCTTATTATTACCAGACATTTTGACCGGCATGTTTTGAATTTACCGGTTTTTAATAAATTTTACCAGCTAAAAACCGGTAATTACCGGCTAACGGAAACCCTGGTATGTACTTAATTACCATCATTGTGAACACACGTTTTTAAGTTGACAACCATTTATAAATTAAGTTGCTCCAAATATATTGAATTCAATAGTTTTTTTTCTTAGCTTTTTCATGTTTTTGCCTTTAAAGAAAGAAATTAATTGATTCCACAACAAAAATATTAGGCAATTCACTTTTTATTTTGAACTGCAGTTGTTTATTTCAACACATGATGTTTCAATCAGGAGATAATTAATTTAGTTTGAACATTTATTGACACATGCCATATGATAAGGTGCATGAACACCTGAAATCACAGCTGACTGCAGGAGAGAGGAGAACCATTTTATAGTTTGGCTGCAGCACGTTGATTGGCTGCTGGAGAATGAGGTGGAATGTAATAGGTTAAAGAGAACGCCTGTGATGAGCTGATTATATGCAGCTGCGGAGTGAATGTATATACACCCAGTCTTCCTGAAAGAACTTGCGCTGAGCTTAATTTCAATCTTGAAAAAAAAAAAAAATAACACAAATTGCCCCACAAATAATAAATAAACACATTAGCCATATTACCATGGGAAATGGGGACACAGCAAATAAATGCTGCCATCAACGAAGTTAGAGGCCTTTGCATATTTAAAACCAGTGGCAGATATCTAAAATCTGTAAAGTTTTTGTAAAACTACAGAAACAAACTCTCAATGGCCACCAATCAGATCACACACATCAATTTTACAAAAGATGTAACAAAGATGTTTGCACTGCCGACAGTCATTATTTCAAACAGTATGAACACATTTAACGCAGAATGCTTGCTCATTCATTTGTTTCCCTCGACCACGATGGTTGCCATCGTATGGTCAGATCCTGGGGTGGACCGGTCACTGATGAAGGCGATATTCATGTCCTTTTGAAGCACATTAAATCATAGGTTAGAGCATAAGAGATAATGAATTAGGTAATTGCATACTTTTTAAACTCTTAGCTAATTCAGAGCCATTATTACCAGCTGCTAAAGCAACGCTGGTATTGTTTTCACCTATTGAGTCTGCATGTGTGTGTCATCATGGCAATGTGGTCCTGAAGCAGTGGCGGCGCCAGAGATTTTCTCTAGGGGGTGCTGTGGGGTAGCTTGACGTTTCATAGAGGGTGCTCAAACATTTAGGGTTTCCCATTAATGCACCAGCGCTACAGTTGAATTTTCTACTGCAACACTCCCCACGCACACACACACACACAGTGCACCCGCGACTGTTACAATGAAGGCTCGATAATCAGCTCACGGCATATAGGCAGGGGTAAAGTGCTATTTTTACAAGTGGGGAGCGGACCTCACCTCCTCTAGGAGGGTCCTCACCTCCTCTAGGGGGGTCCGGGGGCTAGCTCCCCCGGGAAGATTTGTTGTTACATATTTAAGTTAAAAGCATCAATCTGGTGCACTTTGAGAGCAACATTAAGAGATCTATGGATACATCTCTCAATACCCATACGAAACAGAACTGTCAACAGATTTTCTATTTCTTTATAGATATTTTACAAATCACTCCCCTTTTAAAACAAACCGTTTGAGACCCACTGAGATAACTAGACTAAAGTTAACTATCTAAACACTGAGAGAGTCCTTTACTTCACCTGAGCTGAGGTTACCTGAGACTCTCCGTCTGACAGGAGAGAGTTCTCCCTCCACCTTGTTGTTGAAAAAGCTCCTTATATCCATTAGCTTGGCTAGCTAGCACCAGATGCTAACCACAACGATCTGGTGCGCGAGGCGAGCTCTCTCGCTCGCTCGCGCACGCACGCACACAAAATGGCTCGTGCCACACACACACACACACACACACACACACACACACACACACACACAGAGCAGGGCTTGAATGAAACACAGAAGTAAGCTACTTGTACTCACGAGGCCTATTATGTGCAGAATCCCTCTCGCTTTCAGTTGGTTTTGATTGAGTGTCCACACGTGGTCGTTTAAGGACTAAAAAACGATCAATTTTTCACTTTGCTGTTAGCAAATCATTTGGCGCTCTAGCTAACAGGAAGTCAATCAAGTGTCACAAAGTCATTTAGCCTATGGGTAGGTCAAAAATCGAATGGGTGCTGACCATTGGCCTAATCATATCACCTGTGTTGGCTTTATGTTTTTGGTAAAAAATGTGTTTGTTTCACATATGCATTGATGTAATCAATAATATTTCTAATTTAATTTAATAAAAATAATAATAATAATTTTCGAAAAAAAAAAAACAACACATATTTCTTGGGGGTGCTTAGGGGGTGCTTTGGCAATCCTGGGGGGTGCTTCAGCACCCCCTAGCTCCCCCCTGGCGCCGCCCCTGCTGAAGACACACAGAGGTGCTTTTGAGTACTTTGCCTAGTGTTTAAATGCATGTGGACAGATTTTGTCAATCACAACCGTGCAAGTTTTAGTGTATCTTCTCATCTTTTTTGCAGGTTCCATACAATATGTGAACTGGTTAAGAAGAGCAGAAGCCACTTTTCAAATGTTACACAATCCTTTTCCCATGCCATTGCTGTCAACACCTATCCATGCTGAACGTTGCTAAGATATTATTGATTGTGGTATGGCCAAAAGTGCAATATGCTTCGAAATGTAACTGACAGAGAGCAGTGATTTTGTCCTGTGTTTTTACACTGTGCCCATGGATTTTATTTCATTTCAAGATTTTTAATTACGTCGCTAAACTCCTTGAAAAGGTCCTCTTCCTTTTCTCCAAGGTACACGACAAGGCAGCGGATGGCTATAGTTCTCTGCATACTTCAATTGTATTGTGCTATTTTTTAAAAAGGAAAAAAAGAGAAATTAGCTAAATGAATATATTCTGAACTGCCAACAACAATGACAACTCTAAATAACGATCCTACCTCAAGAAGCATGTCCTTGATCTGCTTCACCGAGATTCATTTTTAATAAAAAGCGATATCACAATAGTAACCAAAGTATTTTTACTCTCACAGTAGCCTCTATTTGTATCCTCTCACATAACTATTCACAGTTCAAAGGCCGCTAATTTTGGTCAAACAGCAATTTGCCTATGCAGGCTAACAAGGCTATCTACTGTATTTGAATGACAAAAGACGACACTCACCTTAAAATGTCCTTTGTATGTTTCTATTTGTCTTATGCCCCGGCCACACGAGGACGAAAACGGTCGTTTGCGTTACTGTTTAGTGTCATATAGACCGTTCGACCACACGAGGACGACCGAATACGGCACTAAACGACTGCGGAAACGATAACGGGTCCCAAGGTGGATAGAACGGCATACGCAACGCTCTGGGGGGTCCAACGGGTCCGTGTGTACACCCTATACGATCATTTTCTGATAATGATGAGGCAATAGCCCCGCCTCTCCCCACCTCTGCTGCTCACCCCCGCGTCAAAGTAAACTGCACACTGAA
This sequence comes from Gymnodraco acuticeps, assembly GCF_902827175.1. NCBI lineage: Eukaryota > Metazoa > Chordata > Actinopteri > Perciformes > Bathydraconidae > Gymnodraco > Gymnodraco acuticeps. The sequence continues at coordinate 1,525,157 of NW_022991201.1, read as the reverse complement.
TTCAGATTATTTATCTTTCTCTCGATATGGACATAAACGCGAGTGAAGTCTAATCTGACAGGACGGAGACACCTCTCAAACTACCAAAAATAGTTATAAATATGTTTATTTTACTGTCGGCCGGGTCACTCATTACTGGATCAGCTGCTGCATGAAACAGACACTGGCGCTGTCCAAAGAGAGGGAGAAAAAAGAGAGGCTCTGTGTATTTTATTATTATATTATATAGAGTCGTAAATTCATTTGTTTTAAAGCTCAATAAATAACAAAGAAGACCTTTGACCGGCACTTTTATAATTTTGTCGGAAGATTTAAACTTTAATACACGTTGACTGGCGAAAAACTCTGCCCGGTTCCCTCGGCCCCCACCGCGGAGAATAAACAGAAGGGCAACCATGACAACCATGCTTCTTCGCTGCTTTTGTGGAGGAAGTTACAGCGCCACGTACAGGCTCCTGCATATGTACTGCAGCTTCTCCAGCGGTTGGAGCTAAACGGAGCTGTCTCGTGTGGACAGACACTATCCGCAGGGGCGGTTCTAGGGGGGGGGCAGTGCCCCCCTAACACTGACCTCTGACCCCCCTGTGGCCCCCCTAACAATGAAAAGTTCTTTTTTTTAAAAAAATGTATATTTTCTGGTACTCGGTTTGCCAAAAAACGCAGGATTTTGTTGCTGTAATGTGAGATTGTGCAGACACCCTTATGTAAAATAGAGATGTAACTGTTCATTGCCTTTATTTTTATATAAATATGGTGTTAGTGCAAACATTGCACTATAACTTAAGCTGAAGCTAACAGTAATAACTATAAGATCTATCTGAAATAAATAAGTGTACTGTCACAAATACCAATAACTGTATTGCATTGTTTTCTTATGCGCAATTACTTCATACTGTCTAGTTCTCTTTTTCGTCCTGCATTTATTGTGCCCCCCTCAGAAAATAACTGGCCCCCCAGTGGCCCCCCCAGTCAAATTGGTCTAGAACCGCCACTGACTATCCGGATGACTATTGCGTGTGGACGGAAGCTTTTTTGCGATTGCGTTTGCGTTAATCCTATGCGTTTAGCCGTTTTCGTCCTCGTGTGGCCGGGGAACTTGTCCAGGCATCTTAAGTGGGAGTGGACTTGAAATCCTTAACTCAAGGTGTAGAACAATTAAGTTATCAAGCCAATTGCATTACTTACTACAACTTGAATTTTGTTTTAAGTCAATAAACGCAGAAATCAGAGTTCAAATTACACACAATATTAAGTTGATGTAATTACCAACATTATTACGTCAACACAACTTATAAATTAATGTTTGCAACTTAAAATGTTTATCTAAATGATCAATTAACTCACATTTTTATCTTGCAACCATGCATTTAATTAAGTAGAGGTGAAAGGTCGCCTGAATGCGTTTTTAGAGTGCAGATGCCAGATCCTAACATGGAAAACAAGGCGTTGGTTCTTTGCATCCATTTTAGTACTTTTGTTGTCCATTGTGAGTCAAATAACATGGAGTTGGAGTATCTTTAAGTTAATTAATAAGCCCTATGATAGTAAAAAAAAAACAAGGACATTTGTCACATTTGCAGTAGATCGGAGTGGAGGATACAGGGCATGCTGAGATTTTGTGTGACTGGAGCATTGAATTGATTATACTTAGAAGAGCCATAGAGTTTTTCTGGTCGTATTGACTCAATCTTAATTTGAAATGTATCCCACAGTCAGCACAATGTTCTTGGCAGTGACTTCTACTCAGATTTGCAGTTTAATTTCAAGGGGGATTTATTTTGGGTTTGTGTTTAGTTTGAAGTGTGCTCCCCAGCCCATATTATCCACTGGACTGAACGAATGCTACTGGGAAAGTTTTTTTGAAACCTTTCCCACAGTAGCGTTTGCAAGTAGAAGTTCACTTTATAGTAGGCGAGTGTTTATTTGCACTATTTGGATTTTTCTGGTGTTTAATTTGAAAGTTATTGCAAATTGTTTGGGTTGAAAAAGGCCTGATGAGGGGCATGTTGCTTTTTGTCCTTGTGGAAAATGTGGGGGTGCCATGTTCCAGCGCGTTTAGTTCATTACTAACTTGATCTGTAATGGCTGTGAAGTCCTGCCTCTAGTGCTAGGTTGGTATCTGTCTTGCTATGTGAAAACATGCTGACTGACATCCTGCATAGTGCTGAAGCTTCCTGCTAAAACCCATAACGCAACCTCTCATCCTGTCTGTTTCTCTATACTCTGCATCTGCTCTCTTTTTTACAATACATCTTTCTATTTTATTTCCAATAGACAATCATCTTGTTCTCTCTCTCGACAGTGTATTTCACACAAATATAGTTCTTAATGCAGGCAGACGCACATGTACGTACAAAAACACATACAACCTGTGTTTTCTAATGCCAGATCGTCTCTGGCGGAAAAGATTCTCTGTCCAGGTACAAAATAGCATTAGTGACCAATGCTTTTGTAAATCCAGGCGAAAAATTGTGACAGGAAATGTCTAAGTAATTAGATTTTTCAAAAATGTCAGCATCTGTGTACTTCTTCTACACCAGAAAAGTGCAAATTAATAAATATTGAAACATTGATTAACTGCCGCTTTTCTCCTCAAACCCTGAACAACTTTTTTTTCAGCAGGGGAACAAGAACAGAGCGTGTCTATGTGTGTGTGTGTGTGTGTGTGTGTTTGTGTGTGTGTGTGTGTCTGTGTGTAGCAGCAGCAGTAGTAGTATTTCTTTCTCGTCACTGCATCATTAAAATGTCTTTGTTTTATCCTGATCCTTATTTACCTTGCCCCACTACAGGGATTCTGTGTGTGCATGTGTTTTATTGTAAACGTTTGCATATGTGTAGCCTATTTTTGTCTGCTTATCTTTACATAACTAGATGAGGTGGGCAGAGCGGCCCCCATTATCCGGCTATTTCACAGTCCACAAAGTGCAATAATCTAGACACATACACACACACACACACACACACACACACACACACACACACACACACACACACACACACACACACACACACACACACACACACACACACACACACACACACACACACACACACACACACACACACACCTGAATATTATCTTTCCCTCTGGATGTTGTCATAATAACTCATTACATCTGATTAAAGTTATTAAAGATCAGATGTCCGATGTCAGATAGCCTCCAGGACATAGTGGGCAATATCTAAATGTGTGTTTATACGCATTTGACTTTTCGGCCAGGCGTACATGAGCGCACTTTGTGTAAGCGCACATGTGCATATGTGGCTAGGAGGTTCATTACATCTCTCACATGTATGTAGGAGGTGAGCACACCATGAGCAGCCATCATAGGTCATAAACATAGTAATTTACTCCAAGCTGAATTTATCTTCTTTCTCTCTTTATTTAGTGGTTTTCCTAAATATATTCTTTAAAATTCCCACTTACCTGCCAGTGACATATTATATTTCCCCCAGGGGACAAGTATTGTGTTGAACCATGACATTCCTGCTTGTGTAAGGGTAGACCAACCCAGTCTCACATCTAAACGTGTAATAACTACGTTGGGACATAGTATTTCTACAAAAACGCCTCTGAAATTGTAGGATCTCTACGTTTTTTCACCATTCATTTCCAATGGCTGGCGTCTATGTTACGTGATCTTCAACTTTCTCTCAGCAGGAAAAAAACATGGCCGACCTTCGTTTTATTCTCGGTGGAAAATGCCTATTTTAAGGTTAGTTTGGCCATTAAAATGCGTTTTGATGTCATTTGATGCGAGAAATATGAGTTGTTATTTCAGATTATTTGTGCAGTGGATGTACATGGTCTTTAGTTTGCTAGTTATTACGAAGATTACTAATGGAAATTGTACACATTCAACGTTTTCATGGTTGCTAAGGTGGTTGCCATAGACGCTGCTATCGAGTGCTGTTGCAACCCTGGCCGTTTCTCAATCTCATGCAGCTGATCCTTTGCCACTCCAGTTTATCATTGTAACTCAATCTTGAAAATGACTCGGTTAATAATTTTTTCAAATGATGTCATCACTATCACTGAAGGGAGCCATCATGAACGAACTTATGCTAATCATAAATCTATCGATCATAATTCTATCGATTAGATTTATGATTCGAAAATAATAAAAGTAGGGTAGACATGTGGATATTATCCGGCTGAACAAAACGTGCATTTATCTAACAGTTTCGTTTTCCACAGACCTTATTTCAAGCTATTTTCCAAAATCCTATGGAGAAATCCCATTGCTTTCTGTCGAGGGAATCCGAGCGCAGCTTACTTCCGGGTTTTAGGATGCGTCACTGCACCACTTGCATAGAGTGGCGAAGTCACACCCATCTACTTCCGGTCCATGGGACCTTATTTCGGAAAAATAATGTATTGAAGTCAATGGAGTGAGAAAACTTATCTTTCGATCCTGTTTGAATTGTGCCATGAATTACACATATGATGTTTGTCAATCTTTAAAAATAATTTCCATGTCAAAAAAGTCACAGTTTGTCATAAAACTGTTGAAATATAAGACTATGAAAAATACGCAACTAGAAAGACTACAAATCCCAGAGTCGCGTAAGTGATGTCACAATTGTTTTCCTCCACTAAGAGATAGCTAAGATCAGCGCCATATAGATATAATCTATCTATATGGCGCTGGCTAAGATAAGATAACTTTAACAAGATGCCTGTGTGCTTAGTACCAGGTTGTTATCGTACCAACAATGGGTCTTGCTCGTTCTTTCGCTTCCCGTCTGATGAAAGGACCAGGAGTGGCTGGATCAAGTTAGCTACCTAGCTAGTAGCTAGCACGTTAGTTAGCATTACAGCCTTGTCATTTTTATTAGCCTTAATATGAAGTAACATTAAGTAACCCAAAATGTTAAACAGTAAGAGTAGTAGTCATATTTCGTGAACCCTTTGAAGAGTACTGTCACCGGTGTGATCATTCTATAATACACAATTTAAGCCCGGGGGAGAAATGCTAACGCTCGCATCGACGATCGCCGATCTTTTCTACTTCATGCTATCTGCACAAATGGTTGACATTAAACATTAAAAAGACCAGGCAGTTCAGAGTCAATCAAAGGAAGGCAGGCAGGCAGCTTTGCATGACATTCTTCTGGACGTGTTTCATTGTGGTGATAGTGAGGGTAGTCAATCGTTTTGTTGACAAGACAGTAGTGACGGCCATCTTGGTGACGTGTGTTGTTCTGCGAGACCAGAGATGTAGTTCATTGAGCGTTTCACACAAACAAATGTGTTACTTCACAGTTTTACGACACATTATTTTTTTTTGACTTGCGAAATTATCTTTTAAATTGACAAACATCATATGTGTAATTCGTGGCACAATTCAAACGGGATCGATAGATAATCTTTCTCTCTCCATTGACTTCAATACATCATTATTTCGAAATAAGGTCCCATGGAGGTCCACCGTAAGGGGAGGGACTTCGCCACTCTATAGACTTCACAGCGGGCGGAACTTGTCATAAAGTCCGCGAAGATAAAGCCTGCCCATTTAGAGGGAAGATATGATTGGTCAATTGTACTGTCATTTGACATTACTCTCTCGTTGAGTTACTATAGCTGGCCCTCTGTGAATGTAGAGAGGGACCAACAAGCTCTCCCGTCTTCACAGTAACTCGCAGTTGATACATGTGGTGCAGTGACGCGTCCTAAAACCCGGAAGTAAGCTGCGCTCGGATTCCCTCGACAGAAAGCAATGGGATTTCTCCATAGGATTTTGGAAAATAGCTCGAAATAAGGTCTGTGGAAAACGAACCTGTTAGATAAATGCACGTTTTGTTCAGCCGGTTAATATCCACATCTCTACCCTACTTTTATTATTGTCTAATCATAAATCTAATCGATAGATTTATGATTAGCATAAGTTCGTTCATGATGGCTCACTTCAGTGATAGTGATGACATCGTTGCGAAATTATTAACCGAGTCATTTTCAAGATTGAGTTACAATGATAAACTGCAGTGGCAAAGGATCAGCGGAATGACCCGCCATCAAGTGCTTCATCCAAAAGGACAGGAGGATGGACTTTGTGTTCAAGTGATTTGATCATCAAAGGTAGGCCTAAGTCATTTTCAATGTGGGCCGCCGTGCCGACTTCATTCATTTGTAATTGTTACTTGGCTGTGGGTGCCCTGTCATGATAGGTGTTTATATAAATGGTGTTGTTTTGTGTGGTAGAGGGTCACTGTCATTAATGCGTTAAGCACCCCGGGCCGCTGTTTTGATATTCCGCTGAAGTATACGCTGTGACGTAATAACTCTTCTTTTTTTTCGAGGGAAGGGGGGTGGGTCAGAGGGCCTAGGTATATTCGGGAGATTCATGTGATTGGTTGTTGGTCGCGTTGCTCGCAAAAAATCCCCAAGCTTCAGACACGCCCACCGCCAAGCGTCAACGCACGCTGCTGTGTGGACGCTCCGTAACAACCAATCACATGAATCTCCCGCCCCCGACATACAAAGCAATAGCAATGTTAAAACTAAGTAAACTGGATATAAAATCCCCAAACAGGCGAAAACCTACCAGTTTCACCCACTGTCTCTGCCACCTCCCTCCATGCCTCGCTCCTCCGGTTTGTATCCCGGTAGATGAACAGAGACTGATCATACAGCACCGGGTGATTCACTACTGCTATAATGAATTTTCCCTCCATTTTTTGGAATATGAGGAAATGCTCTGCGTAGTCTCTCCCAGCATACACGCGGTTTGATTGGCTAGCGCTTGTACTGGCAGATTTGCATAAACGGGATTTCATTGGCTGACGCTTCTGCCGAGGCGCCAAAAATTGAACATTGCTCAACTTTTGAAGCGAGCAACGCCAGCAACGCTCCACGTCGCTTCCCAAAATGCAGTTCGGCTAAAAGTGACGTCACCCTATTCAAAGTGAATGGGCAGAAGCGTTGGAAGCTTCAACGCACGCCGCTGTGTAGACAGGCCGTAAGCGTATTATGGGGTGTCATCAAATGCCGTTGGCATGGCATCAGATCATTCGCCATCAAGTTAGTTCAAAAGTTTGCAGTTCAAATATTCCAAGCCTTTTTACTTTATTTTCTTCTCTCATCACACATTCAAGCCCCCAGTGTTCATGTATCATTTCAATCTAAATTCTTCACTTTCTTCTTACACATTGCATTTCAGCATAGCAGTTTAGCATCAGCTTTTCAGCATAATGCATTCCCACTAGCAATCTCTTCAGGAATTGCATTCTCTAGTTTAAGATTGTTGTGTTTTTTTTTCTGGCATAGCCTGCCTTACTCTCCTCCTAATTCCCTTTCAATTATTATTGAAAGGTTAAAAAATACATTAATTTATATTTATTTGTGAATTCACTGTGCATATCAAGTTTTCCTGTTTTATATACTTATTTTAATCCTTAACTAAAGTAGTGTTAGAGAGAGAGATTCACCTTTATTAAGAGAGAGAGAGTCAGTTAGTCATCCGTATGCAAATTCAAATTCATTCAGGATATGTTCTCCAGTGAGACAATTTAGAGAGAAAACAATAGAATGGATGAGTTGGGTGTATATTTTACAACTTTACATGTTCTAATTTGTCTTACTTTCCCATACACTTAATGGTAGCCATGGCACTTAGAACGTCTCACTGTAATCACAAAATACATTAACCATTAAGAAATTACCAGACAATCTTATAATTTGTTTTGCGAAAGAAAAAAAAAATGACTGGAAACTGTATTTTAAGTTTGAGCGACTGCATTTCAGGTGAAGCATTATGGTCTAGCCTTGAGGCATACCTGCACTACTTTGAGCTCACTCATTTCTTTCTCAATTCCCGCCCTATTTCCCCCATCTTCTTCTTCCTCACCTCACCTCTCCTCTCTCTCTCTGCCTCTGATAGCTCCCTTTCCTTGTCTTGAGTTTGTGGATGATTAGTTAGACAGCGATCCTGCTGGTTGTTGTTTTGACTATGCTTGGATCACAGAGGGTGATGTGATCAGTAGAGAGAAACCGTCCTTCTGCGTCGCTCTACTGTTGTGTGTGTGTATGTGTTGTGTAAAGGATACGCATGTGTGTGGGCAGCCAACGGCAGTGTGAAGCAGGCTGCTGGTAATGAAAGCAGGAGGAAGAGGTTAGAGGTAGAGAGGAGGTCAAGTAGACCACAGTGAGACATACACACACATATAGACACAGAACAGCAAGATAATGCATAGTAAATCTGCATAGTTCAGTGAACACAGCCCATCCAACCACCCTGCCACACACACAGATACACACCTTTATTGCACCACTTCTGCTGACTTAGAGGACAATGCAAATTCAGTCAGGGATGAGTAATAACACTGCAGAGACACACACTCGTTGTGTATGGGCACACACACAATGACATTTTCTTGCTTCTAATTTCTAACAAAGCCTCACCAGCTTGGACCTTGGGCTCATAATAGGCAACATCAAAATAGAAGCACTGGGTATGCACAAAGCCCAGATGCTTGCATTCCAGAAAATGCTAATTATGTTATAGGGCCTCACTGTAATGCATGAGGTATAGCCGTTTCCTTGAAAAGCAGGAAACCAGAGAAATATAGCTTCGATTAAATGAAAACATAAGAAATATCAAATTATGCACAAAATAGAGCTTAACACTGCATAAAAGGGACATATGCGAATTTAATTCAAATAAGTAATTTAACATTTTAATGTTTTCTTTCTACACCTAACACTGTAATGAATGTTCACATGGAGATCACATACAAGATAAAAATGCAGCATGTGTTAAATTAAATTATCATACAAGAAGGGAAATTGGATTGTACAATTTCACATGTAGTGTTCACTCTTACTGTACACACACATTTTTGCTAGCTTGACAGCTCTGAGTTATTTGACAAGACAATAATGAGGAGAGCATTACACGATAATTGTATTGTAAAGACTTAACCAGTGTTCATAAAAAATAAATACTAAACTAACAATTCCATGCGTCACCAATACACACAATTGTTCAACTGAGCAAAATGTATACAATGCTGTTATGAATTAATCTCTTCTTGGCTGGGAAGAAATTCCCATGCAGTGTCATTGTTTAACTTTGTTCTTTAGACTTAGCATTGGCGTTGTGTAAAGAAACCATCTATTTTTTAACATGAAGCATTTTTATTTTGTGTATATACTTGACTATTAGACTAGACTGAAATTGAGTTGAAGTTGGGAACGCATGAATAAAGAATGACTTTGCTGTGGCTCGAGAAGAATTCAGAACAATATGACTTGTTAAAGAACCCATGAAATGGAGATTGTAGCTGACTTTATGAAAAGTGGACCTGATGAAAAGGCAACAGGCAGGGGTTTGCAAGCTAATGAGATATGGAGCACATCACATCAGAACTTCACAGTACATTTACCATGCAGTTGAGGAAAATGATTTTGGTCTTTTTTGAGAGCAACTTTCTAACAGGTAAACTTTTATGAAACTTTAATTCTGTATCTTCTCCTTGGTGAACCTCAGGGTGAGGAGCATTGCTTATACCACAATAAGTCATTTTTCACTTCATGGGCTCTCGAGTAGTCAATGCTCATCACATTATAATATAACATTAGAGCTGGCTGTTTTCTCTGCCCCAGATTTGGCTGTGAGGGAGAAAGGGACCATGCAGGGAATTTTGTCAAGGAGAGAGAAGTGCAAACTTCTAACTAAGTTTCTCTCTCACATAATGATGCACCTGTCCATTAAAGCCAAATGAGAACATTAAGTCATACATAACACTCAAGTAAAAAAAAGCACATACTCACATGCTCATTTGTATTCTCGTTTACCCGTCCCTTGTTCCTTCACCTCCCCCAAGCTCTCTCCTCATTGACTTAATTAGTGTGTGCATTAAACACACCTGGTAGAGTGAGGAAGACAGTGAGAGAGACCCTGAGTAAATTATGAATACATGTGGCACAGCATGTGTGACTGTTTGGCATATTTCACCATTCCCAGGATTTACATAACTTCCCAGGGACTCAGATGTTTAGACATCTCCAATCCCTCGGATTGTTCTCAAATGAAAAAAGGTGAGCAAGTCATGTTAAATTATATTTTACATTTACATACATTTCTCACCATATAATTTGGTTGTGATGTATAGTTGTTTAAAATCTAATATAGTTACACCAAAATAATTTGTGATTAATTAGGAATGTACCTAAATGGAAAGGAAAATGTGGCTTTAATTAAGAAACCATTGTGTAATTACACAATAACAAAGATGTTACACCGGCTCTTGTTCTAGGAGTGTTGTGTGCACCCATACACTATGTGCCTAGTTTTCAGCTTGACTGTGTGAGTTAATGTGACCAACTGCTGAGTGGCTCAAACATTGTGGACATCTGTGTCACTGTTACGTGCTCTATGTTTTTCTCTGTCTCTCTGCTGCGCAGGTGCACCTGATCCGCCCCTGGCTCCGCCTCCCCCAGGTGTCCTAATGGAGAGGCGAAGTCACGCCCATCTACTTCCGGACCATGGGACCCCGGAAGCGAAAAATGTACATTGAATTCAATGGAGAGAGAACACGTATCTTTTGATCCCGTTTGAATTGTGCCACGAACTACACATATGATGTTTGTCAATCTTAAACAATCATTTCCATGTAAAAAAAGTCACATTTTGTCGTAAAACTGCTGAAATATAAGACTATGAAAAATACGCTACTACAAAGACTACAAATCCCAAATCCCATTCTGGGTCGCGTAAGTGATGTCACAGGCATGCTCGGTGATTTATAATAAGACTCGTCATTAAAGCGAAGAAGAAGAAGATCTCATAACTGATTTATTCCCTCCAATAAATTATAGATCGCTAAAAATAAATTCACTTTTACAAGATGCCTGTGTGCTTTGTACCAGGTTGTAGTCATAAAAGTGATCATACCACTTGCTCCTTCTATCGATTCCCGTCTGATGAAAGGACCAGGAGTCGCTGGATCAGACATATCAGGTAATATCATAGGTAATATACATGTTGTGCATGGAACATAGTCAAGTTAGCTACCTAGCTAGTAGCGACGAGTAGCGAGCACGTTAGTTAGCATTACATTACTTAGCCTTGTCATTTTTAGTAGCCTTACCATGAAGTTATTATTTTATTACATGAAGTAAACCAAAATGTTAAACAGTAACCAAACATGATGGTAAGTATTTCGTGAAACTTTTGAAGAGTAGCCTACTGCGCCCTCCACCGGGTGCTAAGGAAGCAGTTCAGGGAGAGTCGAAGGCAGGCATGGAGCTTTGCATGACATTCTTCTGGACGTGTTTCATTGTGATGACAATCTGTTTGTTGGAAAGACAGTTGTTGTGTGCTTATTGAGAGAAAATTGTTAGAAGAGATAATTATTCAAAGTGTTGTTACTTTAAAGTGTTGTTACTGACCTTTTTCTCTTTTATTTTCTTTACCTCACCTGTAACTGCTGAGACGTTGAGGAACATGCACACTGACCTGCTCTGGCAACCTGATTTCCACTGTACGTAATAGTATTTGGTTATGGTATATTATTTATATACATCAAAGGCACAATGCACCCCCCAGAGACACACATGTATTGAGTGTGATATTTTGCATAGGTCATGTGAAATCATCTTTACATACTAGAAAACTGTAGGAGCGGCAACTTGTTTTGAAATTGAATTTTTAATATCCGATAATAAAGTTGATCTGTTTTCTTTATTCTTCTCTCTTCCCAGCTCCATCACCATTCTCTGTTCCTGCAGGTCCTGCTTGCTAATCAATGCTCATATTTTTTTACACAATTACAAATAAAGTCATTGTATTGTATGACATGAAGTTGTGCTTCATTCGGAGTCAATAATAAATTCATTCTGCCTTCAACTGCGCAATGATTGTGGACTGCACCGACATCCATGTAGCTGCCCCCCAGTAAGATGAACCAAGCAAAGAGGGTCCCCATCATGCCCAAGGACATCCAGCTGGCCCGCTGCATCCGCGGAGAGAGGGCTTAGACTGACCTGACACCAGCACATCCAAACACAACAGCTCTTTTAAGAGCCACCTACATTTTCAAAGAGTTGCAATCCTACGTTATTATAATGATTAAACTGGTTCATGTATCACTTAGTTTACTGAACCGTGATGAATGAAAGTGAAATGAGTGAGGTAGTGGTTTACTGAAGTTACAAAGACATTAATATATGAGTAACAGGTCAGTGTAAACACAAGCTTCTGTCAATTATGGATCATTCAAACTATTTATATAAAAATATGTAATAAAGTTCTAAAACAAGTATTCGGTATATTCCTTGATAGCTTTTGGAGAAGGTTGTTTTTAAGTTTACTAAAATCTATCGTTTCAACTGTTTCACTTTATAAAAGGGGAACAGGTGAGTAGAGCATCATTGAGTTTCTTATTCTGTCAGTAAATTATCCAAATGAATGTTTTTCATTATTTTAGTCAACCCTAAACAAATTGATTGTACCTTTTAATGATGGTCGGCAAAGTTAAATTAACCAGACAATCTAATCTGTTCTGAGAAAAAACTAATACATGTTTAAAGATAGGAACTTGCCATCCCACTGAAAAACAGTCCGTAGAGATTTAAAGGCGTAGTTGTAGTTCAGTCCAACGTTTCATTTGGATTCATTTGACAACAGTCAACTATTTTCATAAAGAATATATATATTTTTCAAAGTCAACTTTATTGTGAATCTTACTCAGTTTGAGAGATCAAAAAGACGTTTAAATAAAATTATACAATTTACAGATATGTATACAAATATATATATATTTACTTGTTATCTACCACACTTCCTTCTACATCATACACCATCATGTATAATGATGGTGTATGATGTAGAAGGAAGTGTGGTAGATAACAAGTAAATATAGAGTTACATACAGATCCATGTTACAGCAAAAGATGGAATAACTAAGAAGCACGCAGTATAATAATAATTACATGCAACAATTAAATAACTGCTCAGCATCTCCACCACAATCCCAATCTGCTGTGTCCTGTTTTCCTCCCCTCTGCATAACACCCCATCACACATACGAAACACAACGCAGAGTCCGAGGGTGTTAAGAGTATGTTTATTGAAATGTCCTCCTCTCTACTGGCCAACACAGGGAGCATATGCTGGGTGTAGAATTGTTCCAGGAGGAGGAGATTTCCATGCCATGCAGGGTCTTTGGGGATGGGGATGATGATCGCCTCCTTCGTGGTCCACACAACAAAGTAGCAGAGACTCCGGTCTGTGATGTGCAGCTGCCCTTGGACCTGGTGCCAGTATGGGTGATTCTCCTTGAGAATATATGACCCACCCTCCTCACTGAGACAGAAGGATGGTAACTGGACTGCCTCCGTGATGGTCATGTTCCTCTGGCTGTGTGGACACTTCACCTCCAGCAGGGCAGATGGCTGCACAAGTCCATCGGGTGATGCTCCCAAAACACCCGACTCACTCACAAAGAGACCAGACTCGATTCGAACACTGTCACTTGATAGGCCTCGTTTACAACCCCCCAGTTGACAGTTGGCGATGTCTCTGGCCAGTGGGTTGTATGTCTCCTCTCGCTGTTGGTAAAGTTGAGACACTGGCTGGACTACTTTGGAAGTGCCAGGCTTCCTCCACTGGCACTCAACATCTGTGGAGCTGATCTGCCACATGGCAAATATTGCCAATGCTGCAGCGTGGCTGCATTTGTACATCTCCTGTGCACAATCACAGACAGCGCTCTGCATCGTGCCATCGTCTCCCATGCAGATCTGTAAAAATAAAGTAAGTACCATTTGTTAGCATGCTATAATAGATTGAATGAGCAATAATACAAGGATGGTCCGGATCTGGGGGTGGGAGGGTTTATTTTTCCATAGTTTTGTCCTCTTGTCTGTTGTTATTGTTTGTTTTTTCTGTATTTTTTGTAATTTGTGTTGTATTGGTTGTGATTGTACATTGTATTTTTCTAAATGTGTATGAATACATTTTTGAAAAACATTTGATCAACAACAAAAAAGGATTTGGTCAGGATCTAGACTCAGTGTGTAGTTTATTAATTAATCAATGCTCTCTACATTAGGAAAACACATACCCGTGTACCAGAGGGAGTCACACACAGCTGTGCCTAGATAACCAAAATCCTTGAATCGACACACAGCAAATAAACTCAAATGACACAACAAGAAAAAGGAGATCACACATACAGTATAGTCGATATAAAACTGGCCGCTTCAATCTGAAGAGCAACTAAAACAAAACACGGGAGTGTACCTTGTTCTTGTGAACACTAATGTTATCCACAGCATACACAGAGACCACGAAGTTCTTAAGGAGAAAACTAGTTGCTAAAACAAAACACGTTAGTGTACCTTGTTAGCTAATGTTAGCTAGCTGACATTAACGTTACACATTGCACTCATATTACTCACCGAAACCTTGTAAAGCCGGTCCCGCATGCTGGCTCTTACAGAACCGACTAACTCCCCTTTCATATAGGTACAGCTCTCAACGTGCCCAGACTTGTAGTGATTTTCACCTCGTAAAATACTTTTATTCTCATTCTGAAAGAATGTGGTGAAATGTGCTAACGTGACGGCCATCTTTATGTTGGTGACGCGTATTGTGCGAGACGAGAGACCTGTAGTTCACTGAGCGGTTTCACACGAAAAAATGTGTAACTTCACAGTTTTACGACACATTTTTATTTTTTTGACTTGCAAAATGTTCTTTTAAATTGACAAACATCATATGTGTCATTCGTGGCACAATTCAAACGGGATCAAAAGATAACCTTTCTCTCTCCATTGACTTCAATGTATAATTTTCCGCTTCCGGGGTCCCATGGAGGCTTTCGGAAGGGGAGGGACTTCGCCTCTCTATTGCATTCAGCTGGGGACGACTTAAAAAGGGAGAAGCTGGAGCAGAAGAGTTCTCTTTTCCCGTCCTGAAACCGAGGGATTACGACCGTGGCTTTCCTCTCACCTCGTGTGGATATATATATTTATGCTGTATTTTTTGTGTGAACTCTGGAGGATATTAGTATAGGTTTTTTGCGGCTTTGTTTCCTTCCCAGTAGGCTGTGTTTGGACCTCTGGGTAGAGGAGGGAAGTCTGGGTCCTACGGCTCATGGTGTGGCTAGCCCAGGCCCCCTTCTTCCTTTTTGTTTGTTTTACGCTGTCCTCCAGACTTGGTTCCTTTCTGCCGGTAGGCATGCATGTGAGTTACGGCTGTGCTACAAATAAACGCCCGTCGATAACTAAATTCTGTGTTTGGCATGGTTGTTTTTATGTTGCGGGTCTTCCCACGAGCCACTACCGCTTGGTAGGGGGACGGGTCGTAACAGTCACACTCCCAGGTTTATGTCACGGTTTTAGTGTTGTCTATCTGGTTATGGGTTTTGTAAGTCTGTTCATTCTGTGTTTTGTCTTCCTCCTTGTGTTTTGTCTGGTCCTCCTCCCTGTCGTTAGTTTCCCTGGTGTGTCTAATTGTCTCATTGTGTTCACCTATTGCCCTTGTGTTTCTCCCTCCCCTGCCCAGCTGTGTCTTGTCCTGTGATTACCCTTCTGTGTATTTAGTCTAGTCTTCCCCGTGTTCCATGTAGGTTAATTGTTTTCCCTCCATGTTATTCCACGGTCCGTGTTCCTGAGTGATGCTCGTTTGTTTTTGGATACTGCCTTTTGACACAGCTTTTATTATTTAATAAAGCTCGCTTTTTGTTAAATTCTGCATTTGGGTCCTACCTTTTCCACGCATCCTGACAATCTGTCCTACATGTTTTTTTCCATATTTCTCTCCCTCATTTGCCATTTTCAACTCTCCGACTCTCCGCAGAAAATCCTTGGAGTGTCTTTGATCTCGTGGGGGAGCTCAGTGTTGTTGCACGTTGTGTCAAACGAAGTACAGTGACATTACAGGCAATCATTTTGTGAAATCTTCATTTGCCTTTTTTCTGTCATGCAACCTTCCTCTTACAGTACCTGCAGTTTCTGCACTGAACACTAACTTTTACAATGAGGAAGATTACAGGGCTCACTGTTGGATGATGGTGCCAACAAACAGCAAACAGCCTCAAACTGAAAAAAAAATCCATCTTAGTGATTGCTTTCGTGAGATGTTTGTTCTCTTTGAGACAAGTTGGCAGGATCGTTCTTCACAAGGAAACAAGTATTGACTGGACATTCTTAGACATTCAGCCAAAGTCTTGGTTAAGGCAGTGAGGCTAAACAACTCAGATAATATTTTCCCTGCAACTTCGTTCAACACATCCTCTAATTAGATTGTACAGATACTGCCCAGGCAGTTATTTCAGCTTTTCCTTCAGTGACTTCTGCTTCCTCTCACATTAAAAGAGAGTAAGGCCGGCCACTCAGAGCATTTCTCTGTCCATAGTTCTAACATGCTCGTCATCACAGCTACACACTTTACTCCTGAAGATTAAATTAATCGTATTAACCTATTTGTAGTAAAGGTGAACTCTGCTGTCCTTGTTTGGTGATATTATCAATTGGACCGAACTTCACACTTGCAGTCAATGCACAGATATAATGGAATTACGTTTAAATGGATGTCAGCAATAAGTTGTTTGAATGTCATTCAAGCACAAACATTGATAACACCTTTCTCAGAAATGTTTACACTAGCTGTTAATCACAGCCCTTTATGGCACACTTCTAGTTCATTTAATCTTGTCAGGCATCTGAATAAAAAAAAGATAGTTATGTTGATAAACCTATACCCTCTTATTCTATAGCTAAAGCAATGCCAGAGTTTCTATTGTTACAAAATGTTCTCTATATCTCTGAAACCCTTGGTTAATGTCCTCAAATCATAGTCATCTCTAAGGTCTTGACAGGCCTACATAGTTGCAAATAAATTAGATATTTTTCACAACTGTGCCTAAAATATACTCCATCCCTCATATTTAAATTACATTAAAAACAACTCCAGGTCAAACAATGGTAGATATGACTGGTGAGGGTTTAAATAAACATGCGATACATTTCAAGAATAATAGTGGATAGCCACATACCGTATGTCTGTCATAGTCTCAAAGAAGGACACTTTATTGTTATTTTTTGTTTGACCTAATGATGGTTAAAAGGATGATAATCTTTGTTTTCACTTTGTACTGGATTGTTAATTTCATGAGATGGTGAGCTGTTTTGTTTTATTTTAGTTTGACCCCAGGAAGAATAGCCAATGTTCATGCTAATGCTAATTGGGATCCTAATAAAGAAAGCAAGAAACAAAGACAAGAACTGCTACAGCATTATTAGAGATCTTTGCCAATGTGACCCAGATGAATCAGAACAAGATGTTAATATGCAAACATATCTAACATTTAAAAGTAATGGTCAGCAAACTCTTCTATCTGTCGTCATCACACATGCTGTACTCTTAACACAGAGCTTGATTCCATAAGGGTGAGGTGCAGCTGCTTTCAGTCAAGCTGTTCATGGCAAGTTATCCCAGAGATGTAGGTATGCCAGACCACACGCTCATACACCTGCATGCATTCAAGAGCACATCCACATGACTTAATTAAAAGGGGACTTGCTCAGCAGGGTTGTATTCACTAGCAGGGCGCTAGCTGTCACATTATGGAGTGACTCAAGCACACACACACACACACACACCCGGTGTAGAGGACATTGTCTTCATAACACTCAGTCTTTGTCATTTATATATCATGGCAGAGGAACATATTAAAGTAACAGCAAGACTGCACTCCTGGAATAGTGAGTGTGTCAGATGTTTAGAAGAATGCATTTTAATATTAAATGGTGCTCTGTCATTGCTTGGTAGCTATGTTGCAGCTATCAAACTTTAATCTTTATTCTGAATAAAGATAATGTTTAGCTTAATCTGCCTACTAGTGAGACAATATAGCAAGGATGCAAAGATATCCTCTTCTTACCAGGAGGCTTTATTTTCAAATGAATGACACTGCCAAGGGCCAAGAGTGCTTATTCAATTCATTAAGCTTTATTCAATTTTTTTTTTCTTTGTTGTGGGGTTATTGGAGTATTTCTATGCCATTATTGGTCAGCATTAATGGATAGATGCCATGTGGGAGGCGTGTGACGCAGTGGATAGAGCCTTGGTTCAAACCCCACTGCAGTCAGCATGTCGTTGTGTCCCTGGGCAAGACACTTCACCCCAAATTGCTCCTGTGGAGATTGCCCACAGTATTGAGTATGTAAGTCGCTTTGGATAATAGCGTCTAACAAGTAACATGTAATGTAATAGGAAATTAGGGATTCTAATCATGGTCTCTATCTTATCCCCCTAAGCCACAGGGGCATCGTTTCATCTCAAAGTATGATAGAAAGTAATACACTTGCAAGGAGAGATGGATTCTAACTATATCACGTGAGAATCAAAGGATCACACATCAGATGAAAATGCATGTTGTCAGGCTTCTAGTAAAGGTGTTTGTGTCCAGCCAGCCAGTGACCGGACAGATCAGAATCCTATGTTGAGCTACTGGCATCTACAGAGACAACATGGAGAGATATTTTCATTCAAAACAACATTGTCAGCTTCTAAAGAGGTTCATATGGATGCTACAATTGTATAGGTATGATAAACAGATATTGACTTCATCCAATCACCAGCCAAGTACTTTTTTAGAGTGCATTCCTTCTCTGAAATGTTTCCGTAGACGGCATCTTAGATGTGTCTGTGTAAACAAATCATCTGGTGCATCAAGAAAGTAAAGCAATTACGTGGTCTGTGTAGACAAGAGGACTGATTATAATGATATATATCTCATCAAAAGCTTTGTGAGATAGATGTTTGAAAACAAGTTTATTATACAGTAGATGTCATGTTACTGTATACATTCAATATGAGTGGTTTAAGTCCTGATTGGCTGAACAACTGGCATATGCATTTTTCAGGAAGCCGATTCACAAAGAAGAATGCACAGCCTACTATAAGGTGTAACTTTTGTGAAATAGCGCATGGAACTACAAAGTTAATAATAGGAGTATCATTGATTTTTATAGAAGGGCAGGAGCATGTTGCATGTCTCTGGCTTTGGAGCAACAGCTTATAGAGAATCCAGTATGGAGAGATCATTTTCTTTAAAGCTGAAGATAAATGATAAGGAACTACAGATCCTCTACCAGTATGCTGGCTCATGTTGCCTTAATGGACTCAACATATATTCACACAGCCCACAGGCCATAACATAGATACAATAACATGTAGTAGCAGACATTAATGCTCAGACCTGAGCACAGGCTCATCTCCCTCTAATTGTCTTTGAGATCACTCTACCACTCTGTGCTCAAATCTCAGGGAGGCTGAATGATGATTATGGGTCGGAGCATCACTTTTGAAATGCAACACTCACACGAGCGTATATTTATTCATACACATTCACCTGCAAATGCCCTAGCAAACCCACCCACACACAAACCTATTTTCATAAAGCCTTCAAGCCCGCTCACACAAACGCATTTGCAGGCAAAATAACGATTCATGCCACGCAGGAAGGCTGATTCATATTTGCAAAGTGATATTACAAAGCAGCTAACGTTTTGTATTGTGAAAGGAAGGGCTTGGCAAACCAAATGGAATAAAGCAATTTCCCTGCACACGTTGATTTTGGGGTGTGACTGCATTTCCCTTTCCCTTAAAAGGGTATATAAAATGTAAATTATCAAGAATGTAATAACATGTGTATAGTCACAATGAAATGGTAGATTTTTGATATTCTAAATATTTTATAAAATCGGATAATGTTTTTGTGTATTTAGTTATCCATTGCTTACACTGTAATTGTATCCTTTAGAAAAATCTTCTATGGCAGATCAGGGACACTCAGTGACTTTTGACAAATGGAGTGGGGAACGTTCAACTCTGGTAACATTTCATGGATGAACACTATTCATAAAATACCGAGTGTGAAACCTTGGCCTTGAATAACAAAGGTTTGACAAAGTAATCTTGTGAAAAGTGAAGTAAAGAAATGATTAGGTGACATGATGACAGAAAACTAAATTTGCTGATAAGATAAGGCAAGGCAAGCTAGTGGACCTTGTGTTAAGATTGTTTATTTTTTAGGCTTTACAGCGGCAAATATTTTATCAAGGGCTGCCGTGGCTCAGGAGTGGTTATCCATTGTTGGAAAGGTTAATTCACTTGCCCATGCAAACAACATGTGGAGGTGTCCTTGTGCAAGATAGTGAACCCCACATTACTGCAAATGACTGTAGTCAAATGTGAGTGGCACCTGATTAGCAAGTAGCACCTTGTAAGGCTCTGCTACTAGTTTATGAAATTGTGTGAGAATGGGAAAAGCCTGACTGTGTTAAAAGTGCTTTGGGTGATAACAAAGACTAGAAGAAAGGCATATAGTATGCAGTTCTCCCATCAAATCAATGGAACAAATCAATGTTATGGTACAAGTGAAAATTCATATTTATTACAAAAACATGGTCTGGCATCAGTACATATTCTTCATAAATGATAGAAATGTGTCACTATATAAATGGATAAATGGATTGCTGCAAGTGGAGGGGGAGGAGATTTCAGAAAGGTAGAATGAAGGGAAAGGAGGTAAAATGATATTTCCTGGTACAAATGATCTGTTTTCTTTACCACTGAAATATCACATTCTCCCCAGTGATTCAGAGCGATCATACTGAACATACCTTTGACGTATGAGAAAGGTATTTTGATTAAATGTTGCAGTAGCAGTAGTATTTATGACTTCACTTAATTCCAGATGACAGAAATTGTCTCACCAAAAGTGGCTCATTTAGTTCAACATTGCTTGAACACAAATGAGACTTTCAAACAATTTATATTTGAATAAAGACAAACTGGTTTGAAAGATACTCAAAACTACAGATTGAGATAAGGGAAGCGAGAGAGGGAATGGGGACAGCAAGACCATGGTAAAACATTTTAGAGAGAGTGATTAAACGAAAGGAGTGTGAAATCACAGGTGCAAATGTGATAGGAGAGAGAATGGAGGGGAGATATGAAGAAGCTGGGATAAGGTAGAATGTGTGCAATGGGGACAGCCCTCATCTATTATGACTTTTGATAATAGTCATGGTTTGTGTGTGTGACACAATATATCATTGTTTTTATTCCGACTGTTCATTTCAGATAAGTATGTGTAACCAGAGTGTGATATTAAAATATGTATTAATATAATGGT
The DNA here is from genome assembly GCF_902827175.1 of Gymnodraco acuticeps. Classification (NCBI taxonomy): domain Eukaryota; kingdom Metazoa; phylum Chordata; class Actinopteri; order Perciformes; family Bathydraconidae; genus Gymnodraco; species Gymnodraco acuticeps. Next base: position 1,504,004 of record NW_022991201.1, on the reverse strand, counting down.
GACATACATATTAAACAGAAGTGTTTATGTGTGAGTATGCTGATTAATGCTATTATCTGCTGTATTTGTTTCCTCTAATCATCCTCCTCCCTGCTTGTCAACGTTGTCACACTCACACACACGCACACACACACACACACACCTGTATGAAATACTGCACTACTTTACGGATTCAAAAACTAGAAGCAATTGAGTGAAGAGAGAATATTTAAATGAATAATTTCCCCCAAAACCCTGACACAGACCAGAAATGGAGCACGGCATTTCAAATTTGGCTTTTCAATAATTGAAGGGATAACTTTTCTGAAATTACAATTAAAATATAAGATCCATGACATTTAAGCTTCATTACTTTGAGTCCAGTATTTTGTGGAAATTGCCATATATATTACAAAGCAATCTGCATATAATAGCTCTTGAATACATTTTTCTTCATATCAGTGATTTTGCTTTGAATGTTCTTTAGTCCTTGATCAATTTATTTCATATGCATTACATTTTCTCAGTCATGTACTGTATTCAGCAGATTGATAGCAATGTAGAAAATATCTCAGGCAGTTAGGGCTCTGAAAATATATGGGCCTTGCATTCATTTTTCCAAATTATTAGATATACACTGGAACAATCGTTAAGCGGTTTTTCGATTGACATGCAGAGCCTTAATGATAGTCAACCAATTTTAGGGGTTTAGAGGGTTTTAAGTCAAAGTTATTTCGTATGTGGCATTCCCCCCAATCCCCCTCAAGCCTATAACTTTGAGTCATGTCAATTACTCTATGCAGTTATTCAAATTAGAAACATTGCTTATTAAAGCACTAAATCCTTTGTCTCTAGGAATTTGCAAATACAATAATCTTCATCTTCTGCGTAGAAATGGTCGTTCCACTACAATGTTATGGATTTATTTATTTTCATAAGAGGTGGAAAAAGTACTCAGATCTTGTTTGATCTTGTTAGCCCAGAGCCTGGTTTCCAGGCTTTTTCCTGTTTTCATTGCTTTTCTCAAAGCAATGATAAACCTGTGAGTTGGATGTAGAAAAGTCAAAATCAATATCATTTTTTAAATTTTTTAAAGTAAATTCAGATTGAACATAGTAAAAAAAAATGCATTTATAGTGTCCGTCCAAAAAAAAACATTACTTATTATATAGTGAAAACCATCCTTGAATGATGGGATAGTAGACTAAAAGCTTTAGGAATCCAAAGTATAACATATAATAAGTACCCTGTATCAAGATTGATGCAAAACAAGTTGACCTTTTTAGAGAGATTTAGCACAAAAAAAACACTTCTGGGGTTATTTGGGTGGATTTGCCATATCTCTGGCCCCCCTCGGGCGATTTTGATGATTGACATCTCTTTTTAACCGTTAGAGCCAATAGAATCGAGGGGAAGTTCCTAAATCCACCTAAACATGACTAAATAGAGTGCCACAGTGACGCGTTCTAAAACACGGAAGTAAGTTAGCATTTTACCACTTCCGGTTCCTTCGACAAAAAAGCAATGCCATTTCTCCATAGGATTTTGGAAAATAGCTCGAAATAAGGTCTGTGGTTGACACTAGGGCTGTGCAATTAATCGTATTTTAATCGCGATTACGATTATGGCTTGCGACGATTATGAAAACAGCATAATTGACAAAATACGATTATTTTGCTGGGTGCGCTTCACCCCTCCCTAAAAGCCCACTCGGCCACGTAGGAGTGATATGTGTTGTGAGTGTTCAGCGCAAGCGCAGATGTCAGAACAAGAGCAGCAACTCGTTAAAAAGAAGGGTACAACTATTTCCACTATTTGGAAGTACTTTGGCTTTCAGGAGTCCGACGTGGAGCAAAAGAAAGTAGGCCTACAGTGCAGGATTTACCAGGTTGTGTTGGCACCACACGCTAACACAACCAATCTCTTTAATAATCTGAAATACAACCACAAAGTGCAATACGACTGGGCAATAATACAACAAAAAGCAGACCAAAAAGCAGATGCCGCTCGACTTCATTCACAACATCATCGATTCAGGACGCATTGTACAGAGCAACGGCCTACGCGATGAGCTCGCAGAGACACAGAGATATTACAGGTGCCATTACATTTCACATCGCTAAAGATATGTGCCCAGTTAGCACTGTTAGCAACCAGGGCTTTAAGCAACTTGTCAACACGTTGGACAAGCGTTACGCGATGCTGTCTCGGTATTATGTCGTTCGGTATTATGTGACAAATGCCGTGGGGAAGTTGAGAGAGATGTGGCTTCAGCTGACTACTTTGCCACCACAACGGACCTATGGTCTAGCCCAGGGGTGCCCAACCAGTCGATCGCGAGATGTGTCTAAAAATAGAACAACAATATTCTGTTCTCATTCATAACACTCCGTTCGATGTCTCACTATGGGATGCGCCTCATCGCGGAGCAAACAGAAGCATCAATCTCATTACGCCAATCCTGATTGGCTGGTGATCTTGACGTCAGCGTCAGGGAATTCACCCCCTATAAGTAGCTTGCGCCACGACGCATGCGTCATTCAAACACCTCTTCTCGCTTCAGAGCACATCTCTATAGTAGCCGGACAAGCTTAACGGTCCACAGACTGAACCCAAATATAACCATTTCGGTCGACGGGCGCTCGCCGGCTACTCCTTCTGCTTCGCAAGAAGACGGTAATACTAACGCCGGTTAGTATTAAAATCGACCTCGCCGTTTCTTTCCCCGGAAAGTAAGGTAAGGTTTTGATTTTTCTCAAGCTAGCTACGCACCTGTTGCTAGCTAGCTTCCCCTTACTACCGACACCACGGTAGCAAGGACGCTTTTCTTTTTCTCTCTCACGGAGGAGAAAAGGATTAGAAGTATATTGACACACCAGTCAATATTCTTTGAGAACAAAGGACCCACACCGTCCCTTTTTCTCCGGATTAAGGACGGGTTGGTAACACTTTTTCTCTCAACGACGTACCTGTTACGAGCGGGTCCTCTCCACACCACGAGGTGAACAAGATGGACGCCTCTCCCCCTCACACCAGAGGAGTCAGGGACTCGGAGGCTCGGTCATGCGGCTGCGGGTTGAAGATAGCAGGCACAGACTCACACCAGGTCTGCTCGTCCTGCCTCGGGCTGGAACACGCCCAGGAGGCTATCGACAACCCCGGCTGTGCCCTTTTCATGCGAAAGAGCCTCCACCGACGGCTAGCACACCAAGCTAGCTTGTTGGAACAGGACTCCCTCATGTCCACTGATTCGCCGTTTGGCAATCAAGACACGGGGGCGTCCGCCGCAGAGACTGAGCCCCTCACTGTGTCGGTCTGGGGCTCACTAACAGCGGCAGTTGCGGAACCGGGATCCCACGCCGTGTCAGGCCGGGACCCGGTGGCGGCAAGAGACGCGGGAACGGAGCCCCACGCCTCACCAGGCGGGAGCTCCCGGCGAGACCTCACCATGGTCTCGCCCGCAGAGGCTCGGCCTGCTCCGCATACCGCCGATGGAACTGCTGGTGGCAGCCCACCTCCTACCGAGGATGGGCCCGTCACCAAGCAGGAACCCCACGCTGCCAGCGAAAGTGGACCGTTTCCAGTCGACCATGACTGAACGGTCCTACAGAGCCGCAGCGTTGTCCGCCAGGGCTCTGAACGTTTCCTCACTGCTAACCGCATACCAAGCGGAGCTCTGTGAGGATATGTTGAGTAATCCTGGACCGGCCGTTCTGGATGAGTTGGCCGCGGTCACAGACATTTGTCTCCGTGTCCAACGCTGCGCCGTCCAGGCCACGGGCAAAACAATGGGGATCATGGTGGTGCAGGAAAGAGCTAGATGGCTCAACCTCACCAACCTCCCAGACCGGGAAAAGAAGGATGTGCTTGACATGCCCATCGTTCCCGAGGGGATTTTCGGCTCCGCTCTTGCCTCCATGCAGAGGAGATGCGAGTCGAAAAAGAAGGAGGACGAGGCCCTCCACCTCTGCCTCCCTCAAAGGGCCCAGCCGCTGCCTTCGCAGCGGCAGCCCTTCGTCCAAGCTGCTCCGAACCCTGCTCGGTTCAAAATACCGAAAACGCAGAGGTCGCAGTCCGCCCGAGTCCCCAGCCCAGACAGGGGACGAGGGCGAGCTGGCCTAGAAAATCTCCGGTTCCGGCTGCAGCCCAGGCGCAGCCAACCCAGAATTTCGGCCAGCAGTCGAGGAAGAAGAAGCGAGCGGCGTGACAGCCCCTCCTTCTCCCCTCTGTGACAGAGCTGGAAGTCTACGGTTCCCCAGCTCTAAATGTGTTCCCCGCCGCCGCCTCGAGAGATGCCTCAACACCATCCTCAAGTCCGCGTAAACACATGTCAAACACTTATTGATTTTTCTGTCATAAAACATTTTCCGCTGACGCATCCAGGCTTCGAGCCAAGGGCGCAGCTCGAAAATGAAAAGAAAAACAATAAAAACAATAAACAGTCCGTCAACTGTTCCCCTTCTGAGAGCAGCTACGGCCTCTCTCAAAGGGCGGACAATTGACGGGTCTGTGAAGGCACCACCGTCACGCGCATGCGCAGTGCCGGCTGCGGCTGTAAAGGCACCACCGTCACGCGCATGCGCAGTGCCGGCTGGGGTCGTGAAGGCACCACTGTCACGCACATACGCAGTGCCGGCTGGAGCTGTAAAGGCACCACCGTCACGCGCATGCGCAGTGCCGGCTGGGGTCGTGAAGGCACCACCGTCACGCACATGCGCAGTGCCGGCTGGAGCTGTAAAGGCACCACCGTCACGCGCATGCGCAGTGCCGGCTGGGGTCGTGAAGGCACCACCGTCACGCACATGCGCAGTGCCGGCTGGAGCTGTAAAGGCACCACCGTCGCGCGCATGCGCAGTGCCGGCTGGGGTCGTGAAGGCACCACCGTCACGCGCATGCGCAGTGTCGGCTGGAGCGGTAAAGGCACCACCGTCACGTGCATGCGCAGTGCCGGCTGGAGCTGTAAAGGCACCACCGTCACGCGCATGCGCAGTGCCGGCTGGTGTTGTGAAGGCACCACCGTCACGCGCATGCGCAGTGCCGGCTGGAGCCGTAAGGGCACCACCGCCACGCGCATGTGCTGTGTCGGTGGGGATTGTCGAAATGGGGCACCACAGTGCTCAGACACGGGAGGGCCCCATAACACAACAAATAGAGACTCAGAGGGGAAGAGACGTGACATCTCAGCTGGCTCTAAGGAGCATACAGCGGGAGATGCTCACGACATCTGCTTGGGTTTCTCAAGACAGTTACACGGAGCTACAGACTCCAAGTCACCGTCACCCCCCCCTCGCTTCTCGGGCATTCTGCATTCGCAGGCCCGAGGAGAGTCAGCCCATATTCTGGAGAGAGAGATTCTCTCACTCCTAGAAAAGAGGGCTATATCTATTGTACCCGCCGAGCAGAGTCAGGGTGGCTTCTATTCCAAGTACTTCCTCGTTCCCAAACGGGGAGGGAACGGAATTCGGCCAATACTTGATTTGAGGGCTCTGAACAAATATCTAAAAAGATATAAGTTCAGAATGCTCACTCACACATCTCTGCTGCGGCTCGTGCGACAAGACGACTGGTTTACATCAGTCGACCTGAAAGATGCGTACATCCCAGTATATTACCCACACAGGAAATATCTGGGATTCGCATTTCAGGGGATCTGTTATGAATACAGAGTACTCCCCTTCGGTCTGTCTCTCAGTCCAAGGGTGTTTGTACGATGTACGGAAGCCGCGATAGCCCCGTTAAGACAACAGGGTATTCGCCTGGCGACCTACCTGGACGACTGGCTGCTTCTCGCACAGTCGGAGCAGGAGGCTGTTACGCAGACAAATGTCCTCGTAAAGCACCTGCTCAACCTGGGTTTCATAATAAACACAGAGAAGAGCATGTTGTGCCCCGCGCAGACTATACTCTTCCTGGGTTTACGCCTGAACTCGGTGCCCTTTTCAGCTCGCTTGTCAGCGGAAAGAGTGAAAGCTTTCAGAGCTTGTCTCGCTCTTTTCCAGCTGCGCAAACCGCCATGGCGCGCGGAGAGTTATGGTTACTGTGAAATGCGTAATGGCACTGCGCCACTGGCTGCACCCGACTTTTCTAGTACGAGGTGTGCCTATGGGTGCTGTCCTTTCACGGAAAGTGGTCACCACGGACGCATGTCTGACAGGTTGGGGAGGTATTTATGAAGGTCGCCCGGTGAGGGGTCTCTGGAGCAGAGACCTCCAGCGGTCGCACATAAATTACCTGGAGCTTTTAGCGGTGTTTCTCACCCTAAAACGCTTTCTGCCTTTCCTCAGGGGACATCACGTCTTCGTGAGGACAGACAATACGACTACAATATCGTATATTAACCGCCAAGGGGGTTTGCGTTCTCTCCAGTTACACACACTGGCGCGCAAACTGATCCTATGGAGCGGTAGACGTCTCCTCTCTCTGAGAGCGACGCACGTACCGGGAGTGATGAACCTCGGGGCAGATCTACTGTCCAGAGGTATACCACTTTATGCAGACTGGACTCTACATCCAATGATTGTGAGCCAGCTGTGGGTGCGTTACGGCAGAGCCGCGGTGGATCTGTTCGCATCGAAAGACAACGCTCAGTGTCAGCTGTTCTTTTCGATGCGCGATCTAAATGCACCGTTAGGCGTGGATGCACTCGCGCACGATTGGCCCCCGGGCCTTCTGTACGCGTTCCCACCCCTGGCTCTGATACCCCCAACTCTGGCCAGAGTGAGAGAGCAACGCCACACACTTATACTGATAGCTCCGCACTGGCCAGCTATGTACTGGCCAGCGGGGATATATCAGCTGCTGTGCGGGCAGCCATGGCAGCTCCCACTACGCAGGGACATACTGTCCCAAGCGGGGGGGGCGATCTTTCACCCACACCCTGAGCGCTTGGCTCTATGGGCCTGGCCCGTGAGTGGTACAATCTGAATACAGTGTGACATGAAGCTGACCCTGGCAGCTGCCAAGCGAGCCAGTGGCACTCATGCGCTATCTGTACAGTCTTCATGCACTCAGTTCGCCCCAGGGCAAACAGAGTGTGGTTGAAGCCCAACCCTACCTTTATCTTAAGGCGGTTGGTTCAGGTACCACATTTGACATTGAGGCATCCTCCCCGCCACTGTATTCCTCCGGGGAACAGCGGCCGGATTTGCCGTGTCCAGCCCGTGCTTTACGCACGTACAGGGACAGATCAAGGGTGCTTCGTCATAATGACCAACCCCTTGTGTCCTGGGCTAACCCTTATAAGGGCAAGCCTGTTACTAAGCAACGGCTCTCCCACTGGTTTGTAGAAGCAATTGCTTTGGGGCCCATATGAGTCAGAGTTCGCAGGCACCCTCGGGTCCGCGAGCTCTTTCGACTCAGGGTCTGGCTGCATCCTGGGCTCTGTCCAGGATGTCTCCCATCCAAGACATTGGTGCAGCGGCGAGCTGGTCCTCGCCGCTCACTTTTGTCCGCCTCTTAACAGGCTGGACGTTCTGCTCCCAGTGTGACTCAGGCAGTGCTGGGCACCTGGTTGAGTCAGAGCTCTACCTGTTAAGTTCTGGTTGGTTTGGTGATTTTCGAGATAAGCTCGTCTGCCAATACGGGAGCTACAATTTCCCATAGTGAGACATCGAACGGAGTGTTATGAATGAGAACTATAGGTTACTTACGTAACCCCAGTTCTCAGAGTAACATGAAGTGAGATGTCTCACCAGACGGCCCTCCTTGCTATGGTGAAGCGAGAAGAGGTGCTTAATTTGAATGATGCATGCGTCGTGGCGCAAGCTACTTATAGGGGGTGAATTCCCTGATGCTGACGTCAAGATCACCAGCCAATCAGGATTGGCGTAATGAGATTGATGCTTCTGTTTGCTCCGCGATGAGGCGCATCCCATAGTGAGACATCTCACTTCATGTTACTCTGAGAACTGGGGTTACGTAAGAAATGTATAGTTTTATCGTTAATGTCCTGTAACATAATCTTCCTGTGCCAGAATAATGTACTTGAATGCATCAAAGCTTTGTGATTGGCCGGCGTCACCCCTGTGTCGGGGCGTGGCTGAGGGTCTTCAGTACAGGTGGCAATATTGTCACCTGCCTGCGCTCATCTCTGAAACCAGACCATGTAAACAGCCTGGTGTTTCTTGCAAAAAATCTTTAAGAGATGACATGAGCAGCCCTACCAGCATTTGCCATGGTGGCCAAAACATTTTTATTTGGTCTCCAATTGTAGTTCAACATTTATTTCCTGTTACTTCTGGAGCATGACGGTTGGCCAGCCTTCAACGTTTAACTGAGTGGAATATGTTGAATATGTTTTACCAAAATGTTGGCTATATGTTAAGGAGTTTTCAGTAGGTTGTGACAGTGGTTCATTTATTTTGGTCTAATTTATTTGTATTTATCATATTAATAATATATGTTTAGTATGGTTTTGGAAGTGTGCTCCAACATATTTGTTGATCTTGTTTATTGGTAAAATATTATTTGTTTTAAAGTTCAATAAATGTTCAATGAATAATCGTCAAAATAATCGTGATATCAATTATTGACCCAAATAATCGTGATTATGATTTTTGCCATAATCGCACAGCCCTAGTTGACACACATTTAAAAGACGGATCACGTTTTGTTCTACGACATTAAATACATCAGCACTGATCCAACTGGTGATTTTTGAAGAGTTTACGTGTCTGAAAAACAATGGTTGTTAACAAGTGCCTGAATTGGACTTCAGAAGTTGTCAAGGCCGTTTTACGTCATTACACCGAACACGTAAACACTCCCGCTAAGTTTGTTTTCCCCCGTGTTCTGCATGAAGCAAGTAGGCTACTTGCCTCCTGCAAACTGTTAAAACAAACGCTTCAACTTGTACAATTTTGAATCTGTAGTTTTGAATATGGATCTTAAGTTGGCGTGACGTTGAAGCAGCGACCCTACTAGTTCGTTTATAGCATAACGTTAGCATTTTGCTTCTGGCGACTAGATTTATGATTCGAACATTATAAAAGTAGGGTAGACATGTGGATATTATCCGGCTGAACAAAATGTGATCCGTCTCTTAAATGTGTGTCAACCACAGACCTTATTTCGAGTTATTTTCCAAAATCCTATGGAGAAATTGCATTGCGTTTTTGTCGAAGGAACCGGAAGGAGTTTACTTCCGGGTTTTAGGACTCGTCACTGTGGCACTCTATAAAGAGTGAGAGTGATGTGTAGCCAGAATACCCAAAACCGGAAGCTGTCATACACTCTGCTTGTTTGTACTTACACAATAGGTGTACTGTTCTCTCTATGTGTTGTACTGTCTCAGTGTGAACATAGATTAAACAGCCAGCCAAACTCTTTTGAGAGCCAGGGAATGAGCAGCCATGCTCCTTTATTGACTTATTTGCAGTCCACTGACATTCAAACGGAGTGAAACTATAAAAAAACAAGTTACAAGGCACTTAATAATCTCATACATGCAAGGGTAACATACAAAGATTAACACATATGGGACCGCTAAGTGTAAACAAGGTAAATATAGCTAATGCTAGCTGTACAATAAGCATGTATACAGGCTAGTATGGCTAATGCTAGCATGTATGCTAACGCTGGCGCGAATGCTAGCAAATTTTTTCTGTGTTTAAACATTTCTAAATGTCATCACATAAACACAATACATGTTACTAATCCTTACAGTGTAACGGCCCATCCGCACAGCGGTGTGCGTTGAAGCTTCCAACGCTTCTGCCCATTCACTTTGAATGGGGTGACGTCACTTTTAGCCGAACTGCATTTTGGGAAGCGACGTGGAGCGTTGCTGGCGTCAAAAGTTGAGCAATGTTCAACTTTTGACGCCTCGATAGAGGCGTCAGCCAATGAAATCCCGTTTAGGCAAATCTGCCAGTACAAGCGCTAGCCAATCAAACCGCGTGTATGTTGGGAGAGCCAGACTGCAGTTATTTCCCATATGTCAAAAAATGGAGGAGAAAATTATCGTGGCGGTAGGGAATCACCCGGTACTATATGACCAGTCCCTCTTTACATACAGGGATACAAACCCTTAGGAGCCAGGCATGGGGGTAGGTGGCAGAGACAGTGGGTGAAACTGGTAGGTTTTCGCCTGTTTGGGGAGTTTATATCCAGTGTACTTCGTTTGAATGGACAACTAGCAAGCAGACAGTATATTTAGCCAGCATGGATGTAGCATGAGCTTTGCTTTGTATGTCCGGGGCGGGACATTCATATGATTGGTTGTTGGTCGGTTTGCTCGCGTTGACTCCCCAAGCTCAAGACACGCCCACCGCCAAGCGGCAACGCACGCCGCCGTGTGTAGGCTCCGTGTCAACGGAGCGTCCACACTACAGCTTCAAAAAAAGCTTGGAGCTGGGCGTGTCTGAAGCTTGGGGATGTTATTCAAGCAACGCGACCAACAACCAATCACATGAATCTCCCGCCCCCGACATACAAAGCAAAAACCCCCGGGGATTTTATGGGAGCAATATACATATAAACTCCCCAAACAGGCGAAAACCTACCAGTTTCACCCACTGTCTCTGCCACCTCCCTCCATGCCTGGTTCCTCCGGTTTGTATCCGGGTAGGTGAAGAGGGTCTGGTCATACAAAACCGGGTGATTTGCTACGGCGATAATTAGTTTCTCCTCCATCTTTTTTTGAAATATAGAAATGAACGGCGGGATATCTCTCCCAGCTTAGACGCGGTTTGATTGGCTACGGCTTGAGCTGTCAGATTTTCCGAAACGGGATTTGATTGGCTGGCGCTGGCTACTCCGGCGTCTCCGGCGGAGACAGACCGCTCTGCTACCCACAATTCAGTTCGGCGAAAAAAAGCGGCAACGTGATGTCACCCCATTCAAAGTGAATGGGCAGATTGAAGCTGTCGACGCTGTCGACGCTGTAGTGTGGACGGGCCTGTATCGCGGGGAGATTCCCAGTCGATCGCGAGATGTGTCTAAAAATAGAACAACAATATTCTGTTTTATTATGTCCTATAACATAATCTTCCTGTACCAGAATAATGCACTTGAACGCATCCAAGCTTTGTGATTGGCCGGCGTGACCCCATGTGTCGGAGCGTGGCTGGTGGGCAGTGGGCTGTGCACTAGTTCGCTGACGTTGTCCGTGTCAACAAGAGTGACAGTCCGCACACACACAAGACCGCAGAAGCAAAAAAGCCCAAAATATATAATTTTCACTCTGAGTGGGAGGATGAATATTTTTGTATCTATTCCAATTCAAAGTCCATCTGTCTCATCTGCAATGCGAGCGTGGCTTTATCGAAGAAGGGTAATTTAGGAGCAGCATTTCAAAACAGTGCACAAACGCTACGAGACGGAATTCCCTCCTAATTCTGCCCTACGCTCCCAAAAGGGGAGGGACCTGAAAGGACAGCTAAATGCACAGCAGTCCATTTTCACCAGGCCCAACAACAAGAGCAAGGCTGCTACCATAGCATCTTATCGTGTCAGTCACGTTCTTGCGAAACACATGAAGTCTTTCAAAGACGGCGAAGTTGTGAAAGAAGCATTCCTGGACGCTGCCGACGCGCTTTTGGGGGACAGTAAAAATAACAGTAGCATTTCAACAGGTTTTTGATATAATAAAAACTCAAGTTATATACCGTTATTAATCAGCTGTAAGTTTTAGTTTGTTTGAACTTATGCATTATAATTATTGTACAAAATGGTATAAGAATGCAAACTTAAATTGATTATAGTCTATTATCAATTCGGGTTAAGAAACTAGTGTTTCTTGCATCCTATTTTAAAGGCATTTATTTGTATACTCTACTAAAATGCAACAAAAAAAGGGTTTGATTCTATTAATTGTGTCTTTTTTATTGCACTTTGGCAGCAGATTCCTGTGTAGCTTCAGATCTGAGTTGTCTTATTAGTAAGCCTAATTTATACTTTTGTTGCAACACTATTTGTATATGTTACGTTCCCTTCTAAATCTAGGGGGGTACAAAGGGAAGTAACCACACACAAGGATGACCAAGCACGACAAAAAAAGGAGAGAAAACCGATCTCTTAGTAACGCACCAGTCGTTTAATGACCAAAAAAGAAACACGGGCTCACCAGCCAATTTGCACAGAATTATACAGCATCGATTATAGCCCGGAGCTCCCCTCCTATCAAATGGCAACACACAGGTCTGCACACATGCAGCCAGAGGAGGAAAAATGGAGAGCCCACTGCAGTCTTCCTCCGGGCCTATATGGAGGCCCTGATTAGGAATTCGGAGCACCTGGGGAGAGGCTGCACCTGGGGACAATCAGGCTGCACCTGGGGAATCAGAGGGAGAGAGAGAGAAACACACATACACGACCACACAAACACTACGGCACGTAACACTTCCCCCCATAAAACCAAACCAGTGTTTGGTCACAGTTACCAACAACACTCATTACATATTTCACAAGCATGCTTGGAAGCTGCCACCTGCTGCTTCCAAGCCACACACTCCGCCACTAAATGACCAGGGTCAAGACAATAAAAACACAATCGCTTAGTGTCGGGACCTGGGAGATAAACAGAATGAGCACGTGTGACACGTCTGTTACGAGCCCTACAGTGAGGATATTTGCCCTGAGGATACACCTTACCCCCGGCTATATCATTACCCATTATGACATCCACACCGTCGACAGGAAATTTGGGGAGCACAGCAACTGGAAAGTAACCAGTAGCCAGTTCAGACTGGACATGGACATTGTGAAGAGGTGCAGGCACAAAACCCATTTCAATACCTCTTACCACCATATTCGCATCACAGGCAGACTCATTACTCAAGGGCAGGGCACTCGCAAGAATGAACGACTGTGAGCCACCACTGTCTCGTAACATAGTAACCTGCCGCTGATCCTCCACCTTCCCTGACAGAGAGACAAAAGCAGTGGAGATGAACGGTTTAAAACACTCATCAGGGCCCATTTTAACAGTGGCCTGCCTACTAGGACACACTGTTTTAATCAAGCCCACCCCTTTTGGGTGCTTGTCACCTGCTGCCCGCTCTCGCTTTCAAGCTGCACAGTCTGCTATCACATGACCTGGGTCAAGACAAAAATAACAAGCTCTGTCTATCCTGGGACCTAACAATGGAACACTGGCACAGGGAACATAATTGTCAGGAGCTCTATTATAAGTGTCCCGCTGAGGAGGATCACGCTGAAAGAAAACGCTCTTGTGTATCAGCGCAAACTCGTCTGCCAGAGTGGCAGCCTGCTGAAGGGTAGTCACTTTCTGCTCATTCAGATAGACTACCGTACGCTCCGGTACACAGTTTTTAAACTCCTCCAACATCATCAGCTCACACACTGAAGCAATGTCATCCGCTTTACACGCTCTACACCACCTGTCAAAGAGGGCTTTCTTCTCCCTCGCGAAGTCCACGTACGTTTGGCCAGAAGCTTTCTTCATGCCGCGAAAATGCTGCCTGTAGGCCTCAGGCACAAGCTCATATGCCCTGAGAATAGCACCTTTAACCTTCTCATACACCAAACTATCCTCGACTGAAAGAGAAGAGCAAGCCTCTTGAGCCTTGCCGACTAGCTTGCACTGTAAAAGAATAGCCCACACATTTTCTGGCCAGTGCAGAGCAGCAGCAATGCGCTCAAATGCACCAAAATAGACTTCCACCTCTGATTCACGAAACACAGGGACCAAAGAAATATGCCTGCTCACGTCAAAGGAAGCAGCAGGACCAGAAGGTGTAACTGCAGGATCACCCACCACAGCTGCTTGGAGCTCTAGCTGACGCATCCGGACAGCTGTGTCTGCCTCCAGCTGCTGCTTCCTGATCTCCAGCTCCAGCTCCTGCTTCCTGATCTCCAGCTCCTGCTCCTGCTTCCTAATCTCCAGCTCCCTCCTGAGCTGAAAATCCCTATCTCGCTCCTCCCTCTCACACTGGAGACGAGCCATACGCACTTTTACCCTAGCATCTAATTTAGACCCCGTAGGTGAGGATCCTGCCGAGAACGAGCCAAATTGAGGTGTGGTGAAGAGTTTTGCCTGTTCCGTATCACTCTGAACACCAGGAGTAACACCAATGCGGCCTCCACCCTGAGATACTGCTGCTACAGCCCCGGCCACCGCGCCAGGAAATTCCACTGAAGTAGGCCGACTCAAAACCCCCTGTCCCACTAGTCCAGTTATCAAAGTAGCCTTTAGTTCACTTTTAACAAGAGCAGAGGAGACAGAAACGTGATAATGGTCAGCAACTAACCGCAAATCAACCTTCCTACAGCAGTCTAGCTGACCCACAGTAGGACTGGCCACAAACTGCTCCAAAACAAAAGCCATCCTTAGCAACGGCTACTTATAAATATATTTATGATTACAACTTTTTTTTTTTTTTTCAAACTTCCCCAGATCCTGCCTACCAAACTTACCTAACTATCTTCTGGGGCGTGCCGGGCTCGAGGCGACTTTAAAAGGCAAACATCAGCGGCCGAAACCCTGAATCGCCTGCCCCCAACAGGGAATAAATCCCCACCCAGGATTACCCCGAAAATAAAAAAGGCAAAATAAAAAATGAGTGCCTGAAGGAAGGACTGATTCAGCCCAACTAGACACTCCCCTGTCTAAACTGAGGAAGTCAATGCTACCAAACACAATATCAACACTAAACCACAAACAACTACTCACTATTTTTCTGAAAGATTGGACGAGCCCCCATGTTACGTTCCCTTCTAAATCTAGGGGGGTACAAAGGGAAGTAACCACACACAAGGATGACCAAGCACGACAAAAAAAGGAGAGAAAACCGATCTCTTAGTAACGCACCAGTCGTTTAATGACCAAAAAAGAAACACGGGCTCACCAGCCAATTTGCACAGAATTATACAGCATCGATTATAGCCCGGAGCTCCCCTCCTATCAAATGGCAACACACAGGTCTGCACACATGCAGCCAGAGGAGGAAAAATGGAGAGCCCACTGCAGTCTTCCTCCGGGCCTATATGGAGGCCCTGATTAGGAATTCGGAGCACCTGGGGAGAGGCTGCACCTGGGGACAATCAGGCTGCACCTGGGGAATCAGAGGGAGAGAGAGAGAAACACACATACACGACCACACAAACACTACGGCACGTAACAGTATACATAATGGCAAAGAAATGGTTCAGAGTATTTTCTTTTTTTCCTGTGTCATATGTGGCAGCACTGTTCAATGTTTCTTGAAAACATTACCCACTGTAGTGACGTGTGAATAAACTCCAACTCTGTATCAATAACACTGTTGTGTAACTTCAGTTAAATACTTGTATGTGTGTAGATTAGAAAGAGGTAAGATAAAGGATCTGCAGTATTTTATGAAGTATTAATCGTACAAAGGTCAGTTTTATACAAGTAGAAGTGTATATTTACCTGGTAGTAGGCTGTCAGTAATGGCTACGCCTCTCTATTTGGACTGGTAGATCTCGGCAGACTGGCAACTTTAAAAGTAGCTCTCGGTTCAAAAAAGGTTGGGCACCCCTGCGGTAGATGAACAGAGACTGATCATACAGCACCGGGTGATTCACTACCGCTATAATGAATTTTCCCTCCATTTTTTGGAATATGAGGAAATGACCTGCGTAGTCTCTCCCAGCATACACGCGGTTTGATTGGCTAGCGCTTGTACTGGCAAATTTGCATAAACGGGATTTCATTGGCTGATGCTTCTGCCGAGGCGCCAAAAGTTGAACATTGCTCAACTTTTGAAGCGAGCAACGCCAGCAACGCTCCACGTCGCTTCCCAAAATGCAGTTCGGCTAAAAGTGACGTCACCCCATTCAAAGTGAATGGGCAGAAGCGTTGGAAGCTTCAACGCACGCCGCTGTATGGACGGACGGGCCGTTACAGTCATTGCTTTCTGACGGACTTGACCCTTTTACTCTTCATGTTGCATGGGGAAAATTAGTAGCAGTCTACTGCCATGCTATTCAGTTCACTTTCTCCTACTTCCTGTACCCGGTTTCCTGTCTAACCTTCAGTATACATTTCACAAACATTTAAATGTGAAAATATGAAACATACAGGTCAATATCACCTTGCTATTGGTAGCTGAACTGTCAATACCCTAAAACACATTCTTAAATATAAATACCTAATTTTGAGTTATTTAGACACAATTAACACTTATAGTTTCATGTCTTATTACATAAGAATAGATCATATTTGTTAAGTGTTACTATGGCAGAATTACTATTCTTGTGGTACTACTGCCTTATTAGGCCCATATTGAGCAGAGCACATTAAGACCCAAACTCATGTACAACAACTTCCTTACATGCAATAAATAAGAACTAATTAGAGGGTTATTGAGGAAAAACTCTCAACTAATGGCTTATTACTTGTAGAATATGGTCATGTAGAATAAGGCATTGATACGTGTTTTATAATGACTAATAAAGAGCCAATATACTGCTAATATGCATGTTAATTAACAACTAGTTGATGGTTAATTTGTGTATCTTAATATAAAGTGTTACCCTTTGTTCATTTACTGTTGAGGTTAATTACAGTAGTTGTGTGCTATAATGTATTTACAAAGTGTGAAGAGGAGGCAACTTTAGAATAGAGAACCTGTTCAGGTCAATTAGAGTCAAACTACTAGCTTATTGGTTATGAACAAGACTTCACTTCAAAATAGGGAACATGTTCTTAGATATAAATACCTAATTTTGAGTTATTTAGACACAATTAACACTTATATTTTCATGTATTGTTACATAAGAATAGATCATATTTGTTAAGTGTTATTATGGGATAATTACTAATCTTGTGGTACTACTGCCTTATTAGGCCCATATTGAGCAGAGCATAGTAAGACCCAAACTCATGTACAACAACTTCCTTACTTGCAATAAATAAGAACTAGTTAGAGGGTTATTGAGGAAAACTCTCAACTAATGGCTTATTACTTGTAAAATATGGTCATGTAGAATAAAGTGTTTTATAATGACTAATAAAGAGCCAATATACTGCTAATATGCATGTTAATGAACAACTAGTTGATTGTTAATTTCTGTAAAGTGTTACCCCGCCGGCGGGGGCTATGGGGTTTAATAGGTTAAGTAGAAGTACCAGAGTGTAGAAATACTCTGTTACAAGTAAAAGTCCTGTAAAAGTACAAAAGTATCAGCATCAAAATATAAGAATAAATGTACTTTCCCATCTCTGACTCTCTTATAGGATACCACCTACTTTCTATGGGGGGGCTCTCGGGCTAAACAGGTTAAGGAAAGTCAGGAGACAGTCAACCCGATTCTGCGTCGAACCAGAACATTTTCTCTCAGTGGCATAGACAAGCCACTCCTTCTTGAGGGTATCTGGGAGTTTACTCTCAATGGATTTTGTTACTAGTGGATTTTTTATAGAACCTGTCTCCCCAAGGTCACTCAAATCTTGAAGAGCTTTTTCCACAGTTTGGATCAATTCCACAATTGTACGTGGCTGATATCCTCTGACAGCTGGCATCTTCTGTAACTCATCCACTATTTCGATGGCGATGGATGTGTGATTTCCATAGCTCCAGCCAATAGCTTCCATAGCTTCTCTAGGACACAGAAGATATCATCTGCAGTGTTGTAGGCAGTTAGGCGAAGATCTCTTGTCATTCTGTCTTCGAGACTGTCCAGCAGTTGGACCTTCTTCACCTCCTTTGATCCTGTTGGCTCACCTTGCTTCTGAAGTGCCTCCCAGTCCATCCTCCATCTGTGGAATTTGCGTTTGTTGCCACTGAACTTGGGAAGTGCTGTTGGCTTCAATTTAATGGATGCCACAGGATATCTGGCTGAAGCAGGCATCTATGCTACTCCTTCAGTGTCCTCCTTAATTTTTGCCTGAATGAAGTCTGCCTTTCTCGAGACTAATTTTGGGAAATGAAGTTCAAACCCCCGTAGGTGACTTTGCAGGTCCTTCCGCATTTCTGGAGGGATCCACTGCCTCCACCGACTGTGCACTTCTTTGGCAGCTTTTATAAGTTCTTTCAGATGGTTGAGTGTGAAGTCATAGGCCTCAAGATTACCACCAGGCTGTACAGCAGCAGCACGTTCACCTTCAGCCTCTGCCGCTTGTAGCGCTACTGACACTTCAAGTTCTCCAAAGTTGGTCCACAGAGCTTCATGAATAAGTCTCTTTAACTCCTCAAGCTTCCGCGTACTCTCCTCTGCAGTTTCTTGTAGGTTGTCTTTTTGCTGACTCGATAACTCAGCTTCTTCAGCTGTGTCCAGCTCTGCGATGAACCTAGCCTCCAAGTCATCATTTGCTTCCATTACTTTTTCAACTTCTTCAGTGAATTTCTTGAAACTGTCTCTGAGCTCTTCTTCAGACATGTCCTTATAAGTCCTGGTGATGGTGTTGGCCAGACGAGAGGCTAATCGCTTTGCTGTCGTCCTCTCCACCTTTAGTTGCTCCACAGACTTTCCTCTCGCTTGATCCGCCATGATTTCCCCTTTTTTGGGCATTCTGCCCTTTGCCTGGGGAGTGGTATGATCCAAGAACGAGGAACCTTGGATGATCAGGTCTCAGGTGTTTTGCTTGAGTTGTAGTTCAGCGTTTCAGGAGTTCTTCCAGTTCCTGGTCTCCCGGTTTTTCACTGTCAAGTCTCCTCTGATTTTGCTTGCAGAGTTCCCCACTTGAAAGGGACTTAAGGCATCTACCGGACTTTAAAACAGGATTCCACTCCAATGACACAGCTTTTTCTTTTTCGCCGAGTTCCAAAGGGACACGTGGCGCACGCGCAAACAATTTACCAGAACATAAACCGTGACTCTGCGGAGCTCTCACACAACATTATGGATCTTACCGGCTGCCTGACTTGGTAGAAATGCCTCTCTTCTACATGCTTCAGTGTTTTCTCCCCGGCTCGCACGCACCAACTATTTAACTCCTTCTTCAGGATGCAGCACCGGGGCACTCTGATTAGGTGATTACACCCAGCTTGCCTGAGGAGGCAGGACCGCCTGCGATCACTTTCACACTCGTTTTCTATCCCTATGTGTCCCTATGTATTTATATATATTATTTTCCGACTACTTGTAATCTATAGTTTATTTTATAATTATTAAAGCCTTAGCCTCTGTTTGACTTTACAGTGAGAATAGAAAGAAAGGTAAGTGGTGTCAAGATCCTCCTCATTTAGACTTTGGTTGTAGGTAAACTAATCTTAAAATCCTTATCTATTTATAAACTGCATAGAGGAATGTTTGAAGAGTCACACAACTTGCTGCATGAAACTGTTGGATTACAAAACTCAATTGCAGCAGGGTTGCAATTAAAAAGAACATGTCATATCCTTAGAGCCACTATTTCAAGATTTGGGTCAAAGTATACATGGCTATCGAAAATAAATGAACCCCCAATGATGAATCAATGATGCTCTTAAAGAGTTTGTAAAGGTTTAAGGGTGAAGTTGAACTTACTTCACCCTTAAAATATAACACATTTTATATGTGATAGGCAAGACATGGAGAAGTTGGAAAATAATACAGTATGGAATGTTTTGAAGCAACACTTTAAAATGCAAAATATGTATTTGTAGGCTGCTGCTTCCAAAGCCAAAAGAGTTTTGGATTTACACAAGACAGAGACCGCTGCCCTTTGATGTGATGTTTGTTCAACCCATGTTTGAAATGACATTCTACACCAATATATCAACTAGAGAGCAGACTTGGTTCTGGAGTGATGGGTGATGAGGAAATTATAGTAATGGAGGACCAGAGATAAGTGAAACCAATTCTACCAAAAGCCAACAAAAGGAGGTACTTTACTGTCCTAAACAGGATATTCAACCATTATTGAAATTGACCACATGCATTAAAAAAAATCACACAGGTCTAAATATAGAAAAGAAGGCAATAATACATTAAGAAACCTGTATTGTGTAACACAAAACATTCATAACGGATCAGCTCATAATGTGCAGTTTATGGCACCTAAATGTGTCCGGTGAGCCTGAGTACATTGATTGTGAGGCTCCTGAAAAAGCTATCAAAGAGTTTCCAAGGAGCCTTTCTCCTAACTGCACAAGAGTAGATGTTACCAAAGTGATAGTGCATCTCATGTTATGGATGAATAACTTTATGAAGCTTGTGCTTTGTGTACACATTTATTCAACAGTTTAAGTGTACAGTGAGTAGGGATGTTAAAGGTGGGGTAGGTAATTTTGGAGAAACCAGCTCGAGTGCGCTAGAATTTGAAAATACACAGCCTTAACAAATCTGCTACTTCCTTACAGAGCCCCTCCTCCAACACACACGAACGTGCACATGACCAATGAGGGCACGAGATAAGTTTGTGCATAGATGGAAGGCTGACAGGCAGGTAGGCCATCCAGTTATTTTAGCCGGGCCGGCTAAAATGATTGGTCGTGCTTTTAACAGTACCACGGCTTCCACAGATGACATTTTTTAATGGATTTTTTGTCAAAGCACTTAAGATATTCTTTGCTATCGGGATGTAAAGAGCATTCCATGGAATATAACAAAAAGTGTATCTCGAGCCGGTTTCTCAAACTTACCTACCCCACCTTTAAGTGTGCTCAGGCTTAATGGAAATACAATGTATATTACAAACACAGGCTATAAGTTGGAGGCTCATGCATTCACGGAAATTCTCTACATTGTCGCTGGATCTTTAAATCTACTCTGCATCATAATCATAAAGAATGCATGCACACCTGCTCTGGTGTCTCCCTTGTTTTTATGCATCTGTTAGGTGACAAACAAATAATTTTCAAGGGAGTCACATTTCATTACAGCTCAGGGTTATGTTTTTCTTCTCTCTTTCTCATCTTCTATGCCAGCCTGACTCTAAGAAGGGTGATAAGCTATTTCCTCGGGAGAGTCTCTGCACATCCAAGGCACTTTTGTCTCCCCATCTCATCTCGATGAAGGGCCTTTTCGAGGTCCTCAACTCAGTAACGAGCTGACAGATCCCGTCCACCTTGCTGCTTTTTTGGGTTGTTTGTTATTCATGTTAAACTATTAGCTGTAAGAATGACGATAATTGCAATCAATGTCGTGGCTGATAAACAAATACATAATTGTTATATCACAGTAGGTCATTACAATCCAGTAAGGGCTGATTATAATAACTCTATGAAGGTTTTATTTGCAGCATAGAGGATGCACAGTAACATATATACAACACATTATAATTTAAATCCGGATAAAAGATGATTGTTATTCTGTAGGAGGCAATTACAATCTGAGTCAACCATATCAAATTACCTGTATCATTGAAAATATGCTATCTGCGTACTGGTGTTTGTGATCATAATCAGACCATGAATATTCACCAGCTTTCTAAAAGGTAATCTTGGAAAGATCACGTATATCCTGAGAGAATGGCTTAACAAATTAAATTATTATTTGTGCTTTAATTAACTTATAAGTGAAGGACAATGGATCAGCTTTTTCATTTATTCATCCATTGTCCTCTGCTTTGCACACGAGCATATGTTCAGCAGGCATCATCAATACACCAAATGATGGCCAAATAAAATAATAATACATAGTTGGCTGGCATCCATCTGTTCAAAACATGAAGAAATACAGATTCTACAGCAAACTAATTATACTTGTAGTATACATTTCTTAAATTGATAAGCAAATAAAAATGATACTGCAAACGCCATATTTTTATAAATGTAAAATGTTAGCTCACTGGTTCTGTTAGTAAAATGAAACATTCTCTGGAGGTGATCCCCTGAGGCTTTGGTTTTCCAGTCTGTAGCACACTGACAGAAGCTAATTTGACACTTCCACTGATACACACACACACACACACACACAAACACACACACACTCTTCTGTAATTCTCATTGTAGCAAGTCGAATGCATGGCATCAATTTTACAATCACACTAAACTCCAATACCACATAATAACCTGAATGACAGTGGCTCAATTACCAACATTTCTCACCAATATATTTTCCTCACACTCCACCTCCCACTCTCAGTCTACAGATAGTGTAGGTATACATGAAAGGTTATTTGAAGAGATTGAACATTTCTAAGAATACTTCATTCTTCATGGAGGAATACATGTGGTACTTTCCAACGCAAGTGCTAATGTTTCAAGCAGTCACATTTACTGGACAATATTTTTTATTTGCAACAAAGGGTGTAGGGAAGTGTGAAAAATCATTTATTTTTAATAAAAAATTCAAAGTTATTGCCTGAAATTAGCTTAACACCTCTTCCGCATATTTTAACAGTGATTTTGGCCATTGGAGGTTTTATATTAAAAGCTTTGTTATTATTCGAAAGTTGTCGTTGAAGTTTTATCAATAAAATATTGCTTCTTCATATATGAGACATGCAGTCAAAACAATATTGTATTTGTGGTCCATTCTGAGAACGCCGACGGGTACAGCATGTTTGGAACAATATACATTTTGTTACACAGAATATATGCAGCATTTCTTATGGTGGAACAATGCAAAAACCCAGAACGTTTTTTCTAACAAAAGGGAAAGAAAACACTTGTGGCTGAATAAGATGAGGTTAAATTGAGTTAATCGCATTCAAGGAGTCTTGGATGACTTCCCCTTTGGGCTAGAAGAGCACCCAATAAAAGAAAATCAAGACAGATTCAGACTCACAAAGCTTACCGTTGATTTCATTTTCTTAAAGAACCCAATAAGATTTCAGCAATACACCCTCATTTAGCATTAAAGTAGATCGGATTGTTTACATCAAGTAATCAATACACAGTTGGATACGGCAAAATAGCTTCTGCTACTCAAAGGAATCTGAGCATCATGTGATGTTCAGCGGAGGGTGCGATAAAGACCCCATGGGATGATAGAAAACAGAAAACAGCCGATTCTAACGACTGAAATTTGAAAAACACATAAAGCAAAAAGCAAGGAATGCCATTAGGTAATGTTACAAGAAAACCTCAATGAGAGGAATCTGTGGTGGTAGAGAGGAGTGGGGAACAGTGAGCAGGTCAGATGATGAAGAGCACATCTGATTTTTTCTTTCTCTACAGCCGGTGCCAGTAAGAGTCAGATGGTACCGCTTAGAGTTGGAGTTCAAGTGTTCCGTTGAAAAAAAGGCCCCGCCGTTTGAGATATTTATGATGAATGATGCTGTGTGATACATGGGCATCACAGGTCACATGAGGTCTGTGTATTTGGTTTTAAATGCAAATCAGTGCACTTATATTCAATGTGAGAGTTCAAATGAATAGAAAGAAAATATGTTTACTTCTGTGTGTGTGTGTGTGTGTGTATGTGTGTGTGTGTGTGTTTGCCGATCAAGTCTCCAGGGGGGTATACTACGAAGCAGGATTTTGGCTTAGCCGGCTAAATTCAGGGAAAACTCCGGCTTTCCGGTCCTACGAAGCTGGTTCTCTTTTTAGCAGGCTAGATCTCCATGGTAACTTATGCTTAGCGGCTAACCTGGTCGGGACCAGGTTAGGTTGCAGGCTAAGAGCTCAACTCAGTGAAAGCACTGCCTGCTGACCAATCAGAGCTCAGTGTGCAGAGTTTAAAGCGATCAAGTCATATTACAGGAGAAAGGAAATACAGAAAAGCTGCCGTCGCAGGAAAGACGGCCGGCAAAAATCACCGACTGTGTGAACGTGAACATTAATAGAATATCACCTCCCATCTTCAGAGCAATCTGACTATTATAACATTAGCGTTAAGAAAGCTTACTTGAATATATGCCACAACATAAGTAACCGGATCAGAGTAACATTAAGTACAGTCCGCGGCATATCACTTCATAATGTATCATATATTTTCTTATCTGAGTCAGCTGAGCCGTATCTGGCCGTGCAACACTTACGGCCCGTCCACACTACAGCTTCGACAGCTTCAAAAACGGTTTCCAACGCGTCTGCCCATTCACTTTGAATGGGGTGACGTCACGTTGCCTCGCTTTTCGCCGAACTGAATTGTGGGTAGCATAGCGGACCGTCTCTGACGCCGGAGACGCCGGAGTAGCCAGCGCCAGCCAATCAAATCCCGTTTCTGAAAATCTGACAGCTCAAGCCCTAGCCAATCAAACCGCGTCTAAGCTGGGAGAGATATCCCGCCGTTAATTTCAATATTTAAAAAAAAGATGGAGGAGAAACTAATTATCGCCGTAGCAAATCACCCGGTTTTGTATGACCAGACCCTCTTCACCTACCGGGATACAAACCGGAAGAACCAGTCATGGTGTGAGGTGGCACAGACAGTGGGTGAAACTGGTAGGTTTTCACCTGTTTGGGGAGTTTATATATATATATTAGTGCTGTCAAAATTATCGCGTTAACGGCGGTAATTCATTTTTTGAATTAATTGCGTTAAAATATTTAACGCATTTAACGCATGTGCAGAATGGCCCGCCCCATACGTGCCACCAGTGGCAGCGCCAGGGTATGGCTGGGGTAGGCTACACCCATACCAAGAAATGGCTTAGCCCCACCATGAAAAATGATGTTAAAGTAAGCAAAATAAAGTCTGCCAACTCGCGCGGAGTAAATTGCACAGACAGCAGTTAGTAAGATTGATTTCAGTAGCCACGGTTTTGAAAACTTTTGTCACGTAGTGATCGTCTTCTCAATAGAACATCTTTGATAACGGCGTGGTGTTGTTGCAGGAAGTCCCGACGGAGAATACTTTTGCTGTAGTACAGGGGTGCACATAACTGGTACGCAGGTTATGTGCGTAATCTGAAATGCGTACCGTCACTTGTGTCACAAAGCGCATTTGCGTACCGACGTACTTGTGAAGCTTTTCCAGAAGGCGGTTAGATCACCGGACGACAGAGTCGGTCTTCGTGTGCACAGACAGGGCTGCTGTTAACGTCGGTCTGTACGACGGAATTGTGCCAAAACTACGCCAACCGGCTGCGGAGGGAGACTCCCCCCCTTCACTGGAGAACTGCGCTAAAACAGCTGATCACAACGTTCACACTCTGTGGTCAAGAAGTACTCCACGAGCCGCCGCCCCCCCCTTTGTCGACTTTCCTGAAGTACTCCCCCGTTGATAGAAATCAACACGTAATGAATTAAGACCCCACGGTTTGATGATTGATAGGTGTGGGTTGTCTTTCATTTTGACACGCAGAAAATGTTATAATAAACATAGATACTGTATGTTAAATGGATATATCCGCCTTCTTTCCATTCCCACAACAATATACATAAATAAATGGCATATTTTGGAAAATAGTTCGAATGGTGATTAATCATGATTAATTAATTTTTAAACTGTGATTAATCTGATTACAAATTTTAATCGTTTGACAGCCCTAATATATATATATATTGCTTGCATAAAATCCCCGGGGTTTTTTGCTTTGTATGTCGGGGGCGGGAGATTCATGTGATTGGTTGTTGGTCGCGTTGCTCGAATAAAATCCCCAAGCTTCAGACACGCCCAGCGTCCAAGCTTTTTTTGAAGCTGTAGTGTGGACGGGCCGTCACGGAGCGTCCACACTACAGCTTCAAAAAAAGCTTGGTTTGCTACGGCGATAATTAGTTTCTCCTCCATCTTTTTTTTAAATATAGAAATGAACGGCGGGATATCTCTCCCAGCTTAGACGCGGTTTGATTGGCTAGGGCTTGACCTGTCAGATTTTCAGAAACAGGATTTGATTGGCTGACACCGGAGACGCCGGAGACGGACCGCTATGCTACCCACAATTCAGTTTGGTGAAAAGCGAGGCAACGTGACGTCACCCCATTCAAAGTGAATGGGCAGACGCGTTGGAAACCGTTTTTGAAGCTGTCGAAGCTGTAGTGTGGACGGCCCGTCACAGTGTCACATACTGTATGCAGAAGTATTATTTTGAGCAACACATTAAGTTGACGAAACACTCGAGACAAATGTAATTAAAGTCAGATCGTGTTTTAGACGGGGCAGTGATATCATAAACCTGTTAATGTACGCATTCAAACACTTTTTCTTTTGCCAGCTGTATTCACCTTGCAGGTGCAGACATCTGGCTTTTATCCTGGATAAAGTGTTTAAGTCATGGATGTTTAAAGTTTAACTTCTTCATTTTTGACTAGTATTAAAGTTCACTTTTCATTCAGGAAGTATGACGCTGCGCTGTCAGTACGCTTCTCCATGTTTGTGATTGGTCGAATGCTCCAAATACCACCCCTTTCATGTGAACGCGCACCTAACTAGATAGGACACGGCTGGCTTGAGCGATCCACTTGATAACCAGCGTCGTAGTACAGTTTAGCGAGAGCGCGTATGTTTTGGATTAGGCCAACCGGCTAACTCAAACATATCCAGGTTAGGTTGAGCCAGCTTCGTAGTATAGGCCCCTGCATATTACCTTCAACACACAAGAATATGCAAACTAATATACACACACACACACACACACACACACACACACACACATAATGTTGCATATTTCTGTGTGTGTGTGTGTTCTCATGTGAGTACATGTCAGAACTTAGCCTCCCTCCAAATTCTGCACAGGGGAACTTTTGGAAGCAGCAGCTACTATGCCTAGAAGGCTGCCAATGATTTATCAAAGTCCAAAAGAGACATACTGGTTATGCAGAACTAGAGAGGAGAGGCAGCTGTGCAGATCAAACTGGAGAAGGAGCACAATCCAATGTCAGTTTTAGATCTACCTGAATCAATAGCGGAGATTAAATGAAACGTTTCATCTTCTTTGCTTTGGGAGAAAGAAAAACAGACAGAGAGAGTGAATAAACTTGTGTCTGACTGTTCTGAACACCCACTAAGTCCAGATAGCGCCTGTGGATTCAGGTCAGGACTGGTTGTTCTGTCTACCTATTTGCATCATGCAACTGTGCCTTGCGTGGCAACATCATTTCTTCAGCATGTGTGTGTGTGTGTGTTGCAAGTAGAGGGTTAGGGCGGAGGTGTGCAGGGGTCTGAAACACACACAAACACACAGGGCCAAGATGCCACCGTCAATGAAATAATTTGATAAATCCTCTTTACCCACAGAGGCAAGGCGGGAAGGGAGAATGGCCAGAGGCTAACAATGTATTGTCTTGCAATTACAAGTATGCCTTGCCACAGTCCATAAACAATCACCACATTGTATGCAGTTAGGCACAAAAGCACCCGAAAGTACTTTTTATAAATTGCCTTCAGGAGTGGAATAAATTGTACACAAACAGCACCAGCATTTTACAGCAGATAAAAACATCAAACAATCATTTAGGTTTGGAAATGGCAGAAAAGTATAAACAATCACAGTATTATTAAGGGCAGGATACAAAGTCCTCTCTTTATTGTGATTGTTTCTCAGATTTCCCATTCATTTTCTATCAACAAGCTGAGTTGTAAATAAGCCACTGTCACCTTGTCAGTTCTGAACTGTTCCTCATAAAACAATGTATTCAGATGTGTTTTAATGGCTATTAATAATGTATTTCTTTGACCACTTAGGGGAAGCAGACAACTGAAAATGAGATCCATGAAATGTTTCTACTTAAAATAGAAGTTGTGGCAAATGTTTAAGCAGACAGTTGCCTATTTCCTATCCAGCAGGCAAGGAGCGACATTATCATTTTTATTGTTGAAATGTGTTTTGTGCACACAACCAATTTAATTCCAATGTTGACTCCTTCTTATTTATTTATTTTGGTCTAGACCAACTCCTGCAGGAAATATCTGGCTGTTAAATGCTTCAATATGTTTAGAAGCTAGCGGCTAACTTTGTCTGCATGCCATTTGCTGGCAGCACTTTTAAGCAAAAAGCTCTGATAAATCCACTCTATGCTACCTGCTCTGCATCACACACTGATAACAGTGAATCAAAAAAGTGAAAGTTGCTGAAACGTGCTTAAAAGTTTGTTGTAGCTCTGAGAGTTATGTGATAACTCTCAGAACTAGGGATGCACGATATTGGTTTTTTGAAACCGATACCGCTACCGATAACTTCCTGCTTCTCAAGTCCGATACCGATAACCGATAATAATATAATATATATATATATTAAATGTACCTGTAGTTTTTGCACACCTGGTGGTAAAAAAAAGACTAGTAGTGAGCAAATGACATGAGCATTACTACTATGAACAAAACAAAGCCAAGAACAGTTTTGACTCTTCAAAGTGATGGCGATGTTTCAGGTGACTAATCAGGTTGGAAGTATTATAGCTCGTTGCCTTTTTCCCTCCTCGTGGAATTTCTGCATTGCATTTGTTAATACAAATAGCAAGCGAACTATCTAACTCTGAAACTTTGAAATAGTCCCATTCTACCGACGACATGTTTGTTTACTGTCCTGGCTTCAGGGCCGCACACCATTTACGTCACAGCCAGGCATGAGTTAGGGAGCGCTGGATTTGTGAAAAACTCCCCTCTTCCTAAACCACTAATACAGTGCTTCTCAAACTTTTTTCAGTAATGTACCCCCTTTGAAACATTTTCTCAGCCAAGTACCCCCTGACCGACCCCGAACGTTTTTGATAGAAAAAGCCTATATATATTTATATGTATTTTTTTAATCAACATTTTTTTTTTATATCTCACGTACCCCCTGCAGTACCCCAACGTACCCCCAGGGGTCCGCGTACCCCCATTTGAGAATCACTGCACTAATACCACAGTACTGGCAAAACGGGAGGAGCCGAGTGAAAAACAAGCGCCCCTCATCCCAATCCACCCACACCGCAGTATTTCTTTCTTTTTTTTACTCAAAAAATATATTGTATATTATCGGGGCTATTAATACTTTTATCGGGTTTATCGGGATGACGTCATAATTCCTAATATCGGACCGATAATTATCGGGCCGATAATTATCGTGCACCACTACTGTAGAAGCAAACACAATAGTGGTGGCTTAAAGCCCACCTCTGCTCCACGCCATCCGTTTAGATGAGCCTGGTCAGATTAATAAAAGAAGGAGTTCAAAACACCGGCATAAAAGTTATAACAATAATCTGATTTGAAGGGTAAAAAACACAATACGAAATACAGAGTGCCCTGTAACAGAGCACTCCGGGCTCCCCGCTCTACTGCCGTGCGATACAGATATCGGGACCAGCCAGTCAGAAACAGGGGGCATTTTGAATGAATAAACAACAGTATATATGGACATATTTGGGGCGGAGATGTGTGTCGACTCTTCCGTCCCATTTTACTCCTAAGGTGCTCTTACTGGTTGGATTCACTTTGGGTCGGGCCCAATACAGCGAATCAGAGTTCTGGGAAAAAGTATTTTTCTTCTGAACAGAGCGTGAGAGCCTCGGAACTATACAAGGTCAGAATCACTTTTTATCTTATACCTGGGTTAACTCCTTTACTTTCCCAAGAAATATTTCACACAAACTATTCCTTCCCAAACAATCAAACATTGTACACAGATATATTGGTGCTTGAGATTATATTGGCCCCCAGAAAGAACCTTGAAAAGAACATGTGTGTGTGCTGGTGAGAGGAGGTGTATGTGTGTGTGTGTGTGTGTGTGTGTGTGTGTGTGTGTGTGTGTGTGTGTGTGTGTGTGTGTGTGTGTGTGTGTGTGTGTGTGTGTGTGTGTGTGTGTGCTGATATATGGGTCAGTGAGTGTAAGTGAGAAGGTTTATATATATATAAGATTACTTTAAAACAGTCCCAAATAATACATGTTCACTTCAATATAGTTCAAGATAATACCTGTTTACTTGAATACAGTTTAGAACAATATCTGTTTACTTTAATCCCTCTTTTGATCTCACCTTCAGAGATCAACTTATACACAGCATTCTGTTCCCCAACATTTATATAAATCCATCAGAAGCTAGGATTTAGAGCACTTTAAACCTTTAGGAACAGTCCACCATAACAACTTCTTATGACAGTGGAGGGAGATCAAAATATGTCCTTGTCGGCTGAGTCATCGTGCTCGTCCTCCTCCGACGCGTAAGCCAACAAGGGCATTTGGTACGAAGGGGAAGGGGCAGCTTCTCCCTAAAAAAAATGGGATATTAAAACAAAGTTCCTCAAAAAATGGGATATTAAAACAAACTCCTCAAAAAATGGGATATTAAAACAAACTCCTCACAAAATGGGATATTGAAACAGAGTTCCTCAAAAAATGGGATATTGAAACAAACTCCTCAAAAAATGGGATATTGAAACAAACTCCACACCGGCTATATCAACCTGTTTCAGCGGAGAGTGGAGTCCCCTGTGCCGTCCTGGCTTGCCGTGTCTTTGTCCCCCCGATCCGCTGATGGCGGCTTCTGGGCTGCCAGCTAGAGAGATGTCTTCCGGATCCTCCTCCTCCGGCCCGCTGATGGCGGCTTCCGGGTCGATGCTGGAGAGATGTCTTCCCGATTCTCCTTCTCCGGCCCGCTGATGACGCCTCCCGGGTCGACTGCAGGAGAGATGTCCTCCCGATCCTCCGGCCCGCTAGAGATGTCCTCCCGATCCTCCTCCTCCGGTCCGCTGATGGCAGCTTCCAAGTCGTCTGCTGCATGGATGTCCTCGAGGTCCTTCTCCTCCAGTCCGCTGATGACAGCTTCCGAGTCGACCTCCTTGACGAGAGCCAGATCCGTCCTGATGTCATCCCCTGGTCCTAGCAGGTGGTTTCCCCGCCGCACAGTGGCTCCCGTGGTACAAGCTGTCCCCCTTTTCTCCTAAGCGGACAGCATGAGAGATCTGCTGGGTCACTCGGTCGGGGCCGGAGAGCCTGGGGTTGAGCCACTTTGTCCTGATGACCTTCAGCCAGACGAACTCCGCTGTGTCGGCCTCCTGGGTCCCCCTTTTGGCGCCAGCAACCTGTGTGGAGAAATCTGATACAAATCCCTTAAGCCTACGCTCAAGGCTCCTGGGCCCTCAGCTTTTTGATCCCCCACTGCGTATGAATGCAGAATTCCAACAAACTGTCATCAAATGTCTTTCTATTATGAATTTAGATGAAATGTATATCCCCATAATGACCTAAACAATAAAGTCTATGGCTTTTACTTCTTTACCAGGCTAGTTACATGATGTTGTCTAAATTAAATTCTGTCTCATTACATTACTATGTTTTAGCTTTAACTGTAATATGTTCTTTCTACATTTCAAACCTCAGTTACTTTAATACCTGTTGAAATATTACAAAATTGTTTCATTATCACAGGTCAACTTCTTCAGTATTCCATTCTGGAATTACATCTCTCACAGTAGCCCAAACATTGTACACAGATATATTGGTGCTTGAGATTATATTGGCCCCCAGAAAGAACCTTGAAAAGAACATGTGTGTGTGCTGGTGAGAGGAGGTGTGTGTGTGTGTGTGTGTGTGTGTGTGCTGATATATGGGTCAGTGAGTGTAAGTGAGAAGGTTTATATATATATAGGATTACTTTAAAACAGTCCCAAATAATACATGTTCACTTCAATACAGTTCAAGATAATACCTGTTTACTTTAATACAGTTTAGAACAATATCTGTTTACTTTACTACCCATAACCATTAGGCTACATTAACTAATTTGATCCATTTGTGACAAAATTATCAATGAATGGACCTTTTGTGTTCGTTCAACATTGCCATTGGGGTCTGTTCAATATGATTATGTGTGACTAGAGCCTAGAGTTTAATACCATGAGTTGATAAAGACAAAAACTTAGATAAAGTATTTTATTGAAATTCTCCTTCACCTGGTGTTTTAGTAATGTGCCGGTGTATTCCTTTGCTTCTGTTGAGTTAAGTGGAATTTCTGCAAGAATCCTGAATAGCACATTTCATTTCTGCACGGCAGATTTCTTCATGGCTCTTTTATAACCAATGTTGTGCTCGCCTGCCAGCTGACATCTGTTGCATGGCACTATGTGTGCCAGCTTTCTTTCGCCCCTTTCATTAGTCAGCTGTTTCCAGCCCTTGGCTTGTCAATATCTATTTGGAGTTAAATGATTCTAAAAATCATTCAGCTTTTGTGACACCTGCTTTACCAATTTACAATAACTTGATATCACACCTCCCATCTGTCACAATAAGGCCAGTATTTAAAGAGTTTGGATATTTTCTGATGCGGGTACTTGGGTTGACGGTTGGTAAACACTGGGACACTCTTCCCAGCTTTTAATAAAGCCTAGAATATGCTCATCATGATCCTAATGGCTCGATCATCAATGGACAACTTGTTCAAATGTAGCATCTGAAACAGAGTTTGGGTGATTTCTGTCCAATTTTCCTGTAACATTATCTGTAACCATGGCCAGTGCATCCTCTAATTAAAGTAAACTTTCGCAAATGTCAGCTAATTCATCCCACACTGCAGCCCCCCCCCCACTCATTACTCATATGCTTCAATGTAGGAATTCTTTTTTCTCTAGTCCTGGTGAAATATTGGTTTGGAGAGGGGTGTGACTCAACATCGTGAGGCAACGTTTCTGTGTTTGTTCGTGTTTATTTGCATAAATGCAATAAATGATTAATTAGTCTGTTGCATTAGAAAGCACTGCTACAGAGGCTGGATCCCTTTCAACCTGATGAGGGAACAGTGACTCAAACCTAACCATGAAAACACGACCACTGCTTTCCTGTTGCCTATCAGAACATGTTGCATCAGACTGTTTGCTCTTCAGTCTTCCAGTTTGAGATATGAGGTGAAGGCTGGCTGTGTGTGTGTGACCCTCTATCAGTATCTGTTTGAGGAATTGAAAAAGCAGTGATGGTGCACTGTAATGCTACCAGTGTTGGGTGTAACACGGTACAAAAGTAACGGAGTTACAGTAATATATTACTTTTTGCTGTAACAAAGTAATGTAACGCATTACTAATGAAATGTGGGTAATATTGGGGCGGGTGGCGCAGTGGTCTGTGCGTTTGATCATCAGATCAAGGGGGCGTTGGGGAACTCCAGTTCGAAACCTGCTCCCACCCCACTGCGTCAGGCCGTTGTGTCCTTGGGCAAGACACTTCACCCGAATTTGCTCCTGTGGGTATTGTCTACAGTAGATGACCATTACATGTATGATCTGTATGTGTAATGTGTATTTGTAAAGTGCTTTGAGAGCCTTTGATAAAGCGCTATAAGGATTATTATTATTATTATTATATATTACCCGTTACAATGCCCAGTAATGCAGTTACAACACATTTTAACCCGAAATTAAATGGTTGTTTTTTAAGAATGTACTAACATAGCGAGACATTCCGACACCAGAGACAAATTGTGCGGGTAGATTAGTAAACCTGGTGTTTACCCTTCAGGCTTCAGGTCGGGATCTTCGGGGCAGTTGAATGTTATGCACCCTCTATTAAAAAAAGAGAACGGAGCGAAACATACAAACAACAAATTGTGTCAGATGCGCGTGACTATGGAAGCAAACAAGAGACAGAAGTATTTGAATTTTATCAGACACCAAATGTATAGCATTGAAAATGATTACTTTGAAAATCATGTATCTGAATTTTTTTTGCTCCGAATTTACCTATGTGAAATAAAAATGTTCAAATTCAGATCCCAAAAATGCAAGTGAAAAAAATTCGACGTCAAATATTTCGGTGTTTAAAATTCAATGTCAAAAATTGCGATGCAGCATCATCCGAGCTACTCAGACAGTATAAGCAAT
This sequence comes from Gymnodraco acuticeps, assembly GCF_902827175.1. NCBI lineage: Eukaryota > Metazoa > Chordata > Actinopteri > Perciformes > Bathydraconidae > Gymnodraco > Gymnodraco acuticeps. Next base: position 1,470,557 of record NW_022991201.1, on the reverse strand, counting down.
CGAGCCCAAATGCAATCAAACCGTCTTCTGGGGGACAGAGTGCGGTGAAGCCCAATGCTGCAAACTGTAGGCGATGGATGCAGATGAGAGCAATTCCCGTAGACACTATGTTAAAATGTCCAACTTAACATCAGAAAATGAACATGTTTCTAGCCTGGATCCACAAAAACATATTCTGTATATAGATTCCCCCTTCATGACAACGGGACTGCTGCTCCTATCTCCTCTGTCTCACTGCTAGCTCCGTTAGCTCCATTGGCTCCGTGATGCTACAGCGGCTCAGCTCATGAGGAGAACACTACTTGAACTCGGCCGTGTTTGTTGTGTTGGCTCCCGGTGGACTATTCGTCATGCAAATATAGGATTTATCTGCGGTTAAAACAGACCGTCCATGAATGCAATTTCTTCGGTAAGTCAACCCTGCGTACTTTATGTTATGTTACTGGTGTTTTTATTAAGCTAACGTTAATGAATGTTTAGAGTTGGGTTAGCATTTGAGCAATCGGTAGCTCCATCTGTGCTAACGATGCTATGCGTAGCATCCAAGAGTGTAAAACATGAAGTGGGATGCTACTGTATACCAAAAGGCTTCTGTGCGAGGTTGCTAAAATAAGGTCATCCTTGTACGTTAGATAGTTAGTTTGCTAGTTAGGTTACTGTATGCATTGTTAAGGTTCGTTTAAATTCGCTATGCTCTACTTTCGCATAAAATAGACTAGCTAACGTCAACGTATTGTTGAAGAGAGGCTTAGTGTATATTCATTCAACCTCACAATAAAATGTGTGTATCTTTAAAATATGAACGTCACATTTCAAGATGGTCCAGAAATAACGCTCCCTTAGATATTGTAATTTATTACATGGCTTAGTTGAATACTCGATTCTGATTGGTCAATTCAGAACACGTGACACGTTGTTAATACCGAACAGACAGACCGCTGTCAAGGACTTATTGACCGTTGTTAAGGACGCTCACATCTTCAGAAAGAAGTCCGGTCGATTTAACTGTATACCGTTGGGCCGAAAGCTTTTCGAACTGGGACATGAAAAACAGCGCAGAAGTAACGGGGCAGAAACCCTCCTTTTTACGCAGCGGTCCAGACATAGACATCAAACGGCGACACATATTCAGTTGCCAGTTACTTTGGCATCAGGACAGGGATATCTAGATACTTTCCAAGGTTTGACATAATGAATTGTGCTACTTTTAAAGCAAGGAGCGATGTTTTCAAATCTGTAATCAAAAAGCTCCTCAAAAACGCAAGCAGTTCCTACCGTTGGCTTTTCAAACTGACAAGAGACGCTCTAACTGTTTTTCAAATGTAACAGTTTGAAAAGCAAGCAAACTGTCTGATTGTCTTTAGTTTTCCGCTGTCGTGTGATAGCAACATGGAGTATTTTAACATTATTTTGAATATATTTAGAGAGCACAGTAATTTGGAGTAATGGTTAGCAGAGGTGGGACCAAGTCATTGTTTTGCAAGTCCGAGTCAAGTCTCAAGTCTTTGCGCTCAAGTCCGAGTCAAGTCTCAAGTCATTGTTTTGCAAGTCCAAGTCAAGTCTCAAGTCAGGATGGGCAAGTTCAAGTCAAGTCAAGTCCTAAACTTTGACAAAACGAGTCATAAACAAGTCATTATGTGTTTTTCACCAAATGTAATGACACTGATCAACAGAATAATACTTAATTATCAAACTGCTCTTTATTAGTCACATTAATAATTTAATAATCCATTTTCTCTCTGCTGGTAAAGTAACGTGTGTTTTTCTAATTTAAGAGGGATCAGTAAGGTAAGGCTACCGTGACGGTTTGATTCAGAAGGAGTTTAATGTATAAGATCCCTGATGTTGAGGTAACCAGAATGTTTATTTCCACTGTGTACATGTTATAATGGACCCACAATCTATCTTTATGCAAGGGATAATGTGCAGCGAGGCGGTCTCTATGGGGAAAAGAACACCTGAATCTAGATCCCTCTGCAGGTGGTACTTTAAGTATATTTTGATGCTAATACTTTTGTACTTTTACTTGTAACATTTTGAATGCAGGACTTTTTATTGTACAGGGTTCCTGCAGGTTTCGCCAACTCAAATGTAAGACTTTTTAACACCTTTTTAAGACCACTTTGAATAGAATTTAAGACCTATTTCACGGCAATAAAGTATGAAGGAAAATGCATATAAAGAAGAAATACGTCCCATAATCACTTACAAAGTAAATGTATTCATGTTCAACATAAGAACAATGACTGAACACAACAGCGTAACAGTACAGAACTGTGTTAGCGTGTTAGACAAAATGTGTGTGTGTGTGTGTGTGTGTGTGTGTGTGTGTGTGTGTGTGTGTGTGTGTGTGTGTGTGTGTGTGTGTGTGTGTGTGTGTGTGTGTGTGTGTGTGTGTGTGTGTGTGTGTGTGTGTGTGTGTTGTGTGTGTGTGTGTGTGTGTGTGTGTGTGTGTGTGTGTGTGTGTGTGTGTGTGTGTGTGTGTGTGTGTGTGTGTGTGTGTGTGTGTGTGTGTGTGTGTGTGTGTGTGCGTGTGCACTTGTTCTTATTACTTTGTGAGGCCTGTAAAGTAAATGTATTCATGTTCAACATAAGAACAATGACTGAACACAACAGCGTAACAGTACATAACTGTGTTAGCGTGTTAGACAAAATTGTGTGTGTGTGTGTGTGTGTGTGTGTGTGTGTGTGTGTGTGTGTGTGTGTGTGTGTGTGTGTGTGTGTGTGTGTGTGTGTGTGGTGTGTGTGTGTGTGTGTGTGTGTGTGTGTGTGTGTGTGTGTGTGTGTGTGTGTGTGTGTGTGTGTGTGTGTGTGTGTGTGTGTGTGTGTGTGTGTGTGTGTGTGTGTGTGTGTGTGTGTGTGTGTGTGGTGTGTGTGTGTGTGTGTGTGTGTGTGTGTGTGTGTGTGTGTGTGTGTGTGTGTGTGTGTGTGTGTGTGTGTGTGTGTGTGTGTGTGTGTGTGTGTGTGTGTGTGTGTGTGTGTGTGTGGTGTGTGTGTGTGTGTGTGTGTGTGTGTGTGTCTCTGAGAGAGAGTGAGCTATATTCAGAGCTCTGCTGCCTTGGCTACAATATTTCATCGTTGCTGTTGTATGATTGGTGTTTAGCTACGGTATTTAGCGTCTACAGCACCTCCGCTTTTAGGGTTGACGTAGACCCAAACTTCGCCCGGAGGTCCCCCGGTGTTGTTGCGGGAGCTGCTGCACTAGCTAACACTCCACTAGCTAACGCTACATTAGCAAAACAAACGCTAATTTATTTTGCAAAAGGTGCAGCGGGCTTCAAACATGTTCCCTCCACTGGTTTCAACCAAGCACTAAATTAGATGTTTTCCAACAAAATACGGTTGAACTGACACTTCCCCATATTTATTTGTAAGTAGATTCGAAGATAGGCTACATGAGCTGAAGCTTGGTTGCTAGGTTACTAGCTGGGTGTTCTCCAATAAGGGGCCGGGGGAAACAAAGTTAGTGATTACTGGTTCCATGTTGATTTAATTCAATACAAATTGTTGGGGGGAACTGAAAGGCTATTACCGTACTGGTTACTTTGCAGCCCGGACATTTCCCCCAAAACACATTTAGACGCTATCGCAACATAGAAGTATCTTTCAAATCCGATAATTTTTAAGACCTTCTGAATCATATTTAAGACCTTTTTAAGGCCTTAAAAACCCTGCTCTGAAGGTTATTTTCATTTTACAAATCCTGCACTCAGCTTTGCTTTCTCCAATATCATTGAAAAGCAGCCAGATGCTGCTTCTTTTTTCGGTTTTCGCTCATTTCTTGACTTTTTCCGACGCGCTTGCATTTAAATCCGTCTCCCCGTCGCTCTGTGCAGCTGGCCTGTACCACTACACATGCTGTGCCCCCCACCCTTCTTTCACATAATGGTATGATCCTAGTGTGTCCTCGCATATGATTGGCCGCATGGTGGGCCAGCTAAATAAAGACCCGCCCCTGCCTGCAAGGATTCTCAGCAAGAGTAGGAGCGGCTGAAGATTCTGCTTTCCCCGACGGGAGTCTGCTCTTCTAGCGGCAGCTCGCGATCGGCGTGTTGGAGACCTCTGAATTAAAGTAGCAAGTCACCTCAAGTCAGAAGGCTCAAGTCCAAGTCAAGTCCCGAGTCATTGGTGTTCAAGTCGAGTCGCAAGTCTTTTGTGATGTTGTCAAGTCGAGTCTCAAGTCATAAAATGTGTGACTCGAGTCTGACTCGAGTCCAAGTCATGTGACTCGAGTCCACACCTCTGATGGTTAGTGGCTGATGAGTCCCCAGTGAAGAAAAGAAAAAGACAAGAGGGACAAGAAAACAGCGGAGAAGTAACGGGGCAGAAACCCTCCTTTTTACGCAGCGGTCCAGACATAGACATCAAACGGCGACACATATTCAGTGTGCAGTTCCTTTGGCATTAGGGCAGGGATATCTAGATATTTCCCAAGGTTTGACTTAATGAATTGTGCTACTTTTAAAGCAAGCAGCGATGTTTTCAAATCTGTAATCAAAAAGCTCCTCAAAAACGCTATCGAAGCACTTCCTGCCGTTGCTACATTAGTTCAAACGGTAACAACGGACCATTTTTCTTAGCGGATGCATGTCAATTTAAATCAATACAACTATTTTTTAAATCAATAAAATAATTTTCTAAATCCATAAAAGCATTTCAATTAATATTGGGATTCATAATGTTACTTTGTTGAGAATGTGGCCATGTAATAAGCGGGATAATTTGCAGCAACGCGGTCATTATGGGGAAAAGAACACCTTCATGCCGATCTAGATCCCTCCGCTTCGCGTCGGGCTCCTGATCAGCCTGTCGGTGTTCTTTTCCCCATAATGACCACGTTGCTGCACATTATCCCTTACATGGTTTGTTCAGAGCCATATAATAGAAGAGTTACGACATCTCCGTTCACTCCAATGGACCAGTTTTTTACAGCAATGGCGGATCGTGGAGCCTCTCAATCGTTCCCCGGAAGTTAGCTTGCCGCTAACTTCCGGGGAACGATTGAGAGGATCTGCGGCTAGCAGTCTATGGTTGCAGCATAATAGACCGTTCGTGATGGACTTTTGAAGGTAAGAAGACGTTTAAAGATTTATATTGCGGATATTATCAGAACATCTGAATCAAATTAACTACACATGTGTATTAAAGGACGTTAGTGGATTATCCCTTCAATCAGTATATTTAACGTTTACAGATAACAGATTAGGCTAGAATGCCGGATAAAGTTAGCAACACACGTTAACCACGAACAGCCTATTAATCCGTTCTCCTAATGTTATTTCCTCCAACGTTGTGGAATTAGAGAAAAGGGGCTTCTTAACGTGCTTTTATCCGGGGTGGAGGGAGTTACATATTTGTTAAATATAACATTGGGGCGTGTGATTGTAGTGGGTGGAGGTGGTGACCAATGAGGATATCCATCTTGGAGTTCAAGCTAGTATAATATAGTTAACATTACACAATAATAAGGAAGAGAGCTATTTTTGTGATACATCGCTATTTATTTGGATTTAGAGTGGATATTTGAGACTTCTAAACAGTAAACTAAAACGTAACTGATTGGTGAGTGTTTTTAGCAGAGTCATATTATGTCTTTGTGATTTCAAATTCAAAACCTTTATTTATCCAGGTAAAATCCCATTGAGATCAATGATCTCTTTTTCAAGGGAGACCTGCAGCAGTAGGTTCCACAAGAAGACATAAACAACAGAACAACAAAAGGACATCATACAGCAAAATGTACAGGGATTACAATTTACATATTTAACCACAAGTACAGGTACCAACAGCATCTGATTTTGTAGCATCCAACCGAGCTTTAAAAACATGTAGTGGTACTAGCTTGGTAATTTTCCATTCTTTTTGCAGACTGTTCCATGTTAGTGGAGCTGCACATCTAAAAGCTTTCTTCCCTAAGACAGTCCTAGCACTTGGCACATTTAATAAAACCACAGCATGCGATCTCAGGCAATAAGTACTTTCAATTCGCAGAGAGATCAGGGAGCAGATATAAGATGGTAGTTTATCCAACATGGCTTTGTAAATGAAAAAGTACCAGTGACTGAGCCTCCGTACAGTAAGTGATAGCATAACCGCCTTGGTATACAGGGTACAGTGATGCGTAAGTGCTTTACAATTTGTCAAAAATCTCAGTGCACTGTGATACGCAGCATCTAACTTGCTCAGGTAATTGGCAGGTGCATTCATATATAACAAATCACCATAATCCAGCACAGGTAAAAAGGTCACAGTGACTAGCCTTTTCCTGGCCTCAAGCGAGAAACAGGACTTGTTCCTGTAGAAGAAACCTAGCCTAACCCTCAGCTTTTTAAGCAGGTTATTGACATGAAGTTTAAAAGTGAGACAGTCATCAAGCCAGATACCCAAGTATTTGTAACAGGTAACCACTTCAAGTTGTATTTCTTGCGTAGTTACAATATCCAACGCAGTCTCTGGTGTATTTTTAGCTTTAGAAAAGAGCATTACCTTGGTTTTATCCACATTTAAAAGAAGCTTAAGCTCAGAGAGCTGAGCCTGAATAATGTTAAAAACAGCCTGTAATTTAACAACAGCCTCGTTAATCGAGGGACCTGCACAGTACATAACGGTATCGTCCGCATAAAAATGTAAGGTTGCTCCTTCGACATTTTCACCTAAACTATTAATATAGATAGAGAATAATAGCGGATCTAAAACTGAACCTTGTGGTACACCATTAGTGATGTTTAACCACTCAGAAGACAGCCCATCAAACTGAACACATTGGGATCTTTCAGAGAGGTAGTTTACAAACCACCCTACTGCATGGCTGGACATGCCTATACTGACCAGCCTTTGCTTCAAAATGCAATGATCGACAGTATCAAAAGCTTTGGATAGGTCAACAAATGGAGCTGCACAACTCTGCTTATTATCTAAAATACTCGTAATATCATTTACCACTTTCATTGTGGCAGTGATGGTGCTGTGTTGCTTTCTGAAGCCTGACTGATGTTTAGACAGGATGTCATTGTTACATAAAAACTCCTTTACCTGTTCACTCACTAAGCGTTCAAGAACCTTGGCCAGAACTGACAACTTAGAGATGGGTCTATAATTGTTTAATAAGGTGGCCTCCCCTCCTTTTAGTAGTGGCAGGACATAAGCTGACTTCCATACTTTTGGGATTTTGTTCGTGCTGAGGGAGAGGTTAAAAAGAGTAGTAAGAGGTGGAGCAATACAATCTGCAGCTATCTTTAAAAAGAAAGGTTCTACGTTGTCTGGACCAGCCGGCTTTTTAGGATCTAGCTTGGTTAAGACTTCACGAACAACATCAACAGTAAAAGGAGTAAAACTGAAGGGGTTTTCCAGACCACATTGTTCTGAGTCACCGACTGTGGTGTTCACAGAAGCAGAATTAGAAACAGAATGAAACAGAGAGCCACAGGACACAAAATGCTCATTAAAACAATTTAGTATGGTGGTCCTATCCGATATAGTGCCAGATACTGTGGTAAGGCACGGAGGTAGCTCATTACGGATATCACCGGTGGATATCGATTTTATGGCTTTCCAGAATTTTCTAGGGTTGTTCAGGTTCTTTGTGGTAACTGACAGATAATACTTAGATTTAGCACTTTTGACATGTGAAGTGAAGCTATTTCTTAGCTGCCTAAAACGCAGCCATTCTACCTCTGAGCCTGAATTCCTAGCCTTTGCCCAGGCCTTGTTTCTCTCATGTAGGAGAATAGATAATTCAGCAGAAAACCAAGGATTGTCTCGTCCCTTCACTCTAAATTTACGCAGGGGTGCATGTCTATCTATAATTTCCATAAAACCAAGATAAAAATAAGACCATGCTGTTTCTACATCAGCACACAGATCGATTTTTCCCCAATCAAACCCAAACAGATCATGCACAAAACCCTGCTCCACAAAATGTTTGATGTCTCTCTTGATGATAATACGAGGTTTAACCTTTTGGACCTTAGTGTCCCTAATTGGGGCTACAACACAGTGGTCACTCAGATCATTCGCAAATACTCCCACAACTGAGTATTTATAGGGAACATTAGTTAAAATGAGATCAATTAGGGAGGATTTATTTGGGGACTTAATATTAGATTCTGTTGATTATTACCCGTCTGTATTATGTTGCAGCTCAGCTGATTTTGGATTGATGGCAAAGGGAGAGGGACTTAAGTGAGAGTGAAAACACAAGGTACGTTTAAAATAGGTCAGCAATTTCCCATCCTATAGGTTGCTAAATGTATCTAACCCTTTCTCCTGTCTCCCTCTCTCAGCACAAGAACCCCACGGGGATTCAATGGAGCCTGAAGACCTGCAATGAGACCCTGCACCTGAGTCTCAACTCCCAGAGCTTTGCAAGCCTCTCCCTGTTCCTTATTTTGATTAAACAGACGTTAAGCTTCCCGATGGTGTGGTCTTCGTTTTGTGAAAAATATGATTACCTCACATATGTTGTTGCTGTTGTTGTCTTTTGTGATAGTTAAATTGCTCCTGCTGACTTGAGCCAGCCATTCTTTCCTCCTCTCTGTGTCAGTGGGGAAACCTTACATGTGTACTCCTTTCTCTGAGCGATTGGAGCATCCCCCGGCAGCACAGCAAACCATGGGGGAGACTATATGCCAGGACAACACAGAGGAAAAGGCACAGACAAACTGCAGGCATGCTATTCAATGTTTATTGAATTCCATTTATTTACTGTCAGTTGACAATCATTGATAGGCACCTGTCGGTCTCCTGTCCTTTCTGAAAGTCATAAAGAAGACATTACTTATTTAGATTACTTATGTCCTCAATTACCAGGGGATTACTGAAACCACCATGAATTAAAGAAATTGTAGAAATGAATCTAATCAGAATTTTGAAACCTTCCTTCCCTCCCTCTAAATATATCAAACATTAGGAAGTGATGCTCCTGACTACCATTCAAGTTTAAGAAGATAATATTTGTTTTAAACAATTCAAAGCAATAAACAACAGCAACAGGCTCTTTAACCATGTATATGTTAACAGGTAAGATAGCTGTTCACACTATGTATATTTTCTAGGGCCGGGACTTTAACGCGTTAATTAAGATTAATTAATTACACAAAAATTAACGCATTTTAATCGCACTTATTTTTGCACCGCGGAACGTTTCTCACTGGATGAGTTTCAGGCGTACCGATTATACTGGAGCACCAACTAACGTTCATGACTTCAGACAACAACAAACCACAGTGGGAAATGTTGTTTTAAAAAACGGACGGATGGAAGCGTCGATAAGAGCAGGGTTGTGTGCAAATTATGCAAAAAGGAATTCGCATATCACCGCAGCACATCAAGCTTCAAGTATCACCTCAATGCAAAACATATAGCAGCTAGCGTGGAAGCTAGCGTGGACGTTAGCCTCTTTTATCGCGTTCACACCAAAAAGAGCCGGTACTAAAATTAGTTCACGAGAACCTTTTTACCCCCACGAAAGTCCCTGCTAGAGAGCAGAGAGCTGCTAGAGAGCAGGGACTTTCTCACAAGAGAGCCTCTTGTGAGAAAAGAGCTATATTTCTGATTGGCTGGGCGGATTGCAAACCACGCCCCGTAAAACTCCCAAAAAGTTTTGTGAAGCCGCCATTTTATTATCCTCGCATTAGCATTATTAGCATTAGCATTAGCCCAGCGCAGAAACGCAGAGAGACTCACTTATGGCAACACAAAATAAAACATGGGAGCGGTGGAGATGAGGAGGTGTCGGCGTTCTGGCGATTTACTCGGAAGGCTGCTGGGACTCCCAGCAGCTTCTACTGAAGCCAGTCCCCAACTCCGGGGACTTCCGGTGTCAGTACCAGATATGTTCGGCCTACCAGATATGTTCGGGTGTATTTCCGTCGCATCCGTCATCCGTCATATCCGTCATATACTCACCTCCCTCTGCTCCCAGCGCTATGCTGCCACACACCGGCCGTCTGCGGAACTGCAGCCGGAGGAACTCGGTACAGCTTGTTATGTGTGAACGATCTAGATCCCTCCGCTTCCCCATAATTACCGCGACCATTTTAACTTTCATGACAGAAATGGAGAGCTTTTATGCTGAGATAAAGCAGTACGTGCTCAATGGTGGTTACCACAATCTCACCATCGCCGCTGAAAAGCATGATAAAAGGAAGGCGTTCATTCGGAGGGCATCCAAACAATACCTGATCAAAGGTAAGTAACAGAATAAGACCATGGTTAAGTCACGAACATACGTTTTTATTATGAGGTATAAACCCCCTGTACATGTGACATCATCACATCCCTTTACTTATAGGGATCAATAAAGTATATATCTATCTATCTATTTATCTAATGGTGTTTTTTGGTGCAAAAGTGATCATACCTCTAATGGTTTATCATATTGCAATTCCAACATTTTTCAGTAAATCGCAAGGACTCCACAGCTTGTTTCTCCTTTTTTCTTTTATACACACTTTACATTACTGTAGTTGTTACGTCTAAACCACATTTGCCACTGGATTTCTTGAACAGCTTTTAGTCATAATGTCATCTCTACACATGTCTAAATGATTGTTTTGTTGTTCCTGTTGTGCCAGCTGGAGATTTGTACTACACATACAAGGACAATGAGAGGATGGTTGTGTGCACCAAGGACCAAATTATCAATGTCCTGAAGGAGTGCCATGATAACCTGGGTTCCGGAGGTCATGCAGGGAGAAGGCGCACCACCGAGAAGGTTTTGGCAACGTACCACTGGTCCACTATGCGGGAGGACGTGAAGAAATGGGTGGGAGATTTTGACTGACTGACTGATTATTGATCTACAGAAATGTGTTGTATGTGTACATTGAAACAGAGTGAGACAGTTTGAGCTCCATCAGAGCAGAGAAAACATATTTCAGAACTTTAACAGTTTAATTCTGTCTCCTCTGAAAGTTTTCTCTGTTCTATCATTTTTATACCTAAAGTTTTTTGTTTTGCTGATTGAAAATGTATGATATTTGCTAAGGTTGATGAGTGTCCCCGCTGCCAGCAACACGAGGTCATTAAAACGGTTGCACCCGTACTGCATCCCATTCATGTTCCCGAGGCATGGACTGTCCTTGGTGTGGATCTCATTGGCCCACTTCCCTCCACTGCTAAGGGCAAAAGGTACTATCATGATGGGCTGAAGCATGTGTAACCTCCTTTAAAAGGTTCTAAACGTGAAGAATCTGGTTTCAAAAGAAAGGAAATCATTTACAGTGATTCTGTATGTATTTACAACATTCTGCATTTTATATTGCAGATACATTCTAACAGCGACTGATCTGTTCACAAAGTGGGTGGTAGCAAAAACGCTCTACCACAAAACAGCTGTTGAGGTCTCAAAAAAGATTGTAAATATTCTTCTCGATTTCGGTCTTGTCGAGAAGATCATTACTGACCAAGGACGGGAATTTGTCAATGAGGTACAATAATCTATCTAATACAGTGTATGTGTTATGTGTAACAATGTAATACGATTTTTCAGGTAATTTGGTAATTGGTGTACACTAAACCATCTGCAGGTCAACCGTGGTGTTTTTTGATGCACTGGGTGTAAAACACTGCATCACTTCAGCGTACCATCCCCAGTGCAATGGCCAAGATGAGCGTACAAACCAAAACATAAAAAAAGCACTTGCAAAGTACTGTGGAGAGGACCAGAATGACTGGGATTTACATCTGAGGGGCATTGTGGCGAGCATTAACACCTCAAAGCAGGTACAATGTTGTAACAAATGCAGATGGAAACAATACTCAACAGAGATACTAAAAGGAATTTTTATGCTTTCAGAGGTCAACCAAGTGCACGCCCTATTTTGCCCAGTTTGGGAGGCACCCTCGCGTCCCGGGTGTTATAAATGCTACAGTCAATGACAGGGATGATACCTCTGTTTTGGTGCCTGCTGATGAGGCAGAACAGCAGCTTGAGGCAAAGGCTGCAACCATTGCAGATGTGCACTCGGAGGTGAGAATAAAATGGCAATATTTAAAACATAATAACTCCTAAAAAATGCAAGCGTATGTTAAGGACTGTAAATGATAACTGTTACATATCTTTCTCAGATTTACCAGAACATCCAAATAGCACAACAGAGACAGAAAATCTCTTTTGAAAAACGCAAGGGAAAGAATGTGAAATCTTTCCTGATTAACGTTGGAGATGAGGTCCTAAGAGCGAATAAGAGGAAGGAGGGCCGAAAAGGTGGAAAACTGGAGTGCAACTGGTTTGGCCCTTATGTGGTTTCCTCAATCACCAACAAGGGTGTGGCAACCCTGTTGAGCTCAACAGGAGCTCAGCTGAGACAGAGTGTGAATGTGTCTCAGCTGAAGCCCTTTATCAGGCCTATGTTGAGAGGTATTTTGATTATCAATACAAGGACACATTTTAGGTATACTTCATGTGTGGTACTTCAATAATACTGTTTATTTTTTGTCTATCTAATAACAGCTGAACCGAAGTTGGATTCGGAGGGGTCTGTTGCTGACCACCAGTATGCCCTCTCTGGTGCGAAATACGCAAAGGATCTACATCCGATTCAAGACAAGCTGGTAGATATATGTTTACTTCATGCACAGTGATTTGATTTGAATTTTTCTATGTTTTCTATTGGCTTGAAGTATGTTTTGCAATCTGTTATTTGCAGCTCAGCTATGTGCTAGACCACAATAGGCCTGGAGCAGAGGTCATTGTGAAGGAGGGTGATGTGTGCCTGACCAGAAAGGACTTTTGGAGCCTGGGTCTTCCTCAGTGCATGGAGTCAAATGTAGGTATACTTGAGCTTTCCTCCCAACTTCATCTTGTCTCAAATAAATGGCACAGGTAACTTACTGTTGTTACTGTTTCAGATTGGAAACACGTGCCTGAAGATGGTACAAGAAGCCACCCAAAGACATGTACGGTTTTCAACAGACATCATTGGCCTGCTTTTTTCTTTTGAATAACACATATTTTCTAAATAGCTGTTTAGTGGTGAAACTCCAATCTCGTGAAGTGTGGTTGTCTCTTGTTGTTGAACATACTTCTATGAAGATTTCATTTTTTTTGAAAAACTATCAATATAGGGCAAAGATATATACATCGTGGATATGTATGTGGTTCCTACCTGGAAGTCCAAAACAGCTGACGCGTTGGCCAGTTTTCCAGTAAGTTCCTGTTGCTTGAGACCTATGTTTCTTGAAATTGATATACAGCAACTTAAAATCCCTTGTTTAAAATACTAGGCTGACCAATTGGCCACCAAGGACATGGTTTTCATCCCTGCCTGGAGTCGGCAGCAAGGAAAGGCAGATCACTATTTGCTTTGCGTGAGTCTGTTCCAAATGATCTCACCAGCATGTACAAAATGAACATAAGTTGTGCTGTGTGGTTTTCTTCTGGTGTTTGATTATGTCTAATTTCAGCTATTTTGTCAATGGTTGACAGGTGATCAAGCCAGCAAAGAGAGAGTTATATTTGCTCGACCCTCTTAAGCCAGATGGCTTTGGGGACAATTCCTACAAGGACATATTTAGGTTTTTGTAACATGATTACCCCCCACCGTTCTGTGGCTTGTATGGGAGTTCTAAATAGTTTATAGTATTCTAATACTGCAGTAACCATCTTGTAGACCAGGGGTCTGAATCTGATCAAATTCATTTATAATATATCTCCATTTCCACAAAGTCTGGAGTGTCCTTAGTGGAACCAAAAGAAAAAGAGTCTGCAACAGGATGCTATGAATTATAATGTTCATTTTGTTATAAGCCTTGTTCAAAGGTTGTTTTCAAGTTCAGCTTTGTTCAGAGGCTGGTAAACGTATTTTTGTTTGTTTTATTTTAGCCCCGTTCAGTGGCTTTCATAACTTTCCTCTTTTAAGGCATGCAATAGTTCAATGTAAGGAAATCCAAAAACATGAATTATATTGAGTATAGCGTTCCTTCACCAAATCAATTCCCATGTCTTATCATTTCTTTTGACAGTGACCTAGCGCACCGCATTGCTCCAGGTCAGTGGACAGTAAAGTTCGGCAGAGACGTCAAGGTACATTTCTCCACCATCTCATACACCTGCTTTCACATGTCTTTATTTTCCATTTGACCATGAACATCACTGTTATATTCCAAATTCTTACAGGGTTTGCCTCACCAAACCACGGGCAATGACTGTGGTGTCTTCATACTGATGGTAAATTCCTCCCTTGACACTTTTTTTTAAGGGGTTTTGTTAGTTTTTGAAACTCATAACTTAACAGATCTTTATCCTTTCACAGTATGCACTGAACTTCAGCACAGATGCTCCACTTTGGTTACCGAGGTCAGTATTTATCCTCTGAGTTAGTATTTCAGGGGGAAGAGGGGGCTAACATTGAGTAGACAAATGATGAGGTTCCATTCATTTTCAACTTTATTATTGTTACATTTTCTTTTAGCGGGACATAGCACAGATCCGGAAATGGTGGTGCATTATGCTCATGGAACGGTACCAGATTGAAGGGTAAATCATACATTTTAAATGTTACTTTATAGACAACAGTTTCTTTGACACTGATTTACATTTTCATCCTGATATTATGTGATTTTTATAGCCACGGACAGAGGTTTTCTTACTGGACCAATGAGGCCGAAGAGCTGCTCAAAGGGGCACTGGAGCCAGTGTACAGGGTCTCAAAGAAGCAAAAGACAGAACATGAGGTCAATAGGCACACTCCTGTTTGTGATAAAGAAATGTAACAATCCAGATTATTTAACACATGCATACATATCAATATTGATAATTGTATACACATGTAATTAAACAATCACATGACCCACACCTTATATTTTCCTTCAAAGGTCCAGTTTCAAAAGTCCGACATGTGCTTCATATTGGAGGTAATATCTTTTCAGTGAAGCAGTAACTGTTTTTTGTTTAAAAAACGACCTATGATCACGGCAGAATTTCCAACTATTATGTCTCACTGCTTTTTTTAACTTTATTGATAGCTGTTTTTTACCTCAAGGAGAAGAATAACAAAACATAAGAAAAATGTGTGTGATATATTCAACATTAATATTAAAAATGTGTATTTTTGCTACCTGAAGCCCAAAGAATCTGGTATTCGATTGTGCTGGCAACAGTCTAGTCAATGTGTTGTTAAATATGTTTGATCTAGTCTGACCAATACTTCACAGCTGCCAAACTGTCTTCTCTCGGACCTTCTGATGGAAGTGGTTCTCCAGGAAGGTGACAAAGCGTACTCAATCACTCACTCTAGTGTGTACCACCTTCAGAGACACAATGTCCACTGTGTCTTTCAGAAGAGGGGCCCACTTTCGCTGGCTTGAGAGTAAGTGATTCAGTGAAGGTGCAGCAGTATACGACAGCTGTGGTGTCTATGCATATTTTTAATGGCTCTATTGAAATGCTTGTTTTACACGGTGTTGCCTACATGGAGTTTGTTCTCTGCTTCATACAAGCAGGATTTCAACGTCATGTACACCATTGACACCTGCCGTGGATGCTTGGAGCCTTACAAAAACTGCAAACCAGGTAGACTTCTTATTCTGGATAATAATGTTTATGTGTCATTACATATTTAGGTGTTGTGGTCCTAGTGTGATTCAATTACAATATTTTCTTTTCTATTCATAGGATATGTTGGGAAAGGTAAAAGAGGAGAATTGCAGGGCATCTACTCTGATGACCAACATCCAGGCTATTGCAGTCCCCTTCTGCAACCAGATATCATAGGTAAAGATTAACTCACACAAACAAATGTCAGAATAGACTAAATTGTCACTGCAATTAATGAAGATCATCCTTTGATATCTTACCTTCAAGTTTGGTTTTCCCGGACGCTGCCCGTCGTGGACTTCGGGTCGTGGACTTCGGGGTCGTGGCTGAACCTGTCTCTGCAGTCCCTGCCTTGGGTCATGCTGCTTCCCTGATGGCTTCCTCATATATTCTGAACAATCTGTGCTGTTTTCCTATCCACATGTAAAGGAACTAGAAGGATTTCTTGATACTAAGGGCTGTAGAGAAAAGTTTGGAGCTTTTCCATTAACGTTGAAGTTCAAATTCTCAATAAACACTTGAATGCTGTGCTGTCTTTCTATTTACTTGAATGTGTGAATTCATTCAGTTGGGTAGGTAAGCTTGGGATGGATATATTAAATATATACATACAAAAAAATTAGAGACTCTTTCCAATGAAAGTAGCTAGCCGCAATAGCTCCAAGATTGCTATATCTAGTTTGTAGGTCGCCAAGTTGGCATCATTGACAGTTCGTCTCTTAAAGCCTCTAAAGCTCTGCAACCAAAAAAGGATCATTATGATGTAAATACTATACATGGTAATGCAGCAGGGCAGAGTGCGATGAGGCAGGCAGGCAGAACCAGATTTATTTCTAAATATTTGTCGATCAATATTAGGCTACACTAATATAAGGCTACTAGTATTATAATATTACTGCAATAATATTCCAGTGGTGGCTGCTTAAGGTTGTTTCTGGCTCGTTTGATCCAAACATTGTCCAAAGCTCAAAATGTATTGTAATAGATGTAAGAATTCTCAAAATGTACAATATGTTTTGATCCAACACAATATTCTGATTCAAATCCATATATGTTAGGGGTTTTTTTTTCCAACCAAAATAAATAGACTGCCTTCTCTCCAGCTCACCGCACACAAAGGGGGGGGGGGGGGGGGGGGGGGGGGGG
>NW_022991201.1:1203329-1453773 GCF_902827175.1 Gymnodraco acuticeps | reverse complement strand
CCCTTCAGGCTTCAGGTCGGGATCTTCGGGGCAGTTGAATGTTATGCACCCTCTATTAAAAAAGAGAACGGAGCGAAACATACAAACAACAAATTGTGTCAGATGCTTGTGACTATGGAAGCAAACAAGAGACAGAAGTATTTTGAATTTTATCAGACACCAAATGTTATAGCATTTGAAAAAATTACTTTGAAAATCATGTATCTGAATTTTTTTTGCTCCGAATTTACCTATGTGAAATAAAAATGTTCAAATTCAGATCCCAAAATGCAAGTGAAAAAAATTCGACGTCAAATATTTCGTGTGTTTAAAATCAATGTCAAAAAATTGCGATTGCAGCATCATCCGAGCTACTCAGACAGTATAAGCAATCGAGCCCAAATGCAATCAAACCGTCTTGGGGGACATAGTGCGGTGAAGCCCAATGCTGCAAAACTGTAGGCGATGGATGCAGATGAGAGCAATTCCCGTAGACCTATGTTAAAATGTCCAACTTAACATCAGAAAATGAACATGTTTCTAGCCTGGATCCACAAAAACATATTCTGTAATAGATTCCCCTTCATGACAAACGGGACTGCTGCTCATATTCCTCTGTCTCACTGCTAGCTCCGTTAGCTCCATTGGCTACGTGATGCTACAGCGGCTCAGCTCATGAGGAGAACACTACTTGAACTCGGCCGTGTTTGTTGTGTTGGCTCCCGGTGGACTATTCGTCCTGCAAATATAGGATTTATCTGCGGTTAAAACAGACCGTCCATGAATGCAATTTCTTCGGTAAGTCAACCCTGCGTACTTTATGTTATGTTACTGGTGTTTTTATTAAGCTAACGTTAATGAATGTTTAGAGTTGGGTTAGCATTTGAGCAATCGGTAGCTCCATCTGTGCTAACGATGCTATGCGTAGCATCCAAGAGTGTAAAACATGAAGTGGGATGCTACTGTATACCAAAAGGCTTCTGTGCGAGGTTGCTAAAATAAGGTCATCCTTGTACGTTAGATAGTTAGTTTGCTAGTTAGGTTACTGTATGCATTGTTAAGGTTCGTTTAAATTCGCTATGCTCTACTTTCGCATAAAATAGACTAGCTAACGTCAACGTATTGTTGAAGAGAGGCTTAGTGTATATTCATTCAACCTCACAATAAAATGTGTGTATCTTTAAAATATGAACGTCACATTTCAAGATGGTCCAGAAATAACGCTCCCTTAGATATTGTAATTTATTACATGGCTTAGTTGAATACTCGATTCTGATTGGTCAATTCAGAACACGTGACACGTTGTTAATACCGAACAGACAGACCGCTGTCAAGGACTTATTGACCGTTGTTAAGGACGCTCACATCTTCAGAAAGAAGTCCGGTCGATTTAACTGTATACCGTTGGGCCGAAAAGCAAACTGCATGCAGTTTGCTTTTCGAACTGGGACATGAAAAACAGCGCAGAAGTAACGGGGCAGAAACCCTCCTTTTTACGCAGCGGTCCAGACATAGACATCAAACGGCGACACATATTCCCAGTTGCCAGTTACTTTGGCATCAGGACAGGGATATCTAGATACTTTCCAAGGTTTGACATAATGAATTGTGCTACTTTTAAAGCAAGGAGCGATGTTTTCAAATCTGTAATCAAAAAGCTCCTCAAAAACGCAAGCAGTTCCTACCGTTGGCTTTTCAAACTGACAAGAGACGCTCTAACTGTTTTTCAAATGTAACAGTTTGAAAAGCAAGCAAACTGTCTGATTGTCTTTAGTTTTCCGCTGTCGTGTGATAGCAACATGGAGTATTTTAACATTATTTTGAATATATTTAGAGAGCACAGTAATTTGGAGTAATGGTTAGCAGAGGTGGGACCAAGTCATTGTTTTGCAAGTCCGAGTCAAGTCTCAAGTCTTTGCGCTCAAGTCCGAGTCAAGTCTCAAGTCATTGTTTTGCAAGTCCAAGTCAAGTCTCAAGTCAGGATGGGCAAGTTCAAGTCAAGTCAAGTCCTAACTTTGACAAAACGAGTCATAAACAAGTCATTATGTGTTTTTCACCAAATGTAATGACACTGATCAACAGAATAATACTTAATTATCAAACTGCTCTTTATTAGTCACATTAATAATTTAATAATCCATTTTCTCTCTGCTGGTAAAGTAACGTGTGTTTTTTCTAATTTAAGAGGGATCAGTAAGGTAAGGCTACCGTGACGGTTTGATTCAGAAGGAGTTTAATGTATAAGATCCCTGATGTTGAGGTAACCAGAATGTTTATTTCCACTGTGTACATGTTATAATGGACCACAATCTATCTTTATGCAAGGATAATGTGCAGCGAGGCGGTCTCTATGGGGAAAGACACCTGAATCTAGATCCCTCTGCAGGTGGTACTTTAAGTATATTTTGATGCTAATACTTTGTACTTTTACTTGTAACATTTTGAATGCAGGACTTTTTATTGTACAGGGTTCCTGCAGGTTTCGCCAACTCAAATGTAAGACTTTTTAACACCCTTTTAAGACCACTTTGAATAGAATTAAGACCTATTTCACGGCAATTAAAGTATGAAGGAAAATGCATATAAAGAAGAAATACGTCCCATAATCACTTACAAAAGTAAATGTATTCATGTTCAACATAAGAACAATGACTGAACACAACAGCGTAACAGTACAGAACTGTTGTTAGCGTGTTAGACAAAAAGTGTGTGTGTGTGTGTGTGTGTGTGTGTGTGTGGTGTGTGTGTGTGTGTGTGTGTGTGTGGTGGTGTGTGGTGTGTGTGTGTGTGTGTGTGTGTGTGTGGTGTGTGTGTGTGTGGTGTGGTGTGTGTGTGTGTGTGTGTGTGTGTGTGTGTGTGTGTGTGTGTGTGGTGTGTGTGTGTGTGTGTTGTGTGTGTGTGTGTGTGTGTGTGTGTGTGGTGTGTGTGTCGGTGTGTGTGTGTGTGTGTGTGTGTGTGTGTGTGTGTGTGTGTGTGTGTGTGTGTGTGTGTGTGTGTGTGTGTGTGTGTGTCTCTGTCTCTGTCTCTGTCTCTGTCTCTGTCTCTGTCTCTGTCTCTGTCTCTGTCTCTGTCTCTGTCCTCTGTCTCTGTCTCTGTCTCTGAGAGAGAGTGAGCTATATTCAGAGCTCTGCTGCCTTGGCTACACTATTTCATCGTTGCTGTTGTATGATTGGTGTTTAGCTACGGTATTTAGCGTCTACAGCACCTCCGCTTTTAGGGTTGACGTAGACCCAAACTTCGCCCGGAGGTCCCCCGGTGTTGTTGCGGGAGCTGCTGCACTAGCTAACACTCCACTAGCTAACGCTACATTAGCAAAACAAACGCTAATTTATTTTGCAAAAGGTGCAGCGGGCTTCAAACATGTTCCCTCCACTGGTTTCAACCAAGCACTAAATTAGATGTTTTCCAACAAAATACGGTTGAACTGACACTTCCCCATATTATTTGTAAGTAGATTCGAAGATAGGCTACATGAGCTGAAGCTTGGTTGCTAGGTTACTAGCTGGGTGTTCTCCAATAAGGGGCCGGGGGAAACAAAGTTAGTGATTACTGGTTCCATGTTGATTTAATTCAATACAAATTGTTGGGGGGAACTGAAAGGCTATTACTGGTTACTTTGCAGCCCGGACATTTCCCCCCAAAACACATTTAGACGCTATCGCAACATAGAAGTATCTTTCAAATCCGATCATTTTTAAGACCTTCTGAATCATATTTAAGACCTTTTTAAGGCCTTAAAAACCCTGCTCTGAAGGTTATTTTCATTTTACAAATCCTGCACTCAGCTTTGCTTTCTCCAATATCATTGAAAAGCAGCCAGATGCTGCTTCTTTTTTCGGTTTTCGCTCCATTTCTTGACTTTTTCCGACGCGCTTGCATTTAAATCCGTCTCCCCGTCGCTCTGTGCAGCTGGCCTGTACCACTACACATGCTGTGCCCCCCACCCTTCTTTCACATAATGGTATGATCCTAGTGTGTCCTCGCATATGATTGGCCGCATGGTGGGCCAGCTAAATAAAGACCCGCCCCTGCCTGCAAGGATTCTCAGCATGAGTAGGAGCGGCTGAAGATTCTGCTTTCCCCGACGGGAGTCTGCTCTTCTAGCGGCAGCTCGCGATCGGCGTGTTGGAGACCTCTGAATTAAAGTAGCAAAGTCACCTCAAGTCAGAAGGCTCAAGTCCAAGTCAAGTCCCGAGTCATTGGTGTTCAAGTCGAGTCGCAAGTCTTTTGTGATGTTGTCAAGTCGAGTCTCAAGTCATAAAATGTGTGACTCGAGTCTGACTCGAGTCCAAGTCATGTGACTCGAGTCCACACCTCTGATGGTTAGTGGCTGATGAGTCCCCAGTGAAGAAAAGAAAAAGACAAGAGGGACAAGAAAACAGCGGAGAAGTAACGGGGCAGAAACCCTCCTTTTTACGCAGCGGTCCAGACATAGACATCAAACGGCGACACATATTCAGTGTGCAGTTCCTTTGGCATTAGGGCAGGGATATCTAGATATTTCCCAAGGTTTGACTTAATGAATTGTGCTACTTTTAAAGCAAGCAGCGATGTTTTCAAATCTGTAATCAAAAAGCTCCTCAAAAACGCTATCGAAGCACTTCCTGCCGTTGCTACATTAGTTCAAACGGTAACAACGGACCATTTTTCTTAACGGATGCATGTCAATTTAAATCAATACAACTATTTTTTAAATCAATAAAATAATTTTCTAAATCCATAAAAGCATTTCAATTAATATTGGGATTCATAATGTTACTTTGTTGAGAATGTGGCCATGTAATAAGCGGGATAATTTGCAGCAACGCGGTCATTATGGGGAAAAGAACACCTTCATGCCGATCGAGATCCTCCGCTCCGCGTCGGGCTCCTGATCAGCCTGTCGGTGTTCTTTTCCCCATAATGACCGCGTTGCTGCACATTATCCCTTACATGGTTTGTTCAGAGCCATATAATAGAAGAGTTACGACATCTCCGTTCACTCCAATGGACCAGTTTTTTACAGCAATGGCGGATCGTGGAGCCTCTCAATCGTTCCCCGGAAGTTAGCTTGCCGCTAACTTCCGGGGAACGATTGAGAGGATCTGCGGCTAGCAGTCTATGGTTGCAGCATAATAGACCGTTCGTGATGGACTTTTGAAGGTAAGAAGACGTTTAAAGATTTATATTGCGGATATTATCAGAACATCTGAATCAAATTAACTACACATGTGTATTAAAGGACGTTAGTGGATTATCCCTTCAATCAGTATATTTAACGTTTACAGATAACAGATTAGGCTAGAATGCCGGATAAAGTTAGCAACACACGTTAACCACGAACAGCCTATTAATCCGTTCTCCTAATGTTATTTCCTCCAACGTTGTGGAATTAGAGAAAAGGGGCTTCTTAACGTGCTTGTATCCGGGGTGGAGGGAGTTACATATTTGTTAAATATAACATTGGGGCGTGTGATTGTAGTGGGTGGAGGTGGTGACCAATGAGGATATCCATCTTGGAGTTCAAGCTAGTATAATATAGTTAACATTACACAATAATAAGGAAGAGAGCTATTTTTGTGATACATCGCTATTTATTTGGATTTAGAGTGGATATTTGAGACTTCTAAACAGTAAACTAAAACGTAACTGATTGGTGAGTGTTTTTAGCAGAGTCATATTATGTCTTTGTGATTTCAAATTCAAAACCTTTATTTATCCAGGTAAAATCCCATTGAGATCAATGATCTCTTTTTCAAGGGAGACCTGCAGCAGTAGGTTCCACAAGAAGACATAAACAACAGAACAACAAAAGGACATCATACAGCAAAATGTACATTGATTACAATTTACATATTTAACCACAAGTACAGGTACCAACAGCATCTGATTTTGTAGCATCCAACCGAGCTTTAAAAACATGTAGTGGTACTAGCTTGGTAATTTTCCATTCTTTTTGCAGACTGTTCCATGTTAGTGGAGCTGCACATCTAAAAGCTTTCTTCCCTAAGACAGTCCTAGCACTTGGCACATTTAATAAAACCACAGCATGCGATCTCAGGCAATAAGTACTTTCAATTCGCAGAGAGATCAGGGAGCAGATATAAGATGGTAGTTTATCCAACATGGCTTTGTAAATGAAAAAGTACCAGTGACTGAGCCTCCGTACAGTAAGTGATGGCATAACCGCCTTGGTATACAGGGTACAGTGATGCGTAAGTGCTTTACAATTTGTCAAAAATCTCAGTGCACTGTGATACGCAGCATCTAACTTGCTCAGGTAATTGGCAGGTGCATTCATATATAACAAATCACCATAATCCAGCACAGGTAAAAAGGTCACAGTGACTAGCCTTTTCCTGGCCTCAAGCGAGAAACAGGACTTGTTCCTGTAGAAGAAACCTAGCCTAACCCTCAGCTTTTTAAGCAGGTTATTGACATGAAGTTTAAAAGTGAGACAGTCATCAAGCCAGATACCCAAGTATTTGTAACAGGTAACCACTTCAAGTTGTATTTCTTGCGTAGTTACAATATCCAAAGCAGTCTCTGGTGTATTTTTAGCTTTAGAAAAGAGCATTACCTTGGTTTTATCCACATTTAAAAGAAGCTTAAGCTCAGAGAGCTGAGCCTGAATAATGTTAAAAACAGCCTGTAATTTAACAACAGCCTCGTTAATCGAGGGACCTGCACAGTACATAACGGTATCGTCCGCATAAAAATGTAAGGTTGCTCCTTCGACATTTTCACCTAAACTATTAATATAGATAGAGAATAATAGCGGATCTAAAACTGAACCTTGTGGTACACCATTAGTGATGTTTAACCACTCAGAAGACAGCCCATCAAACTGAACACATTGGGATCTTTCAGAGAGGTAGTTTACAAACCACCCTACTGCATGGCTGGACATGCCTATACTGACCAGCCTTTGCTTCAAAATGCAATGATCGACAGTATCAAAAGCTTTGGATAGGTCAACAAATAGAGCTGCACAACTCTGCTTATTATCTAAAATACTCGTAATATCATTTACCACTTTCATTGTGGCAGTGATGGTGCTGTGTTGCTTTCTGAAGCCTGACTGATGTTTAGACAGGATGTCATTGTTACATAAAAACTCCTTTACCTGTTCACTCACTAAGCGTTCAAGAACCTTGGCCAGAACTGACAACTTAGAGATGGGTCTATAATTGTTTAATAAGGTGGCCTCCCCTCCTTTTAGTAGTGGCAGGACATAAGCTGACTTCCATACTTTTGGGATTTTGTTCGTGCTGAGGGAGAGGTTAAAAAGAGTAGTAAGAGGTGGAGCAATACAATCTGCAGCTATCTTTAAAAAGAAAGGTTCTACGTTGTCTGGACCAGCCGGCTTTTTAGGATCTAGCTTGGTTAAGACTTCACGAACAACATCAACAGTAAAAGGAGTAAAACTGAAGGGGTTTTCCAGACCACATTGTTCTGAGTCACCGACTGTGGTGTTCACAGAAGCAGAATTAGAAACAGAATGAAACAGAGAGCCACAGGACACAAAATGCTCATTAAAACAATTTAGTATGGTGGTCCTATCCGATATAGTGCCAGATACTGTGGTAAGGCACGGAGGTAGCTCATTACGGATATCACCGGTGGATATCGATTTTATGGCTTTCCAGAATTTTCTAGGGTTGTTCAGGTTCTTTGTGGTAACTGACAGATAATACTTAGATTTAGCACTTTTGACATGTGAAGTGAAGCTATTTCTTAGCTGCCTAAAACGCAGCCATTCTACCTCTGAGCCTGAATTCCTAGCCTTTGCCCAGGCCTTGTTTCTCTCATGTAGGAGAATAGATAATTCAGCAGAAAACCAAGGATTGTCTCGTCCCTTCACTCTAAATTTACGCAGGGGTGCATGTCTATCTATAATTTCCATAAAACCAAGATAAAAATAAGACCATGCGGCTTCTACATCAGCACACAGATCGATTTTTCCCCAATCAAACCCAAACAGATCATGCACAAAACCCTGCTCCACAAAATGTTTGATGTCTCTCTTGATGATAATACGAGGTTTAACCTTTTGGACCTTAGTGTCCCTAATTGTGGCTACAACACAGTGGTCACTCAGATCATTCGCAAATACTCCCACAGCTGAGTATTTATAGGGAACATTAGTTAAAATGAGATCAATTAGGGAGGATTTATTTGGGGACTTAATATTAGATTCTGTTGATTATTACCCGTCTGTATTATGTTGCAGCTCAGCTGATTTTGGATTGATGGCAAAGGGAGAGGGACTTAAGTGAGAGTGAAAACACAAGGTACGTTTAAAATAGGTCAGCAATTTCCCATCCTATAGGTTGCTAAATGTATCTAACCCTTTCTCCTGTCTCCCTCTCTCAGCACAAGAACCCCACGGGGATTCAATGGAGCCTGAAGACCTGCAATGAGACCCTGCACCTGAGTCTCAACTCCCAGAGCTTTGCAAGCCTCTCCCTGTTCCTTATTTTGATTAAACAGACGTTAAGCTTCCCGATGGTGTGGTCTTCGTTTTGTGAAAAATATGATTACCTCACATATGTTGTTGCTGTTGTTGTCTTTTGTGATAGTTAAATTGCTCCTGCTGACTTGAGCCAGCCATTCTTTCCTCCTCTCTGTGTCAGTGGGGAAACCTTACATGTGTACTCCTTTCTCTGAGCGATTGGAGCATCCCCCGGCAGCACAGCAAACCATGGGGGAGACTATATGCCAGGACAACACAGAGGAAAAGGCACAGACAAACTGCAGGCATGCTATTCAATGTTTATTGAATTCCATTTATTTACTGTCAGTTGACAATCATTGATAGGCACCTGTCGGTCTCCTGTCCTTTCTGAAAGTCATAAAGAAGACATTACTTATTTAGATTACTTATGTCCTCAATTACCAGGGGATTACTGAAACCACCATGAATTAAAGAAATTGTAGAAATGAATCTAATCAGAATTTTGAAACCTTCCTTCCCTCCCTCTAAATATATCAAACATTAGGAAGTGATGCTCCTGACTACCATTCAAGTTTAAGAAGATAATATTTGTTTTAAACAATTCAAAGCAATAAACAACAGCAACAGGCTCTTTAACCATGTATATGTTAACAGGTAAGATAGCTGTTCACACTATGTATATTTTCTAGGGCCGGGACTTTAACGCGTTAATTAAGATTAATTAATTACACAAAAATTAACGCATTTTAATCGCACTTATTTTTGCACCGCGGAACGTTTCTCACTGGATGAGTTTCAGGCGTACCGATTATACTGGAGCACCAACTAACGTTCATGACTTCAGACAACAACAAACCACAGTGAACAACAGTGGGAAATGTTGTTTTAAAAAACGGACGGATGGAAGCGTCGATAAGAGCACGGTTGTGTGCAAATTATGCAAAAAGGAATTCGCATATCACCGCAGCACATCAAGCTTCAAGTATCACCTCAATGCAAAACATATAGCAGCTAGCGTGGAAGCTAGCGTGGACGTTAGCCTCTTTTATCGCGTTCACACCAAAAAGAGCCGGTACTAAAATTAGTTCACGAGAACCTTTTTACCCCCACGAAAGTCCCTGCTAGAGAGCAGAGAGCTGCTAGAGAGCAGGGACTTTCTCACAAGAGAGCCTCTTGTGAGAAAAGAGCTATATTTCTGATTGGCTGGGCGGATTGCAAACCACGCCCCGTAAAACTCCCAAAAAGTTTTGTGAAGCCGCCATTTTATTATCCTCGCATTAGCATTATTAGCATTAGCATTAGCCCAGCGCAGAAACGCAGAGAGACTCACTTATGGCAACACAAAATAAAACATGGGAGCGGTGGAGATGAGGAGGTGTCGGCGTTCTGGCGATTTACTCGGAAGGCTGCTGGGACTCCCAGCAGCTTCTACTGAAGCCAGTCCCCAACTCCGGGGACTTCAGGCCGGGGACTTTGGGCGGCAGTATACGACGTGAAGTGGTTTGCTGCCTGCCAGTAAACCCAATGAAGAAGAAGTGACGTCAGCGGCTTCATTTGCCTAATCCTCCCCCAGGTTCAAAGAGTTCTCATGAACTAAATTCTCATGAACCTTTGTGGGAAAAGTACTGCGGTGTGAATGCGCCTAATGGTATACTAAAATCCATGTGAAAAACATTGCTTCTCACTGTTCTCAGGTCAAATATTTATATGTGATTAAAAATGCGATTAATTTCGATTAATTAATTACAAAGCCTCTAATTAATTAGATTAATTTTTTTAATCGAGTCCCGGCCCTAATATTTTCTGCTATTTTATTTCTATTTGAGATGTTTACATTTTCGATTGTTTAATTCTAGTCTTTTAACTCTTATGTACAATGCCTTGTTTTTTGCTGCTGCAAAGCAAACATTTCCCAAATTGGTATCAATAAAGTACTTCTTATTTTATCTTAATCCTCAAATATTAGCAAATTTAACTTTTTCAAATACTGATGTAACTACATACACATATCGATTTGTTGTATACATATTGCAAATCAAAAACTTTATTCACTACATATTACCAAAAATCGTAGTTCTATCTCCTGTTATCAATGCATTCACATTGCCCGCCATGAACTTCCGGGGAACGATCCTCGTCTACATGAACCACGTGACGATAACCGTTTTTGGACTTCCGTTGTCGTAACTCTTCTCTCTATATAGCTCTGGGTTTGTTGAACTGGAGTTATTTATTGCAGCTAACCGCCTATCAGACACGACGCTGAAGTTGGCTTCCGATTCAGAGCATCCGATTCGGCAGTTAAGGGGAAAGTTAAGGGACATTTAATTTACAGCGCTGAGCGAACAATTCTCCGTGTTTGAACCTCTTAAATAGCTGCATAGCCGATTTATTTGGACTGGATTATCCCAGAGAGTCTAAATAACCCAGTTTGAGATTTGTGAAACCTTTATTCTATTTGTGAAAATTAAAAAAAGGGAGATTTCAGTGCTTTTTTCACATGTAGACCACATTAGACCAGGTCCTGATCTAAAACCACTAGACCTACACTCATCAAATCTGGACTGGATTATCCCAGAGGGTCTAAAGATTCTTTATAACAAAGTTTGAGATTTGTGAAACCTTTATTCTATTTGTGAAAATACAAAAAGTGAGATTTCAGTGCTTTTTCACATGTAGACCACATTAGACCAGGTCCTGATCTAAAACCACTAGACCTACACTCATCAAATCTGGACTGGATTATCCCAGAGGGTCTAAAGATTCTTTATAACCCAGTTTGAGATTTGTGAAACCTTTATTCTATTTGTGAAAATACAAACAAGGGAGATTTCAGTGCTTTTTTTGCATCCTGACCACATTAGACCAGGTCCTGATCTAAAACCACTAGACCTAGACTCATAAAATCTGGACTGGATTATCCCAGAGGGTCTAAAGATTCTTTATAACCCAGTTTGAGATTTGTGAAACCTTTATTCTATTTGTGAAAATACAAACAAGGGAGATTTCAGTGCTTTTTTTTACATGTAGACCACATTAGACCAGGTCCTGATCTGAAACCACTAGACCTACACTCATCAAATCGGGTAAGTATGGACAGCTAATTAAGGAAGAATAAAGTCTTTACTTCTCAAATGTATTATAATTTTGTGTTGCAAATAAAAATTCAATAGATAAGTAGGTATACTTATATAAACTTAATTTATTTACAGTTGCAGGCAAAACATTTCAACAGGAAATTAAATATAGTCTATAACTAGCATTGTTCAAGTTTACTTTAAGCAACAAGCTTTGTTTGCCTAATTACAGTATGTCATCTTGAGTACTAGGATTGCTTGGAATGTGAAAAACATTACAAGATTAGAAAATAACACTGGTAAAAATAATTGCTATTCATATTTTGCTTTAGGACAAAGCAGCAGAAGCTGTTCAAAGTGGATGAAAGACTGAAGGTTAGCCTTTTTCTTTATCTCATGAACCTGAATTCCTTTAACATCTTTTTCATTTTTTTGTTTGCTATGAAACAGTATTTAAGATACGAAAACTTTGTAGATAAAGAATTATCACCTAAATGAGGAGCATACACTTATTTTTATTTTTATTTATTTATTCATTTGTTTAACAGGGACAGTGCACATTAATTAACATTCCTGTAAATGTGCCAGAGTTAGCCAAGAGGCTATTTTTCATCTGTTGTCCCTGGACAGATTTTATAAGTGAACCTAAAACAAATTTCATTTAAACAAGTAAATACAATCAAATTAAAACATGCAACATACATTACTTGAATACTTAAATAAATAAAAAGACAGAACAATAAAACAAAACAAAAGAACATGTTGTGACGACCCCTCCCCCTTCTGCCTGTCTGTGCTCCCTGCCTTGCTGTCCTCTGGCAGGTACTGGGAGTGTCGTCCTGTTTGTGCCCGCCCATCTAGCGGCGGAGCCTCAAGAAGGCATAAAGGCTTGCCCAGCTGGGAGGTTCACTCTCTGATTCTGATCCTGGCCTGCTGCAGCAACCTCAGCCTTCCACCTGTGTTTGTATTTTCACAAATAGAATAAAGATTTCACAAATCTGAAACTGTTATAAAGAATCTTTAGACCCTCTGGGATAATCCAGTCCAGATTTGATGAGTCTAGGTCTAGTGGTTTTAGATCAGGACCTGGTCTAATGTGGTGAAGATGCGAAAAAAGCACTGAAATCTCCCTTTTTTAAATGTTCACAAATAGAATAAAGGTTTCAAAAATCTCAAACTGGGTTATAAAGAATCATTAGACTTTCTGGGATAATCCAGTCCAAATAAATCGACTATGCAGCGATTTAAGAGGTTCAAACACGGAGGATTGTTCGCTCAGCGCTGTAAATTAAATGTCCCTTAACTTTCCCCTTAACTGCCGAATCAGATGCTCTGAATCGGAAGCCAACTTCAGCGTCGTCTATCAGACGAACGACCCAAACATTGTTGTTTTTAATATTATTACCAATGCCTCTTTTAATTGTATTATCCTCACACTTGAGAAACAGCCTCATCGTGGCTGTAGAACGGAACATGTAACTTAATGCCTGCATTTAAGGACGATGAATAGCGTAGTCAATGCTTTAGTGACAAGGAAATTATTTGTTTAAATATTAGATATGACGTTATCTGTGACTTCAGAAGCTTATCCATTGCATTGCATTTGTTAAATAGGTTTGTGTCTTACCCTTACGTGTGTGATACATATGAATATGGCATATGAAAACAAATTAATTTGACTGACTCATGAAAACCTCATCCAAAGTAACGGTAAAATAAAAAGGACCTACACAATAATACTCAATCAAACTGATACAGTATAAGGACTGTGATATCCAGCCATTTCTTAAGTATAACAATAAGATTATGACCTGTTTTTAAAAGAAGATACAAAGTTGTTTGCATGTAAAGAAGTCTAACCCATGCATGTAACTTTACAGCTGTTTGTTCAAAGTGTCCTTGAGGTGATCCAGACAGGCTGGACCAGAGGAGGAGAGACAGATCTGGACTCCTAGCAGCAGAGAACTTCAGCACGGATTCCAAGGTACACCTTTTTCATACTTTACAAAGAATGCATAAAGTTATTGGTTTTCAAAAATAAAGTAATGACTCTTAATACACTGATATACATGCCATTAAACATGACTAAATACTAGATCACCTACACATCAGTGATGTTGAGTGTACTTTCTTAGCAAAAGGTTACATTTACATTTTTACCAAGCAACATCACTTTTTTGTTCAACTTTCACATTTCAATGTATTTAAGGCCAATATTATTGAACATAGTGAGAACTGCGACCCTTTGTCTTTCAGTGAGACAACCGAACAGAGCAAGCTTCTACAGTTGCACTAAGTTTTGATAACAGTTAAATATTATTTTGATAATACATTTATTTCAATATTGATGAATTTAGAATGGTTTATTCATAATCTGATTATCTTTGTAGTACACTGTTGGATTTAAAAAAATCATTATATTTATAGCCCTTGAAGAAACAAACGCATCTCTTTCTTAAATAACACACTTGCTCTGCAATAATATGTTTTTTAATATTTCTGTTAGGAAAGGACATGCCTGAGAGACAGGACTGCTTCACCATTTTCTCTTTCTCTGAGGGTCCAGAAGAACTTCCAAGAGGGAGAGGAGAAGCTGATGTTATGAGATTTAAGAGCAGTACAGGACATTCACTAAGAGACACTTAGGCCCTTTCTCATTTCACTAATTCCCCTCCTCGATTCCTATCCTCGAGACTTAGTCCCGCCCACAGGAGATGCGATCGGAGGACTGAGGAGTGGAAGCAGCAGGCGGTTAGAGAAATGAGAAATCCTCTCCTCTGAGCGGTCATTTTAAAGAGACGTCCATTAATGATGACAGGAGGCACAGCAGCACTCTGTCTGATGGACAGATGTGTTCATGACCACTTATATATTTACTTTTAATTAATTGACAGTGCGGTATAATGAGACAATAACAGGCTACAGATGCGCGCACACACACACACATATATAGCCTATGTATATATTTATATAAATATATACAATTTCAGAATCAAACAGAGCACTCTCATACTGTAATAACGTAACACTATCAGAGACTGGATATACCCAAATAAATGGTGCCAAATGCCAATCTTCAGTCAGATGTGAATGTGTAATTTAACATTTTCAGTAAGAATAACGGACAAAAGGAGTGCAAATACAATTTATTGAAATGTGAACTAAAAGTTATCAAGCATGAACCATCACAATTTTTTTTAAATAAAAATGAAATAATATACATAAGTTACACTAAATGTTAATCTGTTAATTGATTAAGTAAACACATTTTGTCAAATAAAGTGACAGGCTAGGCCTGTGCAGGGGCCTGTACTACGAAGCTGGTTCAACCTAACCTGGATATGTTTGAGTTAGCCGGTTGGCCTAATCCAAAACATACGCGCTCTCGCTAAACGGTTCTAGGACGCGGGTTATCAAGTGGATCGCTCAAGCCAGCCGTGTCCTATCTAGTTAGGTGCGCGTTCACATGAGGGGTGGTATTTGGAGCATTCGACCAATCACAAACATGGACAAGCGTACTGACAGCGCAGCGTCATACTTCCTGAATGAAAAGTCAACTAAGAAGTTAAACTTTAAACATCCATGACTTAAACACTTTATCCAGGATCAAAGCAAGGTGAATACAGCTGGTAAAAGAACAAGTGTTTGAATGCGTACATTAACAGGTTTTTGATATCACTGCTCCGTCTAAGACACGATCTGACTTTAATTACATTTGACTCGAGTGTTTCGTCAACTTAATGTGTTGCTTAAATACTTAATACTTCTACATACAGTAGGCCTATGTGACACTGTGAGTGTTGCACGGCCAGATACGGCTCAGCTGACTCAGATAAGGAAATGTATGATACATTATGATGTGATATGCTGCGGACTGTACTTAATGTTACTCTGATCTGGTTACTTATCTTGTGGCAGATATTTAAGTAAGCTTACTTGACGCTAATCTTATAATTGTCAGATTGCTCTGAAGATGGGAGGTGATATTCTATTAATGTTCACGTTCACACAGTCGGTGATTTTCGCCGGCAGTTTTTCTGTATTTCCTTTCTCCTGTAATATGACTTGATCACTTTAAACTCCGCACACTGAGCTCTGATTGGTCAGCAGGCGGTGCTTTCACTGAGTTGAGCTCTTAGCCTGCAACCTAACCTGTTCCGGGGCAGGTTAGCCGCTCAGCATCAGTTACCATGGAGATCTAGCCCGCTAAAAAGAGAACCAGCGTCGTAGGACCGGAAACCCAGAGTTTTCCCTGAAGTTAGCCGGCTAAGAGAAAATCCTGCTTCGTAGTACAGGCCTCTGGTGGTAACAGCTATGCCCAGCATGGGCTAAGTTCTGTAGGTGCAGCTGGTGCAGGTCCTCCTCCCTCAGACCTGGTCCTCCTCCATCAGGCCTGGTCCTCCTCCCTCAGGCCTGGTCCTCCTCCATCAGGCCTGGTCCTCCTCCCCCAGGCCTGGTCCTCCTCGCAGGGAAAGACCCTCAGCCCTCTCTGGCCAAACCAACAGACAGGACGTTCATAAAGCTGAGGTCTCCCCCAAAGTCTCTAATCATCCATCCTGTGAATATGAGAGGGGAACAAATAGTGTAATAGATGCTTTGGACAATAAGAAATATAAAGTTAACTGTTGAGTTGCTCAGTTGTTTAGATTGAAAGGGTTTAATAATACAAACAAAAGGAGAGGCACCGTCAAATAAAGATTGGTCTTTCAATACATTGTGTTGATTTTGTCTTTTGAATTGTTTGTCTAAAGTCAAGTAGCTAGAACTGTTACTTATAGTTTGAATGATACAGTCTGGTTATAATGTTTGGAGGAGGCATCACAGGTAAGAGCACCATTTGTTGTGTTCCATCCACAACAGATTGATGTGTGTATTTATGTATCTACTATTTCTTGAATCATTACTGTCAGTCCAAAACAAGAGATTTTGTTTTAGTAACATGTTTTTAAAACATTATCTCTTTTCCACTACACTATCTTGAATATTTTAGTTTTTACATCACTACATTTATCTAACAGCTTTAACATTATAAAGGTGTCACTTCGGACTCTGGGTAATTATGACAGCATGTCCTACTATTTTGAGGGTTTGAACTAACCAGACCTTCATCTATTAATGTAGAAAATAGTCAGCACATTAAACCATTATGAAAGTAATCATTAGTTCAAAATGAGCTCCAACTACAACAGTTAAGTCAACTCTTGCATCGGTAATAACAATAAAACATCCCCCCCCACACACACACACACAAAAGGACACGGTAACGTTGTGATTCACTTCAATTAATGATAACAGCAAGGCACAAGGCTACTTCACTCATTTAGCTAGCTAATGTAAGATACAAATGCTGTCGAGCCCTCACTGCTTGTAAAATAAAGAGCACAAACTGACTACTTACCCGAGCCCCACTGTTCGCCGTCATTTTTCTCCCGGGTTGTTGTGATCACATGACTGACAAAGCCGTGCTCTGATAGGCCAGAAGTCGGTTAGATTGCATTAGGGCTCGATTGCTTATCCTGTCTGAGTAGCCCGGATGATGCTGCATCACAATTTTGGACATCGAATTTTATACACCGAATTTTTTGACTTCGAATTTTTTTTACTTGAATTTTTGGGATCTGAATTTGAACATTCGAATTTTTTTCACTTGAATTTTTACATTTGTATTTCACATAGGTAAATTCGGAGCAAAAACATTCAGATACATGATTTTCAAAGTAATTATTTTGAATGCTATAAATTCGGTGTCCAATCAAATTAAAATACTTCTGTCTCTTGTTTGCTTCCAGACCTGACCTGCTCTGCTGCGCGTGCATCATTTCCAAAGTGCTTCCACAGCAGTGACACACATCTGTGGATAATCATTTATACGAAAATGGTTAAAGCAACCATCACTAAACGCCAGCAACACTGGATCTACTGCAGACAGTAGCAACAGGTCAGATGGGCCCGCAGGTGCCAGGATACCACGGCAAAACAGAGCCTGCCCAGGTATATCTAAACAAGTACCTGCCAGTACAGTGGGGTAAGGCGGTCATTTTTTGCCATGCCTGTAGAAATGTTGGGTCAAAAATAATAATGCCTACAATAGCACAGATGCCTTCACCACGAATGGCTACAAAAAGATCTCATATCCCAAGCTTATCAACAAGCTAATGTTGCAGCTGACATGTTCTCCAGGTCACAAAGTCAACCTCACATGATGATGTGATACCAGTTTTCAAGCACAGTAAATATCCTCTTCCCAGGTTATATGATGGGACCAAAGTGATGATTTAGTACATGGTTTTAATAATACTTTTGCTTTTCAATGTTTGCCATTTCAAACCATGAGCTGGTTTAAATAATATTTTCCTTGATTTACAATATGTTCTCATTTCTTTTATCAGTACAGTTTTGAAGCTTTTGTGCTTTTCTTTGCCATAGTCTACTTTGGAATATATGAGATATTTCAGGATTGCACTTTTAACTCACGTGAAATGTTCTCACTTGCTTGGTTTCAAAACAGCAAATGCCATAATCTGTTCATTGGGGACCATCAAAGCTATTTTTCATTGCTGTTGCCGGCCACTATTGCTCATGTAAACCTACTACTGCTGCGCCCCCTGTAATCTCAGAGGCACCCTGAGTCATTTTGTTCTGGAACCGGGCCTGTACACGGCCATATACTAAACACACTACAGAGCCCATTCCGTGTTCCTGTTAGTGTTTACTTCCTGTCTGCCTTCTTCTGGTGATTTATCTGACGTCCAGCGCTCCGTCTTTTAACCTCTTTTCCTTTCTCTTTCTTGATTCTCCTTAGCAACCTTCATTATAGTCCTTGACAGTGGTCTGTACTACTGGATTAACAACGTGTCACATATTAAGAATTTACAATCAGAATCGAGTATTCAACTAAACCGTGTAATATAAGTTGTTAGTAGCCTTAAGGGCCTACACAGCTGTTATGCTATACCACATTGCCCTTCACTGGATGTATAATGAGCTGCACTAAACTACATTTTAGCATTTAAAATACCTAGCCATTCTTTTGCGGTTATTTTGGTGAAAAGTAACTAAAAAGTAGTGTAACTCATTACATTTCAGGGACAGTAATATTGTAATGTAACTTATTACTTTCAAAAGAGAGTAATATGTAATATATTACATTTTGGAAGTAACTTGCCCAACACTGAATGCTACCATGAATTAAACATTTCCCCTAAAATCAGAGTAGATTTTTGGAACTCACGTGATTTGATTCCAGGCTGTCAAATTAAGTAATGATGTCAAACCTTCCGGAATAAACTAAAACCTTGCACATTGTTTGCTTCAAATCCCATGGTTCAGAGGTTCAATGTGTCCAAGAGAGAAAGGCCATCTGAGGTGAATACAACATAACTTATGCATGTGTTCAATAGCATGGCCCCTCCTGTCGGCCCACTTTACCCTCAGGGGGGGGACAAGGCATGTCCTCTGCTCCTGGGGGTCCAGACTCTGAGCCGTGGCCATGACTTCTGCAGTAATTAGCACTAATCACATTAACAACGGTGTTATTTAAAGACCTAAACTCAATCACTAAGGACAGTCAGGGCACCCTCGATGCATTTGTAGCACTTGAGAAAGGGGCTGTGGTAAATGGAGACAACTTAAAAGTGTTTTATTTTATTTGATAGAGGTTCTTCTCTATGCAACAGGGAAATATATGTGGCTGTTGTTCATGCCTGCAAGCAGATACTGTAAGTGTTATGAGAAAAGATAATCATGTAATAAATATACATTTTAAAAGGTGCAGGCACACATTCAACAACGATAAAACACATCTGTTTCATTCTGACTAAATGGTACAGTCTCAAACCTTTTTTGTATTTATTTGCTTCATTGTTTTGTTAATTATATGAAAAGTAAGGTACATTAAAAGTGTGTTGAATAAAACTATTATGTCATCAATGTTACGCTTTCCGAGAGCTTACAGGAGTGAACCCACAATACTGAACACTATGGAGAGGAGACAGAGTTTATGAAGCAAAAATGTTTATTATCAAAAACCGTTTTATAGTGACAAAAGAGGGATTAGATAATCCACAAAGTCCAGGGCCAGGGAGTGTCACCAGAGGAGGAGCGGAGGTCCGAAGCCGGGGATCCTGAGTTGGCGAGAGTGAGCAGGATGGAGCAGGTGTGCGGAGAAGCACGGCGGAACACAGGCGAGGAGAGCCGGGGATCCAGAGCTGGTGAGAGCAAGCAGGCTGGGGCAGGTGTGCATGGAAGCACGGAGGAACACAGACGAGGGGTAGATGGCTGGACGTGGCAGGCAGAGGAGTAGTGTTATGGAAATCTGAGACCCAACACTGTGGAGAGAACAAGTCAGAGTGATCAAAAACAAATAAATGGTGAATCAGACAGAGTTGTCTTTCTGGTTATTTATTTGAAGCTTCAAATACATAAGATACAATAAAATAGACACAGGTCTCACAGAGTATAGAATAGTCTGCGTGAGTGTGCGCAGATATACAAAAATAGCAAAGCTTATATACAAGAAAGAGTAGGAAGTTCAGAAATCAATCTTCACACGGTCATATTGTTATTAGACACCTGTCCTTGAGCTGTAGATAGTATAACGGTTCTTGTGTGACTTTGTGTGAGTCTCAACCTAGTAGCCAAATCAGCTCTGTGGCCTTGAAGTGTGGCCTTGAAGTGCTTGGGAATAAACCCACAGTGGAGTATAAGAAGAAAACAGCACATCTCAGGAAATGATATAGGTGTTTTACAATGTGTTGAGAAGCATTTGGTTTAAGCATATACGGATATAATAAAAATGTCCACTACAGTAGGCAGACGGATACTGAACAGAGAGAGCACAAGGTAAGGATAAACAGGAACACAGAGAGTTTGGTTTTGCTAATAGCTAAATATACCAAGTTGTATTACCAGCGTGGTGAAACGACGAACTGGTGAATACTGGATGACGAAAACCGGGTATATAAGCAGGTGTAGGTGAGTAGTTGTAATCAGGATGATGAGCAGCAGCTGAAGAGGTGAGTTGGGGGACATCCTTTGAAGACAACCAAACTGACTGTCCAGGGGCATAAGGGGGAGCGACATGTCTATGGCGGTTGGCAGACTTCTGGTTTCTGGTGGAAGTCCGAAGAAGAGCTGAGCAAGTGTCCCTTCAAACCTTACGGCAACGGAGAACATCCTGTTGGACGGATGGAACTGCCAACTCATTCTCCTCTTCAGGAAACAGGGGTGGCTGGTACCCTAAGGAGGCTTCGAATGGAGAGACACCAGTAGCTGAAGAAGAGAGAGCATTGTGGGAATACTCAATCCAGGGTATATGGGAACTCCAGGTTGACTGATTTCGGTTGGCAACGCAACGGAGAGAAGATTCCAGATCCTGATTGGCCCTTTCAGTTTGGCCGTTTGACTGGGGATGATAACCAGAAGTCAGACTGACTGATGCACCAAGAGAATGACAAAAAGTCTTCCAAACCTGGGAGGTGAATTGAGGGCCACGGTCGGAGATGATGTCTGCCGGGATTCCATGCAGGCGGAATACATGCTGGGTGAGAAGTTGGGAGATCTCCAGGGCTGAGGGGAGCTTGGGCAGAGCTACAAAATGGCACATTTGGAGAAACGGTCAACAACAGTTAGAATTGTTGTGTTACCTTGTGAGGGAGATAGGCCGGTGACAAAGTCCAGTGCTAATATGTGACCAGGGTCGACTAGGAATTGTAAGGGCCTGAAGCAATCCTGCAGGTCTCTGATGAGAGGCTTTGCTAGCACATGTTGTACAGGCAGAAACATACTCCTTAGTGTCCTTGTCCATTGTTGGCCACCAGAAATGTCTCCGGAGAAGGGAGAGTGTGCGGTTGGCACCTGGGTGATTGGCGAATCGGGAGCTGTGGAACGGACTGAGTTGGAGACAAACTGACAATTAGGCGGACCGCTACCAGGGTCAGGTTGCTCCAAAAGCGCCTCCTGGATCAAGTTACTGATTTCCCAGGTGAGGGCACCCACAACACAACTCTGGGGGAGAATTGAGTCAAAGGAGGTTACTGGTCCCACAGACGAAAACGACCTGGACAGGGCATCAGGCTTGGCATTCTTTGAACCAGGGCGATATGTTAGGGAGAAATTGAAACGACCAAAAAAGAGGGCCCATCTGGCTTGTCGGGAGTTTAGTCGTTTGGCTGACTGGATGTACTCTAGGTTTTTGTGGTCAGTCCAAACAAGAAATGTCGCCACTCCTCCAATGCCATCTTCACCGCCAGAAGTGTCATATCTCAACTCTTTACCCATTTGTCAGGGCTGTGGAATGGAGGATACATTCATTTTAAGAAATAGCCAGAATGCCCTAGGACACTTCATGGGTTTTTAAACAATAACTAGCATACTACTTTTAAACTGCTTCCATCTATTACTCTACAACAAAAGCTAAATTATTTCCTTCTTTGCCTGACCCCTCGCATGAAGTAGAGCCAAGCCATACAGCGACTGATGGACTGGAACACTTAGACGGAGGCTAGGATGGAGACAGAGCCAGGGAGCCTCTACAGCTCATTAAAGGCTGCACTCCTGGAGCTTCTTATGTAACTCCCTGTCCGTGTTTCTGCTGCTCTCTTTCTATGTATTTTGTTTGGGAGACATAAACAGAGAGAAAGAAAAGGTAAACATATCTGTGTTTTAAAGTACTAAGAACAACAATGAATCACCCAGCCAATTAAGCTTGCAACATTTCCCACAGCTTCATTTGATGCAACATTTTTTCTCATCACCATTATTTCCTTTGATTTACCTGTTTACCCTTCGAAACTCTATTAAAGGGAAAGTGGACAAAAAGTAAGTTGTTCAGAGCTCATTGCTGTGACTGCACCGCGTGCAGAGTGGCTTAAAATCAATGCAATCTTGTTAAGTTTCTCACCATAAGGCTTTGGAGGAAAAAGGCTGTTATACTCTGTGGATTTCTACATTCCAAACATACATCTCTCTTATCGCCTTTTGCTGGATCAAAGCATGATGTTTTTCTTTTTCTTGATGAATTAAAAGGTTATGTAGTCCTGGGAGAGTTAAGCAGTGCTCGGTGCGATTTATGACCCAAGGACCCTCACTATGCCAAAATCAAATGCTGTTAAAATTGCTAGCATGCTCAGCTGGGGTTCTTTCACTGCTGGAAAGTTTATGTTTTACTAGATTTAAGGTTGTCAAATTTCATCTGCTCCTACAACCTCATTAGTCTGAGAAACGTATTGCTGATAAACTAAAGGGAGAAAAACAAACAGAGGGAATTAATTAAATACATTCTTCCCCACCGAAGATGTGAATAGCATTTAGCCAGCAGATTTAAAAGAACAACCACCTCATTTAACATGCCTTGAGAATACATCCATTAGGATCGGCTGGATAAACTCCACTGATAAATGAGAGTTTTATAAACATTCAGTTGTGCTTGGCTTAGGTCATTAAGCTTAAAAGGCCATTAGTCGAGCACCCATGAGCGCACTGGCCGGGCCTGAATGAGCTACACATCAGTTAGCATAAAGTTTGGATAGACTGCCTCTTGTTAAATGCCAATATGCATTTTTACAAAGTTCACAAAAACAGTTGGCATCATTTTAAGGTCACAATAATAATTACACAGTGCTGCATTTTAATCTATAAAAGGGGATTCAATAATCATGTTTTCATCATATCAGTGCTGTTTTTAAGGCCAATTACTTAGATTGGCAAGTGTTAAAGGGGTTGATAAAAGTTGTTGAGAGTCTCGGGTATTAAAAATACAGTTGATGTCCTTTTTTATTTATTTATGACTGTTACATGTATACTAAGTTTGCACAAATGCGGAAGACATCTTTAAAAAAACGCAATTCATTTCCAACATGAAACATGCAGCTTATAAATATTTCTAACTCCCCAAAATCGAGTTTATTACCTGACGCATCATCATCCAATAAATCACGCAAGTGTTTGCAGTGTTAACCTATTAAGCCCCAAGGTCCCCCTCGGCGGATACTTTTTTTTTTTTTTTTTTCACGACACTGTGTCTCAGGGGATCTTAATATTTAAGAACCTATTAATGTGTTATACCAGATTAACGGGAATAATCTCAGCTAACTGACGATACAAACCATTTTTACCAAAACACAAGTCTCATAAGAAGCATCTAAATGACCCCTGAGTGAAAAATGCTAACGCACTTTGGCACAGAACTCAAGATAAAATATACCCTTATTACTTATCGTAGCTGCACATACAAGATATCCGATTAAAGCTGAGGTTCCACAGATTATTTAGGTATAATATCATCACTGAGTGATACGAACTCGCGACAGGGAAAGCAAACACAGACATCACAACACATACCTTTACGTAGCTTTTACAGGAGATCGTCTCACCTTAGCTGTCAATCTGATCAAAAGACTTGTTCAATGGCATTAAAACGAGAAAAAACGCGGCTGAATCGGTTAATCCATAGGTTGATAATGTTTCTGTGGAATAATTTTTTTAATTTATAATCCATAATTCAATTTTTATGTAAAGATCGGAGAGTAAAAGTTAGCTGCTAATGGTAGCCACCAGAGTTATCGCAGCTTCCGGTTTTGGCTATGCGTCAGTCTCACACACACACATTACCAAATAAGGAGTATGTGGGAGTTCCCCTCGATCCCATTGGCTCTGACAGTTAGAAAGAGATGTCAATCAGCAAAATCGAGCAAGGGGGGCCAGAGATAGGTCAAATCCACTCAAATGACCCCAGAAGTGGTTTTTTTTGGTGCTAAATCTCTCTAAAAAGGTCAAATTTCACTTGTGTTGCATCAATCTTGATACAGGGTACTTATTATATGTTGTAGTTTGGATTTCTAAAGCTTTTAGTCTACCATCCCATCATTCAAGGGTGGTTTTCACTATAAGTAATTTTTTTTTTTTGGACGGACACAATCATTTACATTTTTTTACTGTGTTCAATCTGAATTTACTTTAAAATAAAAACATCTATATTGATTCTGACACTTCAAATCAGTTACGAAAGTTATTTTCAAGCAACAATGGCAAAAGTTATGGGACAGTAACACCAAAGGAAGACATTTATACCAGATACAAAGGGAAGTAGGAATGGAAAGCACTTGGGGGAGTAATAGAAGAGAACAGAACATTATCAGCAGGATACAATTGGGTCACTCTGGATTAAACTCATCACTGCATCTGATTGGAAAACATCCAACTGGCAACTGTGATGGTTGCCAACAATCAGAGACAATACATCATGTATTATTTAGCTGCCCGGAATATACTAGACAAAGACTCATTCTGAAAACTGCAATGGAACAACATAATATTAAGGACATGGATTTCAAGTCAATATTCGCAAGTAACTCAAGAAATGAAGTTAACAAACTGATCTTCAAGTTTCTCAAAAACACTGGTCTGAGGACAAAGATTTAACATGAAGATTCAATAAATCAACAGTAGGTGGCGATAATGCTCCAAGTGGTTGCGACTCGCCATTAAAGCAAAGAAGAAGAAGAAGGTTGGATCGTTGTCTTTCCTGTCACCCTCCATGTTTGTCACTGTCAGTTTTTGTCTTGATGCTACCTCGTGCTACCTGTTTATGGATTCATGATTTTGTTTTGTTTTTTCATTGTCATTAGCTTTTTGTAATTAAAGCTCGCCTTTTGTTACACTTTGAAACCCGCTTTTCCTCAATCTTCATTTGGGTCCTCCCTTACCACAAATCCTGACAGAACGATCCGACCAGAATGGACCCAGCAAATGATCCATTTGAAGTGGGGTTGTATTATTTACCTACTTGCTGGCTTGCTGCTATGGTAAGTGGAGGGGAGCAACCAGTGTGGAGCAGCAAAGGGCTGCCCTGATGACAACAGAGAAACTATGTTTAGTAGGGATGTAACGATACCAAAAACTCACGGTACGATAATATCGCG
Source organism: Gymnodraco acuticeps (assembly GCF_902827175.1). NCBI lineage: Eukaryota > Metazoa > Chordata > Actinopteri > Perciformes > Bathydraconidae > Gymnodraco > Gymnodraco acuticeps. The sequence continues at coordinate 1,428,361 of NW_022991201.1, read as the reverse complement.
ATAACAAGTCCACGGTACGGTATTTATCGCGATATTGAATAATAAAGAAAACATTTTTTATTTTTTTTATTTTAAAATGTTTTACTTGGAAACATTTTCTTTAGCAGTATTTTAAAGTGTCAAAAACAAAGTGACAGTAACAGACTGGAACAAGAAAACCAGTGTTTTTGTACCTACTAGTACTACCAAACAAAGTAAGCATTTTCTTTGTGCCACTGCACCTCACAAATAAACAAGGACATTTAATAATCAGACCCTGCAATAAAATAAATTAAGTTTCACTTTAGTTGTTCAAGTAACTCAACTCAAACTCAATAAGTCACTCACTCAGCATCATCAGACAGGTTTTTAGGAATATGAGCATGTCCACATTTCCAGGTAGAAGCTGGGATGTTTGGGCGTTTACAATATCCCCTGCTGTGTAAAAAACTCTCTCGCTTGGTACTGATGTTGCTGGGACAGCAGTGGTTGCGTTAACTGAATATTTTTTTTAACAATGACGGACAAATCTGAAAGCAGTCTGTCATTTTGATTTTGATGAGAACAAACTCGGAACAGCGCCAAAGTTTCCCCGCAGTGAGGCTCTGGTGTTATGCCGTGTTATGAATGCCCTCCAAAAGGAAATTATATAGTTTCCAAACCGTACTTTGCCGTACAGATCATTGAAATGTCTGGGAGTTTTTGCTTTACGCTGTGCGCGCTCCCGCGAGGTGAATGTATATCTCGGTGGGCATGCATAACATTAGTGGCGAGTTTAGACCCGACGGGTAATAATGGATTATGACGGATATTTTATGATCCTGTCTGTCAAAATGACGGACAGCGAAAAAGTCTAACGCCACCTCAGTGGGACAGAGAGATATGCTTTGGCCATGGGTGACTGCAGTGGGTCAAACTGTGCATTGTCTCTCCACCACTTCAAAAACAATACAGTTTTTGCCAAGAAGGTGAGGCTTATTGACAGGGCGAGATATAAATATACTGTTGGTACTTCAATGTCTCTAGGTATGTACATGTAGCCCTGTAAATACGATGTATTTTTGTGTTCTGTTGTTTTATGTTCATGTTGTAACCTACTTGCTGCCATGTTGGACAGGTCTCTCTTGAAAAAGAGATATTTGATCTCAATGGGACCACCTGGTTAAATAAAGGTTTTTAAAAAAAAAAAAAATGTCTCTTCTTTTTAAACTCGCGGTAGATTTTGTCAGGCTCACGACGGTATTGGGACGTTTATTTATCGCGATAATATCATTACATTCCTAATGTTTAGTGAAGTTCTTACCTGGCTGGATTATGGACTCCCTCCAGACATCCGTTTCCCGGCCTGCTAGCCCCAGGCATGCTAGCCCCCTGCCTGCCACAGTTCCCAACATAGCTCCTTTCGAGAACCCTTTTGATGGGTCTCGTCTGGCTTTTGGAGGTCCACGGAGCCTCCAAAAGGCTCCTAAGAGGAGACACAAGTCCTGGCTTCCAGCAGCCATGGTTCTGGCTCCAGTTCCGGCCCATGCAGCCATGGTTCCGGCCCCAGTTCCGGCTCCACTTCCGGCTATGCAGCCACGGTTGCAGCTCCAGTTCTGGCCCCAGCAGCCATGTTTCCGGCTTCAGTTCAGGCCCCTGTTCCAGTTCTGGCTCCGTTACCGGTTCCCCGGCCGACGCAGCCCCCCGTGTCCTGTCAGTGTTCCGGCCGACTCCAGCTCTCCGTATCCTGTTGGCGGTCCGGCCTTCTCAAGTCCCTACTCCTTCGGTGGTCCTGCCGACTCAAGTCCCTAGTCAAGTCCCTACTCAAGTCCCTACTCAAGTCCCTTCTCAAGTCCCTACTCAAGTCCCTTCCAGGGTCGGCTCTAGAACAAATCGAATGGTGATCCAATACAAATATAATACCAACAACAACTCAAGAGCAACAACGCAAACTACGACAACAACCCACACATTGCGCATTGTTTAGAGCGGTTACAAAGTGTTTGAAGCGCTCAAAACGGTTTTCAACCTGTCACCTGTCAGAATCGAGATGAGGCAGTGCATTGAATCGTGTGATTGGACCACAAACCAGTCAAGTGAATCATTCAGGAAATGAAGCAGTTGCTGCTTCGGACGTCATATGTCACGTGATTTGAAGCAAGCTTTGAAGCACTGCTTCTATAGAATAGGAAATCCAGGGTTTGAAGCACGTATCGAAGCTTGAGTGTCAAACTGCCATCACTACCTTGTTTATGGATTCATGGTTTTGTTTTGTTTTTACATTGTCATCAGCTTTTTGTAATTAAAGCTAGCCTTTTGTTACACTTTCAAACCCGCTTCTCCTCAATCTGCATTTGTGTCCTGCCTTACCACAAATCATCACAAATGCTGGTCGGTAAATTGTATTGGAGCAACACAATCTATTGCCATTATATTAAATGTCTATATACACTGAACAAAAATATAAATGCAACACTTTTGTTTTTGCTCCCATTTTTCATGAGATTAACTCAAAGATCTAAAACATTTTCTATATACACAAAATAACCATTTCTCTCAAATATTGTTCACAAATCTGAAAAAATCTGTGATAGTGAGCACTTCTCCTTTGCCGAGATAATCCATCCCACCTCACAGGTGTGGCATATCAAGATGCTGATTAGACAGCATGATTATTGCACAGGTGTGCCTTAGGCTGGCCACAATAAAAGGCCACTCTAAAATGTTCAGTTTTATCACACAGCACAATGCCACAGATGTCGCAAGTTTTGAGGGAGCGTGCAATTGGCATAGTGACAGCAGGAATGTCCACCAGAGCTGTTGCCCGTGAATTGAATGTTCATTTCTCTACCATAAGCCGTCTCCAAAGGCGTTTCAGAGAATTTGGCAGTACATCCAACCGGCCTCACAACCGCAGACCACGTGTAACCACTGTCATCCACCATATCCAGCATGTTTACCTCCAAGATCGTCTGAGACCAGCCACTCGGACAGCTGCTGCAACAATCGGTTTGCATAACCAAAGAATTTCTGCACAAACTGTCAGAAACCGTCTCAGGGAAGCTCATCTGCATGCTCGTCGTCCTCATCGGGGTCTCGACCTGACTCCGGTTCGTCGTCGTAACCGACTTGAGTGGGCAAATGCTGACATTCGATGGCGTCTGGCACGTTGGAGAGGTGTTCTCTTCACGGATGAATCCCGGTTTTCACTGTTCAGGGCAGATGGCAGACAGTGTGTGTGGCGTCGTGTGGGTGAGCGGTTTTCTGATGTCAATGTTGTGAATCGAGTGGCCCATGGTGGTGGTGGGGTTATGGTATGGGCAGGCGTATGTTATAGACGACGAACACAGGTGCATTTTATTGATGGCATTGTGAATGCACAGAGATACCGTGACGAGATCCTGAGGCCCATTGTTGTGCCATTCATCCACGACCATCACCTCATGTTGCAGCATGATAATGCACGGCCCCATGTTGCAAGGATCTGTACACAATTCATGGAGGCTGAAAACATCCCAGTTCTTGCATGGCCAGCATACTCACCGGACATGTCACCCATTGAGCATGTTTGGGATGCTCTGGATCGGCGTATACGACAGCGTGTTCCAGTTCCTGCCAATATCCAGCAACTTCACACAGCCATTGAAGAGGAGTGGACCAACATTCCACAGGCCACAATCAACAACCTGATCAACTCTATGCGAAGGAGATGTGTTGCACTGCGTGAGGCAAATGGTGGTCACATCAGATACTGACTGATTTTCGGACCCCCCCAATAAAGCAAAAATGCACGTTTCAAAGTGGCCTTTTATTGTGGCCAGCCTAAGGCACACCTGTGCAATAATCATGCTGTCTAATCAGCATCTTGATATGCCACACCTGTGAGGTGGGATGGATTATCTCGGCAAAGGAGAAGTGCTCACTATCACAGATCTTTTCAGATTTGTGAACAATATATGAGAGAAATGGTTATTTTGTGTATATAGAACATGTTTTAGATCTTTGAGTTCATCTCATGAAAAATGGGAGCAAAAACAAAAGTGTTGCATTTATATTTTTGTTCAGTGTATATAGACATTTAATATAATGGCAATAGATTGTGTTGCTCCAATACAATTTACCGACCAGAATTTGTCATGATTTGTGGTAAGGCAGGACCCAAATGCAGATTGAGGAGAAGCGGGTTTCAAAGTGTAACAAAAGGCTAGCTTTAATTACAAAAAGCTGATGACAATGTAAAAACAAAACAAAACCATGAATCCATAAACAAGGTAGTGATGGCAGTTTGACACTCAAGCTTCGATATGTGCTTCAAACCCTGGACTTCCTATTCTATAGAAGCAGTGCTTCAAAGCTTGCTTCAAATCATGTGACATATGACGTCCGAAGCAGCAACTGCTTCATTTCCTGAATGATTCACTTGACTGGTTTGTGGTCCAATCACACGATTCACACACAATCATACATTTCTCCTCAATCTAATTTAGGAGATGCGTCAGTCAGCTCTTTTCAATAAAATCTGATAATCCCACTTTACATCATACCTGTCTAGTGCCTAATGACATATATGCAATGTCGGCCAGTACCTGGAGGAAAGTAGTGCAGCATTTAGCATCCATTAAGGTCCTTAGACTTTAATTTCTCCTCCACTTTCAACTTTGCCCCAGGAATACAATAACAACAATAACACCCTCTAGGGGGGTCCTAACCTCCTCTAGGGGAAGATATTTTTTTTTAAATATTGAAGTTAAAAGCATCAATCTGGTGCACTTTGAGAGCAACATGAGAGATCTTTGGATGCATCTCTCAACATCCAGATGAAACAGAACTGGAAACAGATTTATTTTTCTTTATGGATATTTTACAAATCACTCCCCTTTCAAGACCGAAATGTCTACATGCATAGCAGAAGATGGCATCTTTTTTACATGAATATTCCAGCCAATCTGTTTTGAAACCATGAGCTGCAAAATGAGCGCCTTACCCCACTGTACAGGCGAGTTGGGTACTTTTTTAAATATACCTGGGCAGGCTCTGTTTTGCCGAGGTCCTCTGGCACTTGCGGGCCGCCGAAGGGTGGCGGTGTTTGGGGCAACGAAGACGGCTGCGGCTGCTCCGCCTCCGCCTCCGTGGGCGAGGCGGGCAAAGCTGGCGAGTCGGGCGGGAGGACGTTAATGTCCACGACAGTGGCTGCGGGTAACGTAATGTCCCCATTATCTGAACTGTTATTACCTGCAGTAGATGCAGTATTACTGCTGGCGATAAGGGCTGGTTGTTTTAACCATTTTCTGATGTCCATCATTGACTGCTGTGTAAGCACGCTTGCAGATGACGAACGCGCAGCGGCACAGGTCACGCGCACCTGACATAATAACGTTACTTACCATTTCAATTGACCAAATAAATGCAGCAGACAATGTTATTTAACCACAATTACAATTTATTTTATTTCAACTAAATTCTTCTTCTTCTTCTTCTTCTTCTTCTTCTTCTTCTTCTTCTTCTTCTTCTTCTTCTTCTTCTTCTTCTTCTTCTGGTGCATGCTGGGAGATTGTGAGGTGCGACAGAAAGAGAAGAGCGAGACTTTTTCGTTATATTTTCCATTTATTTTGGTGTAATGGGTGTTCATTTAATATAGTTTATCGGTGGTGGTTTGATTTGCTTTACTTTTCGGGCATTTTGGTGGTGTTTTTGGGGTGTTTTGTGGGCTTCTCCTGCCGGTGTCTCGCCGGCCGGCGTCTGACGCCATGGTAAATGGAGAGTTTGCCAAACTCACGAGGAAGCACGGCATTAAAATCTCAGCCGGCTTCCCATGCACTGTGGAGGAGATCGGGCTGGCTGTGGGAGAGAAGGTCGGGCACAGCAGCATTAAGTCCCTGGCGCGGATGAACAGCGCGGTGGTGATCTTTCTGGATCAGGTGGAGAAGGTGAACCGCGTCATCGAGACGGGCATCGTGCTGAGAGAAATGTTTGTACAAGTACAGCCGCTGATGCTTCCCGCAACCAAAGTTGTACTGTCTAATGTCCCTCCCTTCATAACTGATGAGTTCCTCAGTAGAGAACGGTCCAGACACGGGAAACTTGTTTCTCCCGTAAAAAAGATGCTGTCTGGATGTAAGTCTCAGTTACTGAAACACGTAGTGTCTCACCGCAGACAAGTGTATATGATACTGAACAATCGGAATGCGGAGCTTAACCTCCGTTTTTACGTTAAAGTAGATGATTATGACTATGTGATTTTTGCAACATCATCAGTTATGAAGTGTTTTGGTTGCGGGGAGGAGGGGCACATTTGTATAAATAAAATACAAATGGTGAAAAAAAACCTGGAATAATCAATGAACCACAAGGTGATTTGGCAAAAGAAAATGTAGGGACAGGTGAAGTCAGTAAAACTATAGGTTACTTACATAACCCCAGTTCTCAGAGTAACATGAAGTGAGATGTCTCACTATGGGATGCGCCTCATCGCGGAGCAAACAGAAGCATCAATCTCATTACGCCAATCCTGATTGGCTGGTGATCTTGACGTCAGCGTCAGGGAATTCACCCCCTATGAGTAGCTTGCGCCACGACGCATGCATCATTCAAAATAAGCACCTCTTCTCGCTTCACCATAGCAAGGAGGGCCGTCTGGTGAGACATCTCACTTCATGTTACTCTGAGAACTGGGGTTACGTAAGTAACCTATAGTTCTCATTCATAACACTCCGTTCGATGTCTCACTATGGGAAATTGTAGCTCCCGTATTGTCAGACGAGCTTATCTCGAAAATCACCAAACCAACCAGAACTTAACAGGTAGAGCTCTGACTCAACCAGGTGCCCAGCACTGCTTGAGTCACACTGGGAGCAGAACGTCCAGCCTGTTAAGAGGCGGACAAAAGTGAGCGGCGAGGACCAGCTCGCCGCTGCACCAATGTCTTTGATGGGAGACATCCTGGACAGAGCCCAGGATGCAGCCAGACCCTGAGTCGAAAGAGCTCGCGGACCCGAGGGTGCCTGCGAACTCTGACTCATATGGGCCCCAAAGCAATTGCTTCCACAAACCAGTGGGAGACCCGTTGCTTAGTAACAGGCTTGCCCTTATAAGGGTTAGCCCAGGACACAAGGGGTTGGTCATTATGACGAAGCACCCTTGATCTGTCCCTGTACGTGCGTAAAGCACGGGCTGGACACGGCAAATCCGGCCGCTGTTCCCCGGAGGAATACAGTGGCGGGGAGGATGCCTCAATGTCAAATGTGGTACCTGAACCAACCGCCTTAAGATAAAGGTAGGGTTGGGCTTCAACCACACTCTGTTTGCTCTGGGGCGAACTGAGTGCATGAAGACTGTACAGATAGCGCATGAGTGCCACTGGCTCGCTTGGCAGCTGCCAGGGTCAGCTTCATGTCACACTGTATTCAGATTGTACCACTCACGGGCCAGGCCCATAGAGCCAAGCGCTCTGGGTGTGGGTGAAAGATCGCCCCCCCCGCTTGGGACAGTATGTCCCTGCGTAGTGGGAGCTGCCATGGCTGCCCGCACAGCAGCTGATATATCCCCGCTGGCCAGTACATAGCTGGCCAGTGCGGAGCTATGTGTGTGGCGTTGCTCTCTCACTCTGGCCAGAGTTGGGGGTATCAGAGCCAGGGGTGGGAACGCGTACAGAAGGCCCGGGGGCCAATCGTGCGCGAGTGCATCCACGCCTAACGGTGCATTTAGATCGCGCATCGAAAAGAACAGCTGACACTGAGCGTTGTCTTTCGATGTGAACAGATCCACCGCGGCTCTGCCGTAACGCACCCACAGCTGGCTCACAATCCTTGGATGTAGAGTCCAGTCTGCATAAAGTGGTATACCTCTGGACAGTAGATCTGCCCCGAGGTTCATCACTCCCGGTACGTGCGTCGCTCTCAGAGAGAGGAGACGTCTACCGCTCCATAGGATCAGTTTGCGCGGCAGTGTGTGTAACTGGAGAGAATGCAAACCCCCTTGGCGGTTAATATACGATATTGTAGTCGTATTGTCTGTCCTCACGAGGACGTGATGTCCCCTGAGGAAAGGCAGAAAGCATTTTAGGGTAAGAAACACCGCTAAAAGCTCCAGGTAATTTATGTGCGCCCGCTGGAGGTCTCTGCTCCAGAGACCCCTCACCGGGCGACCTTCATAAATACCTCCCCAACCTGTCAGACATGCGTCCGTGGTGACCACTTTCCGTGAAAGGACAGCACCCATAGGCACACCTCGTACTAGAAAAGTCGGGTGCAGCCAGTGGCGCAGTGCCATTACGCATTTCACAGTAACCATAACTCTCCACGCGCCATGGCGCGCGGGGTTTAGTTTTAGGGCGGCCACCCAGCGCTGAAACTCCCTCATGTGTAAGCGTCCCAGTCGTACGACCAGGATGGCTGACGCCATGAGCCCCAGCAATCGCAGGCATGATCTGAAGAGAACATGTTTGCGCAGCTGGAAAAGAGCGAGACAAGCTCTGAAAGCTTTCACTCTTTCCGCTGACAAGCGAGCTGAAAAGGGCACCGAGTTCAGGCGTAAACCCAGGAAGAGTATAGTCTGCGCGGGGCACAACATGCTCTTCTCTGTGTTTATTATGAAACCCAGGTTCAGCAGGTGCTTTACGAGGACATTTGTCTGCATAACAGCCTCCTGCTCCGACTGTGCGAGAAGCAGCCAGTCGTCCAGGTAGGTCGCCAGGCGAATACCCTGTTGTCTTAACGGGGCTATCGCGGCTTCCGTACATCGTACAAACACCCTTGGACTGAGAGACAGACCGAAGGGGAGTACTCTGTATTCATAACAGATCCCCTGAAATGCGAATCCCAGATATTTCCTGTGTGGGTAATATACTGGGATGTACGCATCTTTCAGGTCGACTGATGTAAACCAGTCGTCTTGTCGCACGAGCCGCAGCAGAGATGTGTGAGTGAGCATTCTGAACTTATATCTTTTTAGATATTTGTTCAGAGCCCTCAAATCAAGTATTGGCCGAATTCCGTTCCCTCCCCGTTTGGGAACGAGGAAGTACTTGGAATAGAAGCCGCCCTGACTCTGCTCGGCGGGTACAATAGATATAGCCCTCTTTTCTAGGAGTGAGAGAATCTCTCTCTCCAGAATATGGGCTGACTCTCCTCGGGCCTGCGAATGCAGAATGCCCGAGAAGCGAGGGGGGGTGACGGTGACTTGGAGTCTGTAGCTCCGTGTAACTGTCTTGAGAAACCCAAGCAGATGTCGTGAGCATCTCCCGCTGTATGCTCCTTAGAGCCAGCTGAGATGTCACGTCTCTTCCCCTCTGAGTCTCTATTTGTTGTGTTATGGGGCCCTCCAGTGTCTGAGCACTGTGGTGCCCCATTTCGACAATCCCCACCGACACAGCGCATGCGCGTGGCGGTGGTGCCCTTACGGCTCCAACCGGCACTGCGCATGCGCGTGACGGTGGTGCCTTCACAACACCAGCCGGCACTGCGCATGCGCGTGACGGTGGTGCCTTTACAGCTCCAGCCGGCACTGCGCATGCACGTGACGGTGGTGCCTTTACAGCTCCAGCCGACACTGCGCATGCGCGTGACGGTGGTGCCTTCACGACCCCAGCCGGCACTGTGCATGCGCGTGACGGTGGTGCCTTTACAGCTCCAGCCGGCACTGCGCATGTGCGTGAGGGTGGTGCCTTCACGACCCCAGCCGGCACTGCGCATGCGCGTGACGGTGGTGCCTTTACAGCTCCAGCCGGCACTGCGCATGTGCGTGACGGTGGTGCCTTCACGACCCCAGCCGGCACTGCGCATGCGCGTGACGGTGGTGCCTTTACAGCTCCAGCCGGCACTGCGCATGTGCGTGACGGTGGTGCCTTCACGACCCCAGCCGGCACTGCGCATGCGCGTGACGGTGGTGCCTTTACAGCCCCAGCCGGCACTGCGCATGCGCGTGACAGTGGTGACTTCACAGACCCGTCAATTGTCCGCCCTTTGAGAGAGGCCGTAGCTGCTCTCAGAAGGGGAACAGTTGACTGTTTATTGTTTTTATTGTTTTTCTTTTCATTTTCGAGCTGCGCCCTTGGCTCGAAGCCTGGATGCGTCAGCTGAAAATGTTTTATGACAGAACAATCAATAAGTGTGTGACATGTGTTTACGCGGACTTGAGGATGGTGTTGAGGCATCTCTCGAGGCGGCGGGAACACATTTAGAGCTGGGGAACCGTAGACTTCCAGCTCTGTCACAGAGGGGAGAAGGAGGGGCTGTCACGCCGCTCGCTTCTTCTTCCTCGACTGCTGGCCAAAATTCTGGGTTGGCTGCGCCTGGGCTGCAGCCGGAACCTGAGATTTTCTAGGCCAGCTCGCCCTCGTCCCCTGCCTGGGCTGGGGAGTCAGGGCGGACTGCGATCTCTGCGTTTTCGGTATTTTGAACCGAGCAGGGTTCGGAGCAGCTTGGACGAAGGGCTGCCGCTGCAAAGGCAGCGGCTGGGCCCTTCGAGGGAGGCAGAGGTGGAGGGCCTCGTCCTCCTTCTTTTTCGACTCGCATCTCCTCTGCATGGAGGAAAGAGCGGAGCCGAAAATCCCCTCGGGAACGATGGGCATGTCAAGCACATCCTTCTTTTCCCGGTCTGGGAGGTTGGTGAGGTTGAGCCATCTAGCTCTTTCCTGCACCACCATGATCCCCATTGTTTTACCCGTGGCCTGGACGGCGCAGCGTTGGACACGGAGACAAATGTCTGTGACCGCGGCCAACTCATCCAGAACGGCCGGTCCAGGATTACTCAACATATCCTCACAGAGCTCCGCTTGGTATGCGGTTAGCAGTGAGGAAACGTTCAGAGCCCTGGCGGACAACGCTGCGGCTCTGTAGGACCGTTCAGTCATGGTCGACTGGAAACGGTCCACCTTCGCTGGCAGCGTGGGGTTCCTGCTTGGTGACGGGCCCATCCTCGGTAGGAGGTGGGCTGCCACCAGCAGTTCCATCGGCGGTATGCGGAGCAGGCCGAGCCTCTGCGGGCAAGACCATGGTGAGGTCTCGCCGGGAGCTCCCGCCTGGTGAGGCGTGGGGCTCCGTTCCCGCGTCTCTTGCCGCCACCGGGTCCCGGCCTGACACGGCGTGGGATCCCGGTTCCGCAACTGCCGCTGTTAGTGATCCCCAGACCGACACAGTGAGGGGCTCAGTCTCTGTGGCGGACGCCCACGTGTCTTGATTGCCAAACGGCGAATCAGTGGACATGAGGGAGTCCTGTTCCAACAAGCTAGCTTGGTGTGCTAGCCGTCGGTGGAGGCTCTTTCGGGTGAAAAGGGCACAATGCCCGCACGAGCCGGGGTTGTCGATAGCCTCCTGGGCGTGTTCCAGCCCGAGGCAGGACGAGCAGACCTGGTGTGAGTCTGTGCCTGCTATCTTCAACCCGCAGCCGCATGACCGAGCCTCCGAGTCCCTGACTCCTCTGGTGTGAGGGGGAGAGGCGTCCATCTTGTTCGCCTCGTGGCGTGGAGAGGACCCACTCGTAACAGGTACGTCGTTGAGAGAAAAAGTGTTACCAACCCGTCCTTAATCCGGAGAAAAAGGGACGGTGTGGGTCCTTTGTTCTCAAAGAATATTGACTGGTGTGTCAATATACTTCTAATCCTTTTCTCCTCCGTGAGAGAGAAAAGAAAAGCGTCCTTGCTACCGTGGTGTCGGTAGTAAGGGGAAGCTAGCTAGCAACAGGTGCGTAGCTAGCTTGAGAAAAAATCAAAACCTTACCTTACTTTCCGGGGAAAGAAACGGCGAGGTCGATTTTAATACTAACTGGCGTTAGTATTACCGTCTTCTTGCGAAGCAGAAGGAGTAGCCGGCGAGCGCCCGTCGACCGAAATGGTTATATTTGGGTTCAGTCTGTGGACCGTTAAGCTTGTCCGGCTACCATAGAGATGTGCTCTGAAGCGAGAAGAGGTGTTTGAATGATGCATGCGTCGTGGCGCAAGCTACTTATAGGGGGTGAATTCCCTGACGCTGACGTCAAGATCACCAGCCAATCAGGATTGGCGTAATGAGATTGATGCTTCTGTTTGCTCCGCGATGAGGCGCATCCCATAGTGAGACATCGAACGGAGTGTTATGAATGAGAACACAGGAGGAGGATATAGATAGGGAAACACATTTGGACAAAACAAGAGAGGAGAAGAAAACATGGGGTGAGCAGGTGGAGGTTGTTGAGATGGAGGAAGAGGAGGTCGCAACAGAAATGATAAATAAAAAAAAGACTGCTACTAAACGCAGGAGAAATAAAAAAGATGTATCAACCGTTGCAAAAAACAGTAAAGTAGTGAGTGAGGGAAAGGAAGAAAGAGAACAAGGACAGGCGGATGAGAGTTGGGATGATTGTGTGTCTGACAGCAGTGGTGTGCCGGGTTTTTTGAGCAGTAGCCAACAAAAAAAAATGTACTCAGCTGAAATGATAAAAAATTACCTGGTGCAGACAAAAAACCAACATAATGTAATCATAGAAGAATATTTCCCAGATTTGTCCATTTTTTGTGCCTCAGCCAGACTCCACGTGAGCCGGACAGAGCAGTCTGTCCTGGATGAGCTGGAAATATACAGACTAAAAAGAATTGTTTCTAAAGTAAGGAAGCAAATGGGCAGCGTTGATTTTAAAAACCTCAATGTCTGTGTTTAATTTATTTGTTTTTATTTTTGCTTTTAACATCTCACTCGAAATGGATACTTTTAGAGTGGGAAGTTTAAATGTAAATGGAGCCAGAGAGGAAAGAAAGAGAGCTTTAATATTTCAGACTTCAAAAATAAAACATATCGATGTCCTCTTTTTACAAGAGACGCACAGCGACGTTTTTAATGAGACGGACTGGAGAAAGGAGTGGGAGGGGGAAGTCATTTTAAGCCACAACACCTCTCTCAGTGGGGGGGGTGGGCTTCCTCCTCTCCAAGTCTTTTAATCCTGTCTCACTGGAGGTCGAGCACTTTATCAATGGGAGGTTGGTTTTAATAAAAGCACGGTTTGACCTTTTTACAGTTGTTTTTATAAATGTGTATGCTCCAACAAACGGTACAGAGAGGAAGCTGTTTTTACTCAAAGTTAATGATGTTTTAAACGGTTGTGCCACAGAGGATTTTTTATTCTTGGGTGGGGATTTTAATTGTACAGAAAATGCATCTTTAGATCGCAACCATGCAGAGCCGCATCCAGCATCCCAGCATGCTCTGAGGCAGCTGGTCCACTCCCACGGCCTGGTGGATGTATGGAGAAGGATGCACGCAGACAACAGGCAGTACACCTGGTCCCACATCAGAGAGAATAGAATCTCATCAGCTAGACTAGATCGTTTTTATTGTTTCAAGCATCATTTTAATACTTTTAAAATGTGCAGCATATCACCTGCTGGTTTTACGGATCACTCTTTGCTTTTATGTAATGTTTTTACTAGAAATGTTTTACCCAGAAGTGCATATTGGCATTTTAACTCGGTTTTAACATTTGATAAACATTTTAAAGAGGCCCTTATTTATTTCTGGAGTGTTTTTAGGCAGAGGAAGGGAGATTTTAGCAGTCTTAGGCAGTGGTGGGACCATGGTAAGACTGAGATAAGATTGCTCTGCCAACAGCACACCCTCAATGTCACACAAGACATCATTAGATCTATGAAAGACCTGGAGAGTGATATAGTGGAACTAGAAACAATAAGTGAGACCACAGGAGATCGAGGATATATTCAAATCGTCAAAGAGAAAAAAATGGCTTTAGCCAACCTGCTGGACGTTAAAGTTCAGGGTGCACTAGTCAGGTCCCGGTTCCTCAACACTAATGAGATGGATGCTCCCACTAGCTTCTTCTTCGGCCTGGAGAAAAATAATGGGCAGAGGCGAGTGATCCACTCACTGCTGTCAGACACAGGGCAGGAAATAACAGAGCCAAGCCAGATCAGGAGGCGAGCTGTGAGCTTTTATTCCACCCTATACACAAGCGAGTATGAGGAGGGGGAAACTCTGTCCGAGGAGTTCTGCAACGAACTACCTCAGGTCTCCAAGGAGACCAACTCACAGCTCGAAGGGCCGTTAACGATCCAGGAGCTGCAGACCGCCCTGCAAGGCATGCAGGGACGGCGGGCTCCTGGTATCGATGGCCTCTCCGTAGAGTTTTATAAAGCCTACTGGGACGTCTTGTCATATGACCTTTTAGACGTTTTTAATGAAAGTCTGGCCTCTGGCTCGATGCTGATGTCCTGCAGGAGAGCGGTGATCACGCTGCTACCAAAAAAGGAAACCTGCAGGACATCAAAAACTGGCGCCCTTTGTCTCTGCTGTGTGTGGATTACAAACATCTGTCCAAGGCTTTGGCCACCAGGCTGGGGAGGACTGTGGAGCAGGTCATCCACCGGGACCAGACCTACTGTGTGCCCGGCAGGTCCATGGTGGACAATGTTCACCTAATTCGAGATGTTTTGGAGGTCTCCAGCTCATTGGGCATTAATACTGGTCTGATTTCTCTAGATCAGGAAAAGGCTTTCGACCGCGTTGAGCACAGCTTCCTCTGGAAAGTAATGGAGAAGTTTGGGTTCAGCGCTGGTTTCATAGCCAAGATCAAGGTGTTGTATAATAAGATTGAGAGTGTGCTGAAGTTCAACGGTGGGCTGTGTGCTCCTTTTAGAGTGTGTAGAGGGGTCCGACAGGGCTGTGCTCTGTCTGGCATGCTCTATGCACTCTCCCTAGAACCCCTCCTCAACAAAATACGCTCCAAACTGCAAGGGCTGTTTTTACCTGGTTTTAGTGGAGGCATGGTTTTATCAGCATATGCGGATGATATCATTGTTTTTATTAGAGACCAAAAAGATACAGACATTTTAGTTAACATCGTGAGGGATTTTAGTTCAGCATCGGCAGCGAGGGTGAATTGGAGGAAAAGTGAGGCCCTCGCTGTCGGTGAGTGGAGTGGCGGTCTCCCAGTTCTTCCCCAGAACATGATATGGAAGAAAGATGGGCTAAAGTACCTGGGTGTGTTCCTGGGTAATAAAAGCATAGTCCTGAAGAACTGGGAGGACGTCATAGGAAAGATAGAGGGAAAGCTGTCCAAGTGGAGGTGGCTGCTCCCTCAGATGTCTTTTAAAGGTAGAGTGTTGGTTTTAAACAACCTTGTGGCATCCCAACTGTGGCACCGTCATACCTGTGTGGACCCTCCCTCAGGCTTACTAGCCCAAATACAAAAGAAGTTGGTAGATTTCTTTTGGGAGGGTCTACACTGGGTGCCACAGGGGGTGCTGTTTTTATCTAGAGAGGAGGGGGGACAGGGCCTTATCCACCTGGCCAGCCGAACAGCCACTTTTAGGATACAGTTTTTACAGAGGTATCTGACCGGCCCAGCTGATTTGGTGTGGAGAGATGTGAGCAGCTGCATTCTCCGACGCGTGAGTTAAGTGGGCTACCTCCTTTTTATCAGGGTGTTTTTAAATCTTGGGCCCTTTTTAACCATAAAAGGTGTCCAAAGACTGACTCTCTGTACTGGTTGTTGAAGGAGCCTCTGATTCACAAAGCCAGGTTGGACGTCAGCAGCAGCGAAACACCCGGCCTGACGGTGGCGCTGTGCCGATCCAAGACCCTGTGCCTTCAGCAGCTGGTGGATGCAGTGGGGCCGGAGCTGAGCGATGCCCGGGCCTTGGGCTCTCTGCTGGGTCTGCACTCTGTCCGGGTGGCCGAGAGGATCCTGCAACTCTGGAGCCAGATCCTCTCCCCTGATGAAAAAAGACTGTTAAGGAACTACGGACAGGGAAGAGCCAAGCCGGACCCAGCAGACCCTTTCCCGGAGATCTACCTGAGCTCAGGGCTCGGAGAACTGACCGGCCCCCTGCTCAAGGTCGCAAACCAAGGACAAATGACCATCCACAAAGTTGACAAGAAAACAATATACATGAACATTGTAAAGACGACCAACAAAAATGCACTGAAGGACAGGGCCTCCACTGTGTGGAGCACCAGACTGGGTGCAGGAAGCGGACCAGGCCCACAGTGGAGGATTTTATACAAACCTCCCATTAAAAAACGTACTGCCGTCCTCCAGTGGAGAATTTTACACGGTGCCATCGCCTGTAATTCTTTTATCTCCATTATTAATCCTGCTGTTTTTAACAAGTGTCCATTTTGTGGTTTTAGAGAGACTGTTTTCCATGTTTTTACAGAGTGCAAGAGACTCACGAGTTTCTTCTCTCTTTTAACATTGGTTTTTAGTCTTTTTAGTATAGCTTTTACCGAGAGTGTTTGTATCATGGGGGCTCCATATAAAAAGACGAGCAAGGAAAAGTGGCAGCTCCTGAATTACCTCTCTGGCGAAGCAAAAATTGCCATTTATTTAAGCAGGAAACACAGGGTTGAAAATAAGAAAGGGGAAGAGGCAAAAGCGATCTGGCTGTGTAACATCAGAGCCAGACTCTGGCTGGAGCATCGTTTTTATAAACACATTGGAGACTTGGACGCTTTTAAACAGCGTTGGTGTTATGAGGATATTGTGTGTTCTGTGGTGGATGAGGATTTGCACTTTGCACAAGTTTTTAAAACATAGGTTTTAATGTATTATTTTAAGTGATTCGTTTATTTTATTGCACAATGAAGCACTTTATTGATCGAATGTATAATTGATCGTATGTAAATAAAGTGTTTTTGCAAAAGTACAAAAAAAGTCTTCTTCTTCTTCTTCTTCTTATTATTATTATTATTATTATTACTGATATCATTATTGTTATTATATATGTAATATTTTCACTTTTTATTACAAACATTTTGTTTCACTTTTAATTCAAATGAGGGTGCATAACGACTCAACTGAGGGTGCAATGCACCCTTATGCACCCCCGTAGAACCGGGCCTGTTTTACCCTCACAATGTCATGTGTAATTATTGTAATTAGCAAATTACAGGATCAAGATTACCATTCCACATACAGCTGTTGAGGATAAAAGACAGGAACACACTCATATAAGACCATGGACCAAATTGAGGGGTTATTGGATTGAAGTGCAATATATAAATGCAAATGCCAATGTCTATCTTCTAATGTCCCAATGAATATGAGGCAGTGGGTTGGAACCATCCATACACAGTGTATAAATCAGCGCCTAACGAGCCCTTACGAGCCCTTACGAGCCTTAACAATCCTATAAGCCCTTGATTAGAGATTGATTATCAGGACGGTGGGCCAATGCAAACGACTGTTTACTACTAGCCTTTGGCTTTTTGTGTGGAACAGAGGTAGGAAAAGTGTGTGCGCTTAAGAAAGGGAAGGGAGTCACGTGAATTTGTATGATTTTTTGCATGAGATCCTGTGTGCATGTGTGTGTGTGTGTTTGTGTGTGTATGTAGGGGGGTTGCACTTGTGTGTGTGCCTTCAGGGACGAGGTGCAGACTCTGGGTGAAAATGTGTTTCCAATCCACCAAGCTTTGAGCAGGAAACAAAAGTGGTATTGCAGTCACCCGTGAAGCAAAACAGACACTTTCTCTCTCCCTGCTTCTCCACCTTGCTGCTATACTAAACCTTGTCTGAGATTAGGGTGCACAGACAGGTTCAATAAGTCCAGTCAGTCAGTATGTTAATGGCTAGCAGAACCAAAAAAATATGAATTCACTAACAGTCACTAATATATATATATATATTATATATATATAATATGTTTATGTAATAGCCCTATTGCAGACCTTCCTCTTGGATCTATTTTAAAGGCGCTGCACGGCCATACAAACTGGTTTGCAAGGGTTTTTGATTTGGAAATAAGGCTCCTAAAGCAGTTAGAGAAGAAGCTGCAATAGCGTCAGTTATATAATCCTTTCTGCATTGGTGGAAGGGCAAAGAATGGCACTTTTGAATGACAGATTGTTCTTCCAATCACATGCCAAGTATTTTTCAAAGGGACCTCCCTTACACAAACAGTTTCTCATATTGTATTGTGTAAACAAACCATTTAGCATCAGTTAGAAATGAAGGCCTGCCAGAACACAAATGGATAAAAAACAAAGCTCTCACTTAATACACACCAAATCCTTTGGCAATAATATAACCAAGAAAATGATTTGTTCTGCCATAACGTTTAATAAAGGATTGGAAACTTGGAAAGTGCTTTTTTATCCAAGCAGATAGAGCTTTGCAGGGTGAGGTTGACAGAGTCTCAGCTCATCAACCAATTTAAAGGTCAACCCATGTGTTTCGACAGACAGGATCTGAAAAGATAAGATCTGGAGCACGTTAGAGTTATAGTTAGTGCTTTTAATAAGGCTCAGCAAACACTATTTGGACATAAAGCACATAAAGCATAAAGCAGTGTTGGTGAAGTCATAAAAAATGCCTCTGTCAAGCTTATATCTGTTTGCCCACATATAGCAAATGCCATATTGCCATTGGAGTTATACATGTATATCATAAAAAGTGTGTATGTCATTAAACAAAAATAAAACACACCATAGATTGTTTTCTTAAAAAATGTATATAAAACAATATAAATTAAAGCTGCAAGCAGCGATGATCGGGCCCTCGCACATCCACGCACGTCGGGATACTTCCAGGATCCCTTTAAACGCAGCAGTGAATTGCCATGACTGCTGGAGACAGACTGCAAAGGATAAACAAATACATATTTCCTGGAGTGTGATGCGCGTAAAATGACATGTTGCAAATCTAGCAGCGCCTCCAGAGAACCCAATCTTAAAAAACTGTTGTGTTATGCCTACCAGGTGAGGACCACACATTGTAATTGTCATGTAAATTAGATGTCTGTCACATACTTTAAAGCTGACTTCCTGTTAACAGCAGGTGGCGCTATCACTAGGGCTCACACTTGACCCGTAAAAGTTATCAGGCAGGGACTCTAATCGCATGCAAAAAATGCGGGGTTGGTTTGAGATTGTATGGCCAGGTTACAAGAAATTCCAGTGTCATGGCAAGGGTCTTAAAGTGGCCACCAAGATACAGCCAGGGCTTTCCATGTTATAGAAAGCTTTTGCTAACTTTTGATCTTTATGGTCTAGGAAGGCACAGATCAAATGTGAAATCGATTGGATTCAATTTGTTGGAGGAGTTTAAGTATGAAGCCTGAAATGTCCAAAAATACAACAAAAAATACTCTGCCTCGCAGATTTGTTTAAAATGTCCCCTCCGGGCTATTCACTTCATTCAATTCAAATGTATTCGATAACACCATATTGTTTAGTTGCAATGCCGAGGGGTAAATCAAAACAAAAACAAAAAGCTGCAAAATTAACTTAACAAATAAACTGAGATATCAATGTATCCGTGCATACAACTAAAGCATCTATGCATACAAATAAGAATACTGCTCGAATTTATGAATTGAGAGATAAGTATGTTCTTTATTTTGTATTTAAAGAAACACAGTGTTGAAGCAAGTCTAAGATCAGCAGGCCAATTGTTCACTTCTTAACTGCTTACTGCTTAAATACTCAAAGCCATTTCTCTGGAACTAAAAAGTGCTCTGCATGTGCAAATTGAGGATCACATACCTTCTGCCCCGAAAAGACAGCAGATTGCATTTACATAATGAAATGCCATCTCATACTCAAGCCTTGAGGTTTTGTGCGGCAATCTTGTTATTTTGGCTACTTATAATGCAACTGTTACTATACCAAAATGGCATTTTAACCACAGTTGGATTAAATAAAAAGGCCCACATACTTATTTAAAATGTATAGCTTAACTGAGGTCCATAAACTAGTTTTCATGGCGGTAAATCCTGAAACAACCCAATGTTTCTTCGGTTTGATTTTAATTAGTGCACTACAGTTCTTGTTTTCTACAATTAAATATATTTTCTACGATGATTTTCTCTAATTATCAACAGCTCTTGAACAACCTGTGTGAAATGACTGAGTCAATGTGGTGTTTGTGATTGAAGCAAGAGAAATGTGCATTAGTGAACAGAGAGCGTATACCAAATGAAGTCCATCTGTAGGAGTAATCCTGTTATCAACAATATACCACATTAATAAACAGAGCACAATTCTGCTCTGTTGAATTGAACCCTTTACCTAGAAGTTCCCAATTATCTTTTAATTAAACCTACACAGTACATTTCTCTGAGTAAAATTGAAGAAAATTGAAGAACATTTTACTCTAAAAATATTACATTTGGTCCCAACCTATATAGAGTAAAATGTACTCTTTGTTCAGAGTTGTATTTTTAGAGTTCATTTTACTCTATTATGTGCTTAGATTTGACTCTGCTTAATGGTTATTTACTCTATGTAGTGTATATTAAAAACAACTCTACTGCCATTTTACTCATAATAGAAGGTAATTTTACTCCCAATCGAACGTCATTTCACTCCAACTAGAAGGTAATTTTACTCCCAATCGAATGTCATTTTACTCCAAATAGAAGGTAATTTTACTCCAACTAGAAGGTAATTTTACTCCAAATAGAAGGTCATTTTACTCCCAATAGAAGGTAATTTTACTCCCAATAGAAGGTAATTTTACTCCCAATAGAAGGTAATTTTACTCCCAATAGAAGGTAATTTTACTCAGAATAGAATAAATGAACCATAATGATCTTTATAATAAAAAAGGTCAATTATCCAAAGTGCTTAAGTAACACGAGTGGGCGTGTGTGAAGCTGACCATTGAGCGGCCCGACCAAGCAAGGAGGCAGAGAGTTAAAATACAACCCGGTGTGGGCATTTATTCATCGCTGTGGTTCATGATACACAGCCTCAATATGACTGTCTCACGTGAACACAGTCACCAGCAACAAGGACCTCACACACACTAACAGGAAAACAGAACACACAGGACTAATCAAACCAACAAGACACAGGTGAGGAGGGAGGAGAAAACACAGGGGCACCAGGTGAACACAATCACCAGCAACAGACAAGACGGGAGGGGGAACACTTTTCAAACTACAACAGGAAACAGAGACAGACAAACTAAAACATAGACAGATCGTGACAAATAGATGCATAAATGACATAGATTCACATGCTTCCTGTGCAATGTTTTAGCGTGGAACAAAGTAATATACTTCGCCAATAATTAAGCTATATAATATAAGAGACCGAGATCTACGCCCCCAGAGATCACCTCCGTTACAGCGTGGTCATGGTTTGACTCCAATAGAATTGACTCTGCATTTTTGATCGCACTCTAGAAGCTATGAGTAATAAATACACTCCAAAATGATTAAATATCACTATTTCAGAGCAAAATATTAATTACTCTGGAAAAAATACTCACCAATATTTCCTGTGTACAGACATTTAGCAGCAGTTGTGTTTTACTTCCTTTGAAATAGGGCTGGAGTATCTCTGTAGGGACTTTGTAACCTGATAGTCGCCTACTGGATGGTAGGTTCAAGTCCCTATGTCACCTGTATCCCAATGCATGTGTGCATTTGTACTTTGTGTAGGCTATGTACTGTGTGTAAAAACATATAAACAGAGTGGAGAACTGAATTTCCTCCTGGAGATCAATAAAGGTTAATATCATAATAAGGTCATCTTTTTAAATCATCTTAATCTTAAATATCAGTGGAAAATACACCACTTAATAGGCAAATGTGCACCAACATTGTGTCATCCATCGGCACAATTTATATTGTGTTGTGTCCAAACTGAACTTTGGACAATATTGTCCTTAAAACAAAAAAAGTGGATTAACCTCTTGATCTACTTGTAAAAGTTATTAGTCATTTATTTGTTATTTTATCTTAATTTGGCTATCCAATTTCAAAGGCATTCAGTTCCACATCTTGCTTATGCTTATCATGTATTCACTTCTCAAAAAAGATTCTGAAGGCTGAAAGATAATGGTGTTGATCCTTTCCATGAATCAATTACGTCTCTGAAATGATTGGCCCGCCTGCAATCAGACTTACTCTGGATAATCATAGTATTGAAATGTTCTATTGTGTTTTATGTTCCACTGAATCTTCTGTCAGGCACTGTCAGGTCGAGTATTTTTCTTGATGAGCACTTGACAAGGTGCTGTATGTGAAAACCTCCCTGAGTTGTTGATCTAAATATAGGATCCCAAACATCCTAGTGGTATCCCTTATCACTGCCACGAGCCAACATTTCTATTTGTACACATGAAACAAAACACTATCTTTTAGTATGTTGTTTTTCACCAACCTTTCAATCCTGTTGCCATTTGTGTCCACTACCCGGGTTAAGTCTGGTTTCTCCTGCCTTGATGTTTCTTTTTTTCCCTGCTCCAATGCACAACCTCACCTATTATCTCTGTGTTGACATTTCAACTCCTACAATTTGTAGCCACATTCAACTTACAGCCTTATCTCACAGGGTGGACAAGCTACATTTATATTGTGGGCTGCTTAGGTGCCCCATTAAATGTTTCTTGATAATGAGATATCACATCCACACAATTTACAGTGCCGTTACATTGTAAAGAGCAGTGCATGGAAAAGGTCATAGGACAACAATGAAAAGGAGTAAAGGTCATAATATCTGTGTATTTTCTTTGTTATCATGCAGTCTGATATAATAGGTAACCTTACATGGCACACTGGACGAAATCTGTGTTCAAGATGCACCAATAGTGTGGGAAAAAAAAGGTCATCTCGAAAGACAGGAAAGATGTCTACATTCATGTACAAAAAAGTTTAAAAGCAAGAAGCCCTAATTTCATCCAGTAAAGCCTTATCCTATTGTTCTTAGGAAAAAAGAACAGTTAGTCCCTTTTTTTTCTCAAGACAGAATATGTTGTGGGATTTGCGATGCCCTTCAGAGCATCACTGTGCTATAAAGCTGTTATTTGCATATTGGCAGGCCACCTGTTCACTGAACAAGTCTCTACAATCTTTTCTGACCTCTACCTGCAATGCATTTAGTCATCAGTACCACTTCTGTGCAGATGTGTTTTGTTTATTTTGATCAAGCCCCTCATGACACTGCAGAATAGTTATTTGGAAATGGGTCTGTCTGCCGCCACTGATTCTAAATTAACTAGCCTAATGAGTGTTTACTAAGGAGTCGGACTAGGGATGGGTATCGAGAACCGGTACTAAGTCAGTACCGGTACCTGGTTGGACGGTATTGGTATACCGTTAAGCCGCTGGACAATCAGTGCTACTATCGGTGCTGCTATCGGTATATGAATTACCCTCATCCCGTGTGACGTATCCGGTTTGAGTACCACTCTGATTGGCCACTGTGAATGCCACTCGTCATCTCTCCTAACAGCGCTCTTATTATTGTGAGCAGGGGCGGACTGGCCATCGGGACGTTACTGAAGTGGGCCGGTCGGACGATGTGGGCCGGTCGGAGAAGTCACTAGCACAACCCCCCCCCGTTGACAATTTACTAGCGGTAATTACTTGCGGTACCGAAGTGGGCCGGTCGAGAGTCCCGGGCTGATTTGTAGTCCCAGTCCGCCCCTGATTGTGAGACTCCTGGGGGCAGACCATAGGGGCAGACGCAACATCTTGCGAGAAAGAGCGTCTCAAGGCTTCTTAACATTTAACAACCTATTAATGATGCATACCCACTTAACGAGAAACACTCAGCTAACTGACGACATTAACCATTTTACCTACACGGAACAGAAGTCCAACACCAAGAGTCTAAATCAACACTTAGCAAAATGGGCTAACAGGGCTAACGGCTACTTTAGCACATAATTGGCAATCTTTTCTATGTAATTTTATCATAAAAACGGTTAGTCCAATGTCTCTGTGTAACTTTAAAATGATTACTGATAATCCATCATTACAATTATAAATAATAAACGCAATAACAGGATTATAATGGTTAGCCGACCGGAGCTTCCGGTTTAGGAGGTGCGCACGCAGCGTCTCGTTTTAACTGAACAGTGGCGAGCCGTCAGGGCCCTCTAGGCCTAAGATATTCAAAAAATTTATATTTTAAAACATTAAAAGAAATATTTAAAAAAAAAAAAATTGTTGTTGTTATATTTTTCATTAGTTTTACCAAAAATAACTTGATTTAACTGTATTTAAAATAACATTTCCAAAGAAATAAATCCTTCGAATCTGCCTGTTCAGTTTCTGTTGGAATGTGAAGGGTTAAATGCTGTCTCTGGAGTGATGTGGAGACGGGAGAGCTTGTTGGTCCCTCTGTACCAGGGGTGCCCACACATTTTCAGCTTGGGAGCTACTTTTAAAATGACCAAGTCTAATGGCGCGTTTCCACTGCAGCGGGTAGCTCGCTTTAAGCGTGCCGAGCCGTGCGGGGCCCGTTTTTGGTTGCGCTTCCACTTGGCCTAGTTTTGGCCCGGGGCTACTTTTTCACCTTTTTTCTGGCCCGACTAAATCGTGGTTCTAGGGCCAGGAACAACCAGGCTGAGTCGGGCTGAGTATGCTAAACTAGAGAGAGAATCGCTGGCAAGGGGGCTACAACTACAACAAGATGAACATATTTGACCGTGATTTAATTGTAATACACGTTTCAAAATGATGCCGAAGTAACAACATACTGATACCGGTTAGTAAAAACCATGAATTAATGCTTTGACAAGTCTGCAGACAGACGGCAGGCGAAAAACTCTTTTAAAATGCGTGTTTTCTAAATGGAGCTTGGCTAAGCTAACGTTATATGTTGAGCATATTTGTATAATAACAAAGTCATGTTTCAGTTCATGTGTATGACATCATCAGAATGTGCCTGAAACGTGGTGATGCTAATGAGCATGCACAGTTATAATAAACGGCCCAGTACTCCAGGCCAAACTCTAAGCGATGTGGTCGTGTGTTTCTTCTGTCCGTTAGCATACGTACAAGCTACTTTGGTTGACTGCAAACGTGGAGACTTCTGCTGAATATAATGTCTCACGCAACAGGTTATGGGCCCAGTCAAGGAGGCCAAGGGTGGTTTAAGTTGTTATTCAACGGTGACGAGAAAAACTTTGAGTTATGGCGGACAAGGTTTTTGGCGCACATGGAACTGCGCGGCCTCAGTGAAGTTATCCTGGAAGAGCCAACGATAGACTACAACGACGAACAAGCACTTGAAGAAGACGCAACAAAGAATGCAGAGGCATATGCTGAATTAGTGCAGTGTCTAGATAATAAGAGTTTATCACTCATAATGAGAGACGCAAAACGAGATGGAAGAAAAGCGTTGGCAATACTCCGAGAGCACTACACAGGAAAGGACAAACCACGAGTCGTGAGCCTGTACTGTGAACTCTCTTCTCTCCACAAAGCAAGCAACGAGACTGTTACTGATTATATTATTCGAGCGGAGACTATATTCACGTCTTTGAGAAGGGCCGAAGAAAATATCAGTGACGGGTTGCAGATTGCCATGGTAGTGAAGGGGTTACCGGACTCATTCAACCCGTTTGTCGTGCACGTCACTCAAACCAACGACCGTCTAACGTTCGGTGAGTTCAAAGCTAAACTGCGGAGCTATGAGAGCACTGACAAATATAGGACGAGTGACATGAATGCGGACGAGGATGGCGTTATGAGGACTAGCGGGGCGAGGACACGAGGACGTGGAAGAGGGAAGAAGATGGACTTAGCCGACACTGACTGCTACACATGCGGAAAGATGGGGCATATGGCTAGGACATGCCCTAACGAGATCCAAGCGAGGCGAGAGGAGCGACGGTGGGACACGCCACACCAAGGAAGGGGGCGAGGCCGAGGCAGAGGGCTGGGCCGTGATCAGGTGAAGAAGGCAGACGGAGACACGGAGGATGATACCGGTGCATCATTCTTTTTCAAAATAAGTGACTGTCAAAATCAAGTAGGAAATAAGAGAGGTCTTATGGTCGACTGTGGTGCCACGACACACATGATTAATGACCCGGCAAAGTTTAAGACAATCGATAAGAGCTTTAGACCCGAGGACCATGTGATAGAGCTGGCAGATGGAACGAAAACGACCGGGATGGCGAAGATGAGAGGAGAAGCCGAAGTTGTTCTGCTCGACAGCGAGGGACGGCAAGTGAAAACGAGGCTCAAACGAGCGCTTTACATCCCATCTTTTCCACAGGACATTTTCTCCGTGAAAGCAGCGACAACCAGCGGAGCTGAGGTCCGTTTTAAGGACGGTGATGATTGGCAGATTCATCAAAATGGTACTAAGTTTAAAATGGATGTGTATGGTAGGCTATATTACCTTAGCACAGTAGAGGATGAAAATACTGATGATGTTTGTAATGGTTGTCATGACATCCAGACATGGCATAGAATACTTGGTCATTGTAATTTTGAGGATGTGTCTAAACTTGAGAAAGTGGTTAAAGGTATGTCGATCAAAGGGAAACATGACATGTCTAACCATAACTGTGAAACATGTACGCAGGGAAAATTTACTCAAAGCAGAAACAGGCAGGCAGATGCAAAAGCTAAGACAGTACTAGAGCTAGTACATACAGACCTATGCGGTCCAATAGAACCAGCAGATAAAGACGGGTACAGACATGGAATAGCATTTACTGATGATTATAGTGGGATGATTTGTCCCTACTTTATCAAAGTAAAGAGTAATACAGCAAAAGCTACTGAAAAATTCATAGCGGATACTGCTCCATATGGACACATTAAGTGCATAAGATCTGACAACGGTACTGAATTCACTGGGCATGAGTTTCAAACTTTACTTAGGACGAAAGGGATAAGGCACGAGACAAGTGCCCCATACTCATCTCACCAGAATGGTACTGCTGAGAGAGGTTGGAGGACCTTATTTGAGATGTCACGATGCATGCTACTGGAGAGTAAACTCCCAAAGCAGTTATGGACATATGCTGTACAGACAGCAGCTCAGATACGTAACAGGTGTTACTGTAAGCATCTAGAGCAGACACCATACCGTGTTTTTACTGGCAAAACACCCAACTTGTCCAACATGAAAATATTTGGCTCTGAATGCTACGGGTATAAACAGGATAAGAAGAAGCTAGATTCTAGATGTGCAAAGGGTATTTTTGTAGGATACGACAAATATAGCCCAGCATTCCAAGTATTTTATCCTTAGACAGGGAAAGTCCTGAAACATAGGCTGGTAAAATGTATCACAAAAAGTAGTGCAGATAGTCAGACTCAGACAAATCATAATATGGATTTTGACACTTATGGAGAAACTATTCCCACAACACCAACAGGGATAAAAATGGTGAACCAGAATCAGAGAGAGCCTAATGTGGGTGTACAGTCCTATAGTGAGGAGAATATTGAGGCTAGTCAGATCCAGACAGATGGTACTCAAAGAGAACAGGGAGAGAGTGCACGACGCTATCCCACTAGACAAAGAAACGCTCCAGAATATTTAATGGGGTATCAGTGTAAGGCTGATTGTAATGATGAAGGTGAAAATGTAGATTATTTCTACAGGGTTGCTTGTGACGTACCCAAAACATACATGCAGGATGTAGGCTCTAAGAAATCAAAAATGTGGGCTGATGCAATGAAAGAGGAGATAAACTCTTTAACAGAGAATGAGACCTTCAGTCTGACCACACTGCCAAAGGGCAAGCAAGCAGTGGGAGGTCGTTGGGTATATGCAGTAAAGGAAAGCCCAGATGGATCTGAGATTTTTAAAGCCAGATATGTAGCTAAAGGCTATAGTCAAGTAGAGGGAATTGATTACAAGGAAACTTTTTCACCGACAGCAAATATGACTTCTGTACGTACATTAATGCAGGTGGCTACAGGAGGATCTTATCCTACACCAAATGGATGTGAAGACAGCTTATCTCCATGCACCAATAGACTGCGAGTTATATATGGAACAGCCCGAAGGTTTTGAGGCAGAATCCAAAACAGGGGAACACTCAGTGTGCAAACTTAACAAGTCATTGTATGGTTTAAAGCAATCCGGGCGAAACTGGAACAAGTTACTGCATGATCATCTTACAGATAATGGGTTTGTGCAAAATTATGCTGATCATTGTGTATACAGAAAAGAGTCTGAGAAAGAAAGAGTGATTCTGTTGATATGGGTTGATGACCTACTTATAGCGGCCAATAACATCGGCTCACTCAGTGATGTCAAAGAGATGTTGAAGAGGAAGTTTAAAATGAAAGATTTGGGTGAACTTAAACACTTCCTAGGTATCGACTTTACACAGAGTGAGGGGGAGATCAAAATGAGCCAAAAGAGAGAGACACATAGCAAAGATGCTAGAGAGGTTTGGCATGTCAGAGTGCAAACCAAGTTCAACTCCATGCGAGCAAAAGTTACATTTTGACACTGAGGGTGAAGTTATCGATTCAACAGGATACAGAGAGATAGTAGGTAGCTTGATATACATTATGACATGTACTAGACCTGATCTGAGCTGGATTGTGAGTAAACTATCACAACACTTAGCAGAACCAAAACAACAACATTGGGCTGCAGCAAAACAACTGTTGAGGTATCTAAAGGGTACAATAGACCAAGAGCTACATTACAAGAAAAGTGTGGAAAGCCTAAAGCTTGAGGGATACAGTGATGCTGATTGGGCAGCCGATCAAAATGATAGGAGAAGCACAACTGGATATTGTTTCAGCTTAACTGAAAATGGTCCAGTTATATTCTGGAAAAGCAGGAAGCAGCCAACAGTGGCGCTATCGACCTGTGAGGCCGAGTACATGGCATTAGCGGCTACTACTCAAGAGAGCATGTACCTTGTACAGTTATTAAAAGGGGTAGACCATAATAGCCCACATGTACCAGTGAAGATATATGAGGACAACCAGGGAGCAATAGCTCTATCAAAAAACCCTGTATCCAGACAGAGAAGCAAGCATGTAGACATCAAATACCATTTTGTACGATCTGCACATGCTGAGGGGAAGATATCTATTACATATTGTCCTACTGCAGATATGGTAGCTGATGTCCTAACCAAGCCGTTGACAAAGGCACAATTTGACAAGTTCAAAGGGTATTTGTTTGGAGAGTAATGTAAATTGCAGGTATAAAAATTGAACACTGCTAGAGAAGCTTTTGTTTTGTTTATTTGGATTCTGTGTACCACGGTAGAGAGTTATCAACATGTCTTTGAGTGGGAGTGTTGAGCATATTTGTATAATAACAAAGTCATGTTTCAGTTCATGTGTATGACATCATCAGAATGTGCCTGAAACGTGGTGATGCTAATGAAAATGCGCAGTTACAATAAACGGCCCAGTACTCCAGGCCAAACTCTAAGCGATGTGGTCGTGTGTTTCTTCTGTCCATTAGCATACTTACAAGCTACTTTGGTTGACTGCAAATGTGGAGACTTCTGCTGAATATAATGTTTCACGCAACATTATATATGCTCCGACCGTCCACACTCACAACAACGGCCTATACAGACATAAATAAACCAGCGACTGTATTCGCCATGACACAGGCAGTCTGTGTTGTTTAACTTTTGTCTAGTTTCTGAACAGATATGAAGAGCTGTGAGCTCTGAGTGCTAAGAGCTAACGGCTGTGTTGTTTTTTGGGGCGCTCATTGAAGATCACGTCACGGCTCCGCCTACACTGCGTTACTATAGTAACTACCCCAGTTCCTAAACTGTAATGGAAGCGCAGCATTAAAGTGAGCCGGGCCTAATAAGGCCTAACCAAACCGAGCGAGGCCGAGCGAGGCCTGCAGTGGAAACGCGCCAAAACTGATCTACCTACAGGGCCGCCGCTGCCCACAGTCATGTGGTGAGGCCCTGTGTGTCGCGAGCGGGGGGGGGGGGGGGGGGTGCTAGTGGACTGCGAGCACCGGAACCTCGAAGCGGCGGAGAAACTGTGGCACGCTTACACTTAATGTGCTGCATTTGCGATTCAGATGAGGAGGTGAGGCCCCCCTTATACCCTTTCTTCAGTATATAATTGTATAAATTGGAAGGCTAGGCAATCAGCTCGCCGGTGATTTGCAGTGGTTGACCGCGAATACGTGGTGAACTGCGTGTTAGAACATATGAGATTTCAGACTGGCTTACCTGTACGGCAATCAAGTGGCAAATGCCATAATAAGGATGGATGATAGGCTAACTGTCAGGATTTTGGTGTTATGTCACGGTTTTAGTGTTATGTGTCTGGTAATGGGTTTTGTTTTGCTGTTCTTTTCTCCCTGTTTCATGTTTTCCTCCTTTCTTGTCTGGTCCTTCTCCCTGTCTTTAGTTTATCTGGTGTGTCTGATTGTTTTCACCTGTTGCCCTTGTGTTTCTCCTTCCCTGCCCGGCTGTTTCTCGTCTCGTGATTACCCCTCCCTGTATTTAGTCTTGTCTCTTCCTGTGTTCCCCGTCGGTTCATTGTTTGTTTTTCCTGTCTCCCTCCATGTTGGTCACGGTCAGTCCTTCGGTATGTTTTTTCCTTGTGCTTTCGTTTTGTTTCATGTCATGTTTTTTTGTCATCAGCTTTTGTAATAAAACTGTCTTTTGTTTATATACCTTTACCCTTTTTGTAGTCTGCTTTTGGGTCCTACCTTTTCCGCAATCCGTACAGTGATCTTAACACTAACCTTTTTTTTATTAAATACATTTTTTTTTTCAATGTCATGCGATCTACCCACACTACCTTCGACGTATTGGGCACCCCTGCTCTCTACATTCACAGAGGGCCCTCTATAGTAACTCAACGAGAGAGTAATGTCAAATGACAGTACAATTGACCAATCATATCTTCCCTCTAAATGGGTGGGCTTTATTTTCGCGGACTTTATGTCAAGTTCTGCCCGCTGTGAAGTTTATGTGTATAAAGTGGTGCAGTGACGCGTCCTACAACTCGGAAGTAAGCTGCACTCGGGTTCCCTCGACAAAAAAGCAATGACATTTCTCCATAGGATTTGGGAAAATAGCTCGAAATAAGGTCTGTGGAAAACGAACCTGTTAGATAAATGCACGTTATGCTCAGCTGGATAATATCCACATGTCTAGCCTACTTTTATAATTTTCGAATCCTAAATCTAATCGATAGATTTATGATCGATAGATTTATGATTAGTAGGCTAAGTTCGTCCATGATGGCTCATGTCAGTGATAGTGATTACATCGTTGTGAAATTATTAACCGAGTCATTTTCAAGATTGAGTTACAATGATAAACTGGAGTGGCAAAGGATCAGCTGCATGAACCCACCATCAAGTAGCTACTTCATCCAAAAGGACAGGAGGATGGACTTTGTGTTTCAGTGATTTGATCATCAAATCACTAAGTCATTTTCAATGTGGGCCGCCGTGCCGACTTAATTCATTTGTAATTGTTACTTGGCTGTGGGTGCCCTGTCATGATAGGTGTTTATATAAATGGTGTTGTTTTGTGTGGTAGAGGGTCGCTGTCATTGATGCGTTTTGCACCCCGGGCCGCTGTTTTAATATTCCGCTGAAGTATACACTGTGACGTATCTCTTCTTTTTTTTTAGGGAATGGGGGGTCAGAGGGCCTAGGTATAAAAGACATGGTCATGTTTACATGGATTTATTAACTGCCCCTAATTACCGCCACCCTTCCAGAGACACACTGTCAAACACACTCATACCTGCTTGGTCTGACATTGAAAAGGTTACATTAAATAATAAATACAAATAAATTACAATAAAATGACTGTTGTTTAATCTTCACATCATGTATTCATGTCTATAATTTTCAGCACCAAATTATTGAAAAGTACCGATAAGAGTATAGAAAAATACCGGTATTGATAAGCAGTATTGGTATCGATAAAATCCTAACGATACCCATCCCTACTAAGGACACACCATTCTTTATGGATGCAGAAGCAGTGCATGCAGATGGAGGATCAAAAGTGACTGGTAGAAAGGAAAATATAGGCAGATGTAGACAGATTAATGGCCCACAACACAGGTTCAGGATGAGCAACCAAAACACCTATGACTGACTGTGTCTAACATCATTTGACAGCTCAACAGGGGAAATCATGACAGACACAATACAAATGAATGATCAGCTACTCCACAGAGATGGGAGGCTAATTCACATGTGTGCACTCACAAACCTGAGCACTATACAAAGCCCTGACATGGCAGGGAGATAATTGGTAATGATGCTTCAGTAATGTGACTATAATAATACTAAAGCTGCCTCACCTCTCATAAACACACACACACACACACACACACACACACACAATGCAGAAGACATTAAAATGACATGACACTCTCGATAACAGAGCTGGCAGCAATAGCTCTGTAGTTACATTGCCATAGCAGTTATTGCAAGATCCATGCAGTGCTTGTGTATGTGAAGCGTGAACGTGACTTCATGCATGTCTAGTTTGGTGTGTGTGAGGCTGTGTGTATGTGTGTATGTGGAGGACTGGGTCTTCACAATCAATTCATCCTAGTTCCAGAAACCATAACTGGAAAAGTTGCCGACAGAAAGAAAATAAGATGTATAAAAGTATTATGCTTCAATTTGCCGTCCCGCCTCCTCCATTCCTCCAACCACCCCGCCTTTTCATCTTGAGCTTTTAGCCGTTAGATTATTCTCTCCATCTCCTCCCCATCTATCTTCCCACTTCAGAAAATAAATGAGGGAAAACAAGCACGTTCAGTGGTTATTATCTTTCTCACTCTCCAGTTCTCGCAATCCTATCCTATGGTCTCGCAATCCTATGGTCTGCAACCTTTTTGACCAAAAGAGCCTTTTTGCCCCCTTTTCCACCAATTTTCTTTGTCTGGAGCCGCAAAACATATTTGATAGCTTATAAAGTTGTATAGATTGTTACATCATAGACAAAAACTACATATTTTTTGCATTTATTATTTATTACATTATATACAACTGTTTACCTCTAATAATAAACAAATAACTCTTAAAAGGAGAATACAAAAAATACACAGGCCTACTTTAAAATAAATCAACACAGCACTTGGGGAGTCCTCTGCACATTTGAAGAAAATGAATATAATTCAAATGGGCCCACTTTGAAATAAATAAAACATATAGCTGCACCCTAAAAAGAGTTAACTGATTGAATAAGGACTGAAGATCGTCAGCTGTCTTCCGATACTTTTATTTTCTTTGATTTATCCACAGTTTGCTCATCGAGCCGGGGGTCAGGCTATTCGCCTGCAAGAAAAGGCGCTGGTGCGGGACCGTAGCAGGATATGACTCATATTTTAGTTGACCTAATTAAAACTATCACCTCAAAATACAAGGTATGAAACATTTTCAACCATGCAACACAATCAAAATAGTCCTTATATTTCCTTCTTATTTTTGTCTAAGCTCAAGGGAGCCAGAGTAGAGGGCTTAAAGAGCCGACCCCTGGGCTAGTGGCAACACACACACAAGCAGACCTAACCTTTCACACTTCAGCACATACATTTTCATATATACACAGCCTTCGGTAGAATACACATACACACTCACACACAATCTGCAACTTGGATGGCACTATAAACACATTGATAAAACCATTTCTATAATAAGCCGTGTTTGTCAAAATGTCATCCCTCGGCCCCACAGCCATTATCACTGCTTCAACATTTATAGTGGCTCTTTAAATAAACGGCCCATGCCTTCATGGCCTACAGTGATACCCATCTCCACACACACACACACACACACACACACACACACACACACACACACACACACACACACACACACACACACACACACACACACACACATTCCCTCTTCCCATTACATAGACGCCGCAGACTTGATGGTAATATCGTCTGAATGAGGATTTTAGGTTTTTTTCCTTGTTAAGGTGCTACTTAAGTAAGTAGCCAGAAAAATCATTGCACACATTCTTGTACTTGCAGCATATACAGTAGGACACGCACGCACACACACACACCCACACAGATTATTGCACTTGCTGCATAGTAGGGACACACATATTCTTGTAGTGTGAAGAAATGGCTGGACTGTCATAGGATGGCGGGTGTGAGTTATCACTTTGACTTTTAATGAAATTTGTTATATAGCCATTGCTGGTGTTACAAATCTGCCCCTTCTAATCAATATTTATATTAATATCTGAACAAAATGATGATCTCAAGGACTGCGGAAGAACTTTAAGTGCAACAATAAGCGACATTTATCTCCGTAAAAAAAGGTTAAA
This sequence comes from Gymnodraco acuticeps, assembly GCF_902827175.1. Classification (NCBI taxonomy): domain Eukaryota; kingdom Metazoa; phylum Chordata; class Actinopteri; order Perciformes; family Bathydraconidae; genus Gymnodraco; species Gymnodraco acuticeps. The sequence continues at coordinate 1,394,449 of NW_022991201.1, read as the reverse complement.
AGAGAAATCATCTAATATAAACAGAATCCAATAAGGCATCAGTGTCTCTAAGGCCAAACAAGTAAACAAAAAACAATGTTCTACTGAGTTGAACAAAAAGACAATAGTAAGGCAAAATAAACAGTTGAGAGTTATCGATCCTACAATTACAAATGCTTTAGTCAAACACAGAGTTTCACCAATAGGTGAAGTTAAATATCCCACTCAATATAGATAAAAGAGCAAAATGCTCACACCATGGACCCATATTTACACTGCACCACACACCTCAAATAAAACAGTTAAATCCCTCAAAGCAAGGGACAGTTTCATGAGCCTGTAGCTGTTCAGAAACAGCTATTTGTTAGGAATAGTTGAATTATTGCATTATGACACATTAGTGGTTATCTATTTGGCTTTAGTTTGAATAGTAGCACTGGTGAACATTAATGTTAGGCTTAGTAACCTGGCAACAACAAAGCCTGATATTTGAGAGCTATCAAGAAAAACAGCAATTATTCAGGCTGGCAATTTCTTGCAACATTCTTCAACACCACCATCCGCCCACATGCATCCTGTTTCATCAGATACACATATAGACAAGCACACACACATGTCATAATTGATTGCAACATTCTAAAATAAAAGCCATAAGCCCCCCAAACCTGCCCAAACTAGTCTATGAAATTATTAGATATTATAGATATAAAAACAAACGTGTTCCTGTTATTGTTGTATGCAGGAATGGAAACTTTTTCAGGAGCAACTCAGAGGGAAACGTTCATGTTGTTTGAAGTCATTGTTCGTCATTCCTCATCAAGACCAAACAACAGGCAACAGTATTAAATAAAGCTCATCATCTTAAAATTATCCGCTGCAGTATTCCCAGTGTAATTATTTATATATTATGTCAAGTAATTTACTGTTGAGAGCCCCGTTATTGCCTTTCAAGAGATTTACCATATATATGTTTCTTCACAGACTCAGGAAGTCCTCCGGTGGTTGAGTGTCTTATGACTGAATGCACACGCAGTATGCTTTTGTAAACATGTTTGCTCCTTATGTAGGCCTATGTATTGTATGTGTGTAGAGTCTGCCTGCATAAGAGTTTTATTATCAGCCTTACTTTACAACTTTATTATTGCTACCTTGAGTCAAAATGAGATATTTTCAGAGGCTCACCCGAAGGTCAAACCTGACGGGATCCTCTGAATATTAAGAAGGAAACACCACAATGAGAGGCCAGAGGGCTGAGCGAGAGGTGAGGAAGACCAAACGGAAGAAAAAGTGACGTTTAAAAAATGATTTAGGAAGGAATGGAAAGAGGAAAAAGTCTTAAACGAAACCATATTACCATAGCTCAGATGTTGTAGGTTTTCTGTAGCATTAACTTGAGCTAAGTGGCTTGCAATGAAACAAATAATTTATGTTAATCTTAATCCACTTCTGAATGGTTGTTACCAAGAACATTGTTGCTTTAACTACATTGTAATGACAAAATATTAAAATCATCAAAATAATAATGTCTTCCATGTCTTCTGAGGTTATCATTGCATTAATAACATTGGAACATATTACTTCCTGCCATCTTAACAATATTCTCCCAACTGTAGTTTACAGAACGCACACCTGAACATGGATTCAGGTTTTCTTTCATGAGTTATCTGCACAACATTCGGATGAAAAAAATTCCTATAGTCCTTATTCTATTTTATCAATGTCAGACGAGGATATGATCAAAACATTTTTAATTAAGCAATCATATCTTAAAAATCCTGTGGAGGCCATTCAATTAGCTATTCAGTCCATGTAAAAGCAGGGTATGTGTGATGTTATTTAGATGTGTGAATCAATGTTTAAGATCTCTTTAAGCACGATGACTTAGACATACAGTATGTCAGGTAATGCTGTGCTATACATAGTGGGGTTGTGTATTGTACTTTAGCTAGATCAAAAATGTAGATAGTGTAACTTTAAAACAAATCTCATAATACAATACAACCAAGTGACTCTACCTGAACTCATTTTGTTGAAGCACAGAAAAACCGCAAATGTCATTCTTGAAAAGCATGGTAATTATTTTCTACTTCAGGACATTTATGTAAACCCCGTGGTTACCCTTTAACGAAAACGCTGAAGCTTCTGCAAAAAGAGTGAGTAAGGTAACTAATTTGATCAAACTTCAGATGTGCATTACGATTGGCTCCGTGAAGACACAAAGATGGGTATAGTGTTTCTCTCTCGTAATATATTTGAGCCTGTCTGAGGTGAAGTAATCCTTTAATGACAGAGTATATTCAGATATGTGTCAGGCGTAACTTCAACTGTACTTTGTTAAAGGCAGAGTAAAGCCCCGGCCACACGAGGACGATAACGGTCGTATCTGCTACAGTTCACTATCAGATAGACGGTTCGGCCATACGAGGCCGACATGGAAACGCAGAAAACGATAACGATAACGGGTCCCAAGGTGGGTAGATCCGCAAACGAAACGCTCTGGGGGGGCAAAGGGCTCCGTGTTTATGCCTATACGATAATGTCGTGATAAAGTTGAAGCAATAGCCCCGCCTCTTCCCACTTCTCCTGCTCAGAGATCAGCTGCTGGGCTGTCATAAGAGGGGGAGGAAAAGAGAGGCTCCGTTTTTTATTATTATATAGAGTCGTTATCAATTTGTCTTAAAGCTCAATAAATAACAAAGAAGACCACTTTTCTAATTTTGTCCGCAAGATTTGAACTTTAACGAACATGTTGACCTGCGAAAAAAATCTAACTGAAACTCTGCCGCACGATCCCCTCGTCCCTTGGAAGAGGCGGAGAGGTGGGTGTTTTTCATCTGCTGGTGGACTACCGGAGAGATTTATAACAGGAGCAAACGCTTGCCTCGGGGAGGGAGAAAAAGAGCCAGAGCGTCCACAGCGGAGAATAAACAGAAGGACAACCATGGCAACCATGTGCGGGAAGTCTTCTTCGCTGCTTTTGTGGCAGGAGTACAGCCCCACTTACAGGCCCGGCATATGTAATACAGCGTCTCCAGCGCTTTCGAGCGGTCTCGTGTGAACGGACACGTTTCTGGTGCCTATTGCGTGTGGACGGAATACTTTTTTGATATTAATTTCGGTCCGTTTGCGTTATCGTCCTCGTGTGGCTCCAGCCTAAGTGGAGAGTGTCACAACAAGAGTGAGTGTAAACACTCCTAATCTAAGTGCCAAATTAACAGTGTTATGCAGGCTTCACCAGAGAAAATACCTGCTAAACCTGATTATACCAGAAAATCCTATTACTCATTCAACTGTCAGGCAGTGTCAGGCAGAGATTCACCACAGTGTCAAGGATTGAAGCAACATATGCACTCAAAATAAATCCACCAATTTAGCAAAACTTAAAGTGCAACTGTGCAATAGTTAGTCATTTTCTGTAAATAGGGTTTGCCATGGAGTAAATATATATATATATAATATGGAGTTGTTATACTCTGTATAGCCACGATGAAAACATGATTATGTGATCAGTAGTTGTAAGTGCTGTAGTCTGTGGGCCGGATTCGGGTCGGGTCAGACTATACCTTCTAAAAATTCCCTTTGGGTTGAATCCGGTCATGTTTGTGCCAATAACAACAATGATCATTAGTTGAATTAAATGCAAACCGTAGTCTGTGATACAGAACACCTCACAAATGTAAATTACCATAATTTTTATTGTCTGTAGCTTCTAATGCATTTATTAAATATAATTATGTTTTATATATTTTTTTATCGAAAGTGGAAATTCTGGTTGTCGGGTTGGGGCCGAAAACAGCTGCAATGGTTGGGGCTCGTGTCAGGTTTGGACCTGATAGTGTTAGCCTGTTTATAGACAATAGAGAGTGCTGTGTTAACATGGAAATGTTTCAACAAGTCCGCACTTGAGACAAGTTAGAAATGTGTCCATTACATTTTTTACAAATAACCACATTTTGCCTTCATCCATGTTGCTAAAGAAGCTACTTGTTCTTTCAATAACTGGCTGGTTAAAGTTAAAACATTTAATCAGGGCCAGTGGCGGCCGGCCCATAGGGGCGCTAGTGGTGCCGCCCCACCTCTTCTCCACATTCTAGATTGTCATTAAGAAAAAAAATGTTTTAAATTAATTTTATGCATAATATTTTTAATGAACAAGGTACATATTATAGTTGGTGTCAGTTAAATCTATAATCTACAATAGAATATCTATAACAATTGTTTTACGATGTCTAAAGTTACTGATAAGTAGTGGCAAACCGTGTCTATCACAACTGGACCTCTGTAGACACACACACACCCTCCGCCGCCAAACTGTCAATCGAAAGGTATGCTCTCATTCAGTGCAACGGCCAGGGCATTCTATCAAGGATATAGAATACCTTGGTTGAAGGATATTCTACCCAGAGACCCAGAACAAGATCTGATTGGTTGCTTTTTTTTTCTAACACAAAACCACTGAAATGCGTATTGCATGGACCGAGAAGGACAAACAAATCAACGTAACACTGTAATATTACAGATCAACAACACATATACGATTCTCATTTATTAATTTTCTGCACATTTTATTACATTTTATTTATATAATTAAATCGATTTTTTGTTTTATCTGAGTGTTCCAGGGTATTCTCTGAATACCTTGAAGGCCCTGACGGTTCGCCACTGCTGATAAGTGACGTGTTTCCTGCTTGGGGTGCAGAAATATTTGCCCATAGAGTGGTGCAGTGACGAGTCCTAAAACCCGGAAGTGAGTTAGCATTTTACCACTTCCGGTTCCCTCGTCTCAGAGTCAATGGGACTTCTCCATAGGATTTTGGAAAATAGCTCGAAATAAGGACTGTGGTTGACACAAATTTATGAGACAGATCACGTTTTGTTATACGACATTAAATACATCAGCAGTGACCCCGCTGGTGATTTTTGAAGTTTACGTGTCTGAAAAATTATGGTTGTTAACAAGTGGCTGAATAGGACTACAGAGTTGTCGAGGACGTTGTACGTCATTACGCCGAACACGTAAACACTCTTGCAAACTGTTAAAACAAACACTTTTTGAATATGGATCTTAAGTTGGCGTGACGTTGAAGTCATGCGACCCTACTGTACTCGGCTGTAGTTCGTTTATAGTATAACGTTAGCATTTTCCTTGGGGCGATTAGATTTAAGATTAGAAAATTATAAAAGTAGGGTAGACATGTGGATATTATCCGGCTGAACAAAACGTGCATTCATCAAACAGGTTCGTTTTCCACAGACCTTATTTCGAGCTATTTTCCAAAATCCTATGGAGAAATCTCATTGCATTTTTTACGAGGGAACCCATGCGCAGTTTACTTCCGGGTAAATACGTCATCCCTGCACTACTCTACTCCAGAGCCATATAATAGAAGAGTTACGACAACGGAAGTCCAAAAACGGTTATCGTCACGTGGTTCATGTAGAAGAGGATCGTTCCCCGGAAGTTCATGGCGGGCAACGTGAATGCATTGATAACAGGAGATAGAACTATGATTTTTGGTAATTATTAGTGAATAAAGGTTTTGATTTGCAATATTTATACAACAAATCGATATGTGTATGTATTTACATCAATATGTTTTAAAAAATAAAATAGAATTTGCTAATATTAAGTGATAATATTAGGATTAGTGTGAACAACTAGTTTACATGTTAGGCTAACAGTGCCTTGGTTAAAGAGCCTGTTGCTGTTTATTTATAGCTTTGAATTCTTTAAAACCAATATTATCTTCTTAAACTTGTATGGTAGTCAGGAGCATCACTTTCTAATGTTTATTGATATATTTAGAGGGAGGGGATCTAAAGTAATGCTTTAAAATTCAGATTAGATTAATGTCTACCATTTTCTTAAATTCATGGTAGTTTCAGTAATCCCATGGTAATTGAGGACACAAGTTATCTAAATGACTAATGTCATCTTTATGGCTTTCAGAAAGGACAGGAGACCGACAGGTGACTATCAAAGGACTAGCAGCAGCAGCATGATGATGATGATGATGATGATGATGTTAAATGTGTTGTTTTAGGAACATCCATTGCAAATACATGGAATTCAATAAAGATTGAATAGCATATCATGCAGTTTGTCTGTGCCTTTTCCTCCTTGTTGTCCTGGTTTGCTGTGCTGCCTCCTAGTCGCCACCATGGTTTGCTGTGCTGCCTCCTAGTCGCCACCATGGTTTGCTGTGCTGCCTCCTAGTCGCCACCATGGTTTGCTGTGCTGCCTCCTAGTCGCCACCATGGTTTGCTGTGCTGCCTGGGGATGCTCCAATCGCTCAGAGAAAGGAGTACGAATGTACAGCTTCCCCACTGACACAGAGCGGAGGAAGCAGGAGCAATTTCACGACCAACAGCAAACAAATATGTGATTTATATACAAACACTGCATTTGCACTTTTTCACAAAACGAAAACCACACCATTGGGAAAGCTTAATGTTTTGTTTAATACAAAAAACAGGGAAAGGCTTGAAAAACACTGAGAGTTGAGACTCAGGGTGCAGGGTGAGGGTCTCAGTGCAGGTATTCAGGCTCCATTGAATCCCCCTCTGGTTCTTGTGCTGAAAGAGGGATAAACAGACAGGAGAAAGGGTTATACACACCTATATAGCACACCTATTGGATGGGAAATTGCCTTGGGGAGATAAGGTGTGGTCTTTGTTCCCAACTGAAGTTATGGAACTTTATTATTTGTGAGTTTAACAAAGTATGACAAATGGCATCAGTAACATATGTGATATGAATTTCTATAAAGTTGTCTCACATTCTTGGTCATATTGTATATACAGTATGTAATGAGTATAACATGTCCAGTAAGTATAAAGTGTTTCCTAATACTGTGTATTCAACCACTATGGAATATGTATGTGGGCAGACAAAACTGAGTTGTTCTGTGTGTGAAGTAACCTCAAGTCACTCCGCAGGCACATTTTGATGCAGACCAGTTTGTCAAGACAAAAAAGGGCAAGACTAGGCTGAGAGCAGAGGCTATACCCACCATCTTCGTGCATCGCCCTGTGGTCAAAAAGAGAAGGGCCCCTGCACCACGATTCACCCCGGGACCTGTATCTACAAAGCCCATAGCCCATGATCACAGTGATAGTGTGAAAGGTGACACAGGTATAATAAGTATGAACTCTTAGTAACAAAAATAATATTTCTTATTTTTAAGTGGTATAATATTTTAAATGTTCGAACATTTACAGTACCATTTCTTCTACTTACATTAATCTCAAAGATTGAGGGAAGAAGGGAAGGGATCACTGCCCTCCACCTGCCAGAGGAGCGCAAACAACAAAAACAAGCAAGGTGTCCCGTCATGTACCTGGAAGTTTGGGTTGGCAAAATGGAGTAAGAGAGGGACTTAAAACCTTGGTGGCTGTCTACTCATGTTGTTACAGTTGTCTTGGTTACAGCTCTCAAGTTTTTTTTTGTGCCATTTCCACATCTTTAGAAAATATGAAAAAATTGAAGTGAAATCAACCTCATCTCTGGAGAACAAACTTTGATTTCTCTGTCTTGTGAGTTTGCAGTCTTGCAGTTTTGCTCCTCCACCTGTAACATCACTGCCCCTCCACCTGCCATACAGTAGGTTACTAACAAGATTACTTATATAATACAGTGATATAATACATGTTTAGTATGCTTACTTATATAAAACAGTAGTATTAAACTTACCTTGTGTGTTCACTCTCACTTAAGTCCCTCTCCCTTTGCCATCAATCCAAAATCAGCTGAGCTTCAACATTATACACACAGGTAATAATCAACATAATCACAAGGACACAATATGGCTCTGCTAAAAACACTCACTCTTACACGCACCAAAGTTATATTTATCTAATATTTAACTCCCTCCACCCCCGCATACAATCCCGTTTAGAGGCCCCTCTTCTCTAATTCAACAACGTTGGACCAAATAGACATTAAGAGAACGGAATTTACAATTAAAAGGCTGTTCAACGTGTGTTGCTAACTTGCTTCGGTATCCTAGCTTGATCTGTTATCTGTAAACGTTCCCTAAATCTACTAATTTAGGGATAATCCACTGACATCCTTTAATACACATGTTCAATTGAATCAGATGTACTGATAATATCCGCAATATAAATCTTTAAACTTCTTCTTACCTTTAAAAGTCCGTCACGAACGGTCTATTATGCTGCAACTCCACAGCTCTGCTAGCCTTGGCGCTAACTTCCGGGGAACGATTGAGAGGCTCCACGATTTGCCATTGCTGTAAAAAAGTGGTCCATTGGAGTGAACGGAGATGTCATAACTCTTCTATTATATGGCTCTGCTCTACTCTATTGACTCTCGTTATAAGTGGTGCACCACTCTTCAATGCAAGTGATAGGAGCAGCTCGGGTGCACCAAACTGCGCCCAAAGCAGCTGTTGACACCGCCAACAACTAGGGGGCAGCAGGAGCGCCAGAATGAGTGATTGACGTTTGAATGAGAGAGAGATAGATGGAGACAGAGTGTAAACAAAACTAGATAGCGAATATGGAGAAGGAAAATTATGTTTAATCACATAAAGAAACACCCTTTGAGAGGAGGATACTGGAGGGAAAGCTGAGAGTAAAAGAGCTCGGACCTGATCAGCCTGACATAGGCAGGAGTTAAGGACAGAGGAAGGCAGTATACGTGCTCTTTTTCAAGGACCCATGGTTTAGCAAGAAGGCTAACTACTACCTGTAGCAACACCAGTGCTATATTTTGCATCCCCTGCCTCCCTTTCCAAACGTCAGGATCAGACCAGTCTATGGACCAGACCCAGCATGGATCCAGACAGATGTGAGTGACTTAAAGCACATATCAGAACAAACTAAAAAGCATGAAGAAACTAGAGTCCACATGGATAATGCTATGCGACTAGCCATGTTTAGGAAAGTAAACACAGCTGTCCAATGAAGGCTATCAGTAAGCATAACTAGAACATGCATTTCCTGCTGAAAATGCGTGTGAATGCTGTAAATGTATACATTTGTTGCTGAATTTAGCTGAAAATGCAGAAAAAGCTGAATATTTTATTAGTTGAATGGTCTCTGTAAATTACATTACATTAGATGTTACTTGTTAGACGCTTTTATCCAAAGCGACTTACATATTCAATCAGGGCCGCCCCAGGCCAACTTGGGGCCCCAAGCGACATTGTGAGATGAGGCCCCCCCCCCCCCCCAACCGACAGGAGTGAAAAAAAAATGTTTGGAAACAAAGTAGGCTACTTTGCAAATATAATTCCTGTTTATTATTATTATCAACACAGTTACTTGTTTATACAGTGAGGTAAATGTGCATGTATGTCGTTCAGTATGCGTTTACAGGTGAATACGTCTGCATTTCCTGCCAAATACTAGCCTCAAAAAGATTAAAATATAATTAATGCAAATAAACTACTTCTACTAATAATAATCATAATCAATTCAATAATATAAATACTATATTATTTTATTATAATATAGTTGTAATATAGTCAAGACAAAACATGCTTATTACATGCTCAAAAACTGATATTTCTTAAATCTGTATTCAAATGTAGTTCCCTCTGTCAGCAATGTATCAACAACTACACACACATTTCTATCAGTATTTCTCTGTGTTGTGGTTGACATGATGATGACTGTTAGGAGTTAAGGGGAGAGGCTGAGCATCACCAGGAAATGTGCAAATTGACATACAAATTAATAAAAGGGGAAAAAATGCTCCAGGTTTTTTAGGCTGTAAACTTTAACTGTTATTAAAGCCAACTAGACAGACAGTTTATCTTCCTCCTGTACATTAGCAGATAAAAGGCATAACATACTTGAATGAATGGTAAATAAAGAATGCTGGAAATAACTGCATCTCCATTAGCCTATATGCTATGCAGAGCCTGCCTTCTTCATGTCGTGAATTGCAGCAGATGTTTTAATATGGGAATTGGCAATTTGACTTAAGGCCCTGACACACCAGGCCGATTTCGGCTGTTTTCGTAAGTCGGGAGACGAAGCGTGTCCTGTCGCCCAAACTCAATTTGGTGTGTCCCGCACCGTCGACCGTGACACGCCTTATTTGGACTGCCTGTCCCGATGCATGGCCGATTCAACATGTTGAATCGGCCATGCATCGGGTCTGGCAGTCGGACCAAACAATCACTCTGATTGGCTGTTCAGCTAACGAATCAGTGCATGAGAAGCGAAATGGAAGTGAGGGACGTAAACAAATGATTTAAGAAGGCACACACAGACTGATATTCATTTTCATCTCATCATGGCGATCTGGAATGACGCAAACGAAGACCTGCTCATCACATTGATCCAGGAGAGGCCAGCTCTGTACGATATCACTGAGAAAAGGTACTCGAACCGAGTAGTGAAAACCGGACTCTGGCGAGAGATTGAAACGCAATTTGGTTTCTCGGGTAAGATTATCTTTTTCATCAATTGAGCTCTTTAGCAGATATTGTTGGCTTTTTATTGTTTGCCAGCGTACAGTGACGTTAACGTGAAATGTAATTTGTTATTTCAACCTTGTGTTTTGTTGTTATCTTGTTGCTAGCTGTTGCTAGCTGTGCAGTTTGGCACTGCATATAGATATGAATTGGACATGCTAACTAGCCACAATGCTTACATCGTTTATTTGTGTGCTTCAGAGAAAGAGCTGAGGAAGAAGTGGGATTCTCTGCGAACCCAGTACACCCGGTACAGGAGACTTGCCCCTTCGGGTAGTTGTGGAGCACCAACGACGGGCAGACAGCAGTGGATCATAACCAGGCTGCAGTTTGCACACGCTATTTGTTGTTGTTTATATCACGCAGTCTGTTCTTCTTCTCTGTCTTCCGGTTGTTGCCTATTTTTAATGACGAATACACACTACCGCCGCCTGCTGGTAAGGAGAGTTATTGCCACTCACGCACTGAAGTCTTTGCGGTGTGTTCCCGTGCGACACATAGCCAAGACGCAGGAGAACACCGCGACGCAACAGCCGACGTTGACGTCGGCGTCGGCGAGTCCTCTGGTGACTGCTTGGTGTGTCAGGGCCTTTATACAACATTCGCAAGTTGTACATTTGACTCTTACAATAACCCACCTTCGAGTGATGCTCTAGTTTCTTCATGTTTTGTTTTTTGTCCCTCTTGCTTGCGCCGGACTGAAACTGTCTTTTCACCGACATCTCTTCACCTGCACTAGTGGCCGTATCAAAGCCGTGATTGGTCAGATGTCGATTCATTGCGGTGTCGGGTTACAGACGTGCTCCCCTTGTCACCTCTCACTCTCGCGTGTCAGCGGGGGGTGCGCGGAGAACTGCGCACAGCAGCTGAGGCCCTCTGGGCGGGGCCCTCTGGGCGGGGCCCTCTGGGCGGGGCCCCCTGCAAGGCGGGGCCCCATGCAGCCCGCGTGATTGGCCTCTAGGGAGGGGCGGCCCTGTACTCAATACTGTGAATGCTGTGCAACAGCATTCACACTAATTAGGAGGTTGACAAAAACAGGCACTAAAATAATAGACTGTATCAAGTGCTGTGTGCCTTTGAGCTAGTCCTGCGTTGTAATATGACATATGTTTTGAGTTTTTGAAAAGTATAAGTTTGCTTACATTTTGGTAGAGTCCCCGCTGGACCAGCCGCCACTGATCAGGGCCATTTGCTTCCAGGGGTTAGTGAGACTTCACACCAATGCTTGAAGTTAGGAATTAGATGTTACGAATACACTAAAAGGAAGGACAATTAAAATAAAGTATCCAAACACTACCTTGCCATATTGACATTTTAATCAGCTCAGAATCACTATGAAAGATATGTGCGATATAAAAATAAACACCACATTTCTACATTGACTATGGATCTTGTGAGGACAGGAAATTAATAGGCTATGTTTTGCAATTGAACAGGCCCTTTTCATCCATCCTTATCCAGAAATATAGCTTCCAACAGGTGTTAGATCACTAGCAGGGTCTATTTGCTCACTCTCCTCTTCCCTCACGAGGTCCATTCACCCTTTACTTTCTTGCTTTGTTCTCATCTGACATTCAACTCCTTGCTCCATCTACCATTACCATTCTGTTCACTGAACAGATATTTGAACTAATGAGAAAGATATAAAGTCAGAAGATGAGGCAGTATTCACTCTGTAATGAGTCTGCATGTGTATGCTTGTGTGGGTTTGTACCATAGACTGTATATATAAATGGACGTAGTGTCCGTGACGTCACCCATAGGATTCTGCAGAGTTGCCGTGCTAAGCTAACATGAAATACATGCATACCAAGTTACTGCTAACAGTGTAGTTCCCCTATATAAACGTTACATTCATAATCAAATGAGACAATCTGCAAGAGAATTAGCTATATTTTATTATTCTTAATGCTTGTCATTCACACGTTGAGAAAAGACGGACTCCACCGCCCGGACCTAACGGAGCCGCAGTGGGCTAGCTCCGGGACGCCAGCTGGAGCTAGCCCCCTGCGGCTCCGTTAGCTCCGGCGGCCACCACTGGGATAATTGGGTCCCCTATTAACATTTGCTCCCGTTTAGCATTATGGGCGTCATAGCCATAGACTATAAAAGTCTTACCCAAGGCTGAATCATAAACTAAAATGTATATGTATGCATAAAGGGTTACGTCCTTAGCTGGCTAATAAGTAACAAGCTAAGCTACCAAGCACACAAACACCTGCGAACGGGTGTCACTACCCGATCTGCAGTGCGCATGTGCGAGATGGTCCGCCATATTGGACAACGCCGGACGGCAACCGAAGTAGGACAACATTGACACAGTTGCTTTTGGCAAAGCTCAAAAGGAAAACTCGAAAGAGATTAGTTATTGTTATTACAACGTGACTTCACTATTATTTAACAACTCTTTTTATTGGGTTCTTTTATTTGGGGTTAAGTACATTGTCAGAATAATTGAGAAATGAATTTAACTTCTGTTAGACAGCTATATGCCATACATTTTTGCACACATTCACAGTAAATATGTATTCAGTACATGTAGCCCCTATCGTTGTAGCCTAGCAGAGTGGACAAGTTGCTGTTAGCTGACAGTGAGGCATGTACGTGTCCATCAACGTGACCACGCCCTAATTTATGCAAAAACTTTAAGACCTAATATAAATAAAAGGGTCGTGTTAGAAAACAATTCACTCACAGATTCATAATCATGAAGGTGGAATCTAACTATATCGATATTAATATTTATTAGATCCATGGGTAGAAACATGTTTTTTTCTGCTGTAAAGTTGGGCATTTTAACATGGGGGTCTATGGAAATTGCTCCTTTCTGCAGCCAGTCCCTAGCGGCCCATGTATGAACTGCAGTGTGTGGCACTTCCGTATTGGCTTCCCGGCTGTTCCCCAGAGTTTGCCGCTTGGTTTGTACATGTTTCTGAGTATATGCATTATCTTTGTGTATTTGTGGGCCTGTGTCAAGATTATCATATGTACAATGTGTGGGTTTTTTAGTGTTTTATTGATATCTATAGCTCAGTTTCAGCAGGATGTTCTTGGCCTGTGTATATATTTGTGTGTATGTTTGTGTGGGTGGATGATCATTAATGCAGAATAGGATTGAGATGGCATCCTGGTGGGTTATTTTTGTTTCTCTTGTTTATATGTTTCATTTTATTGTGTTTCTTGTCAGTTTATAGCATTCATAGCTTCTGTCGTTCAAGCAAACTCAGTGAGATGGCAGCATGGCCAGTCCTATGTTCAGAATGCGGCTAAAAATATATGACTGGGTTCAAATTCCTTTTTCATAAGAGTATAATGAAATGTCAGATTTTCTCCACACCTGATTTTCTTTTGCACATCTTTTCTGGAACGATAGTAATGTATATGAGTGACAGCTACAGTACCATGGTGAGGATGTTAGTTTGAGAGCACTTAACAAAGTAGCACACACACACACACACACACACACACACACACACACACACACACACACACACACACACACACACACACACATACACACACAGCCAACAAATCAGATAACAACCAATTATACTTTAGGTTTACAAACCAATCGGTCTATTAGTTCAGACTTACAGGTGTAAAATACGTTTCAACCTATATACTTTGGACCTGTTCGAAATTGGTGATGAGTACTCAGATCTCTTATTATGAATACAGCAGTGTAGAAATAAACCGTTGCGAAACCAAGTCCTGCAATCAAAATCAAAAAAGTATATTTACAGAGCATTTTTGTGAGAGAGAAGGAGTTAGAGACAGATTCATACTAATTTGCAAAAACAACACAACAACAACAAATGGCAACGGTGTTATGCAAAGTAGAATAATATGTAAATAAGGCCCCATGTTTTACCCAGGACTTCCTGTGGCTGCGGTTACTAAAGACACAACACTTTATTTAGCTCCTAACAGGCTATAACGTGTGCGTGCGTGTGTTTGTTAAGGCCTAAACCAGATTTGGCTTAGTTGGAATAACTATTTTTGCTCAGCATCTCGCTGTAGGTGTGAGGCAACTGTCCCCGCACTGTCTGCAGCTGTCTTAGTTATTAGGGCCCAGGGGGGTTGTTAAGGAAGCGTCTCCAGGGAAACCAGAGGAGGAAGCTGGGAAAGAGTGAGAGCAGGGTCGCTGAGAGTTGGGAAATGTTTTGTAAGAGTTGAGTAGACGAGGAAAAGAGCAGGGACACTAGCAAGCCAGGAAGGAACAATGTTCTCTATACAAGTTGCAAAAGAGAAAAGGAGAATAATAGAAGTACTGAAAATGTGATTAAAATGTTATATCTGTCATGTTAAAAATGTGAAATCTGCATTGCAAGCCAGGGTCCTTGTTCCTGCTTTATGACATAAAGAAATAACGATACATATGATAATGAATCAAATTATCATCTTATACTAAATCACACCATTATTCCACTGGTATGGCTGCTATTCTTGGCAATGGTCTTGCTTGTTTGTGGTATCTGCAATTAATTAAAATACCAAACAGGTCATGGGTGACATTACATTACATTATACCACATGTCATGTGGCTGACATTTTTTTATCCAAAGCCACTTAAATCCACTTCAAAAGCGTAGACACCTGCGGAAGCAATTTGGGGGTTAAGTATCTTGCCCAAGGACACTTCGACATGTTGACTGCAAATGTCTTTGTCCCGATCTGTCTTTATGGTGTTTTGTCTTGTCTTGTTTCATGTTTTATTTTGAAAGGTCTTCACCTCCTGTCTTGCCTGTTTCTGTCTGCGTTGTGTCTTGTTTGGATTTGTCTGTGGTTCCCGGTCGTTAGTTTCCCTGGTGTGTCTAATTTACCCGATTGTGTTCACCTGGTGTCCCTGTGTTTTCTCCTCCCTCCTCACCTGTGTCTTGTTTGTGTGATTAGTCTTGTGTGTATTTAAGTTCTGGTTTTTCTGTCTGTCTTTGTCGGTTCGTCTTTTGTCATGACTAGTTCGTCGGTGAGTGTTCTGTTCTGTCTGTGTTATCACCTAGCCTTGAAATAAAGGAATTTGCACTTTAATCTGCATTTGGGTCCTACCTGCTTCACACACCGTGACAGTCTTATTGTTACTCATGAGTTGACTAATTAATAAACCTGTCTTGCAAAGACTTTGAACTTTCTAGAAATAGGTAAACTCAATGAATCCTGAAATGTTTATTATTATTCATTAATGAATATGTGTGTGTGTGTGTGTGTGTGTGTGAGATATTTTAAAGTGTCACTATACTTCTTCTTCCTTGTTAGTGAATCTGGCAAGTGTGGTGGATGAGCCGGTGGCTGGTGACAAGCGATACAGTGTGATGATATCATTAAAAACTAATTTTGAGGGTTATTGCTTTTTCACCAGATTTGATCTATTTGGCAGGTTGTTGCTGAGTAAGAGACAGTGAAAATATATATTAAGAGAAAGAGCGAGGGAGGGATAGATGACAACAGAGACTTGGAATCTCCATGTAATAATTAAACCCCCTTTGAAGGATACCCTTTGAAGGGCTCTTTTCTCAACACCCAGACACTGCGCGAGCTAAAAAAGCACTTCTCTGATGATGATCTCAGAACCCTCCGGTCGTCGTATGCAACTTGTGTTTTGACAGTTTGTTTGCGAGAGAGAATTAGCTTGCTGCTGCCTCGTAGGACGGCCACTGACTTATCTAATTTCTTTCTCTGAAGTCATGGGGAGAGGCGTTTGTTTGTGTTGGGAGGAGGAGGAGGAGGAGGAGGAGGAGGCTTCTCTGCTGTTAGCCCTCTGGGAAACGAAGGGTGGGGTATGTTTGGTTTCTTCCCAGGCACTTTAATCAATTTATTAATTAGCCACAATTATACAGCTAATTAGGGGCTGAGGGTGATTTGATGAGTTCTGATTGTTGTCTTCTTCCGTGTGCTTAGGGGCAGGGGAAGGGGAAGTGCAGGGAAAGATTGAGCGACGATGATAATATAGTTGGAACCGGGAAGTGTTAGGAAGAGGAGTACAGAGTGACAATTACTGTGTCTTACATGTTACTGCGTGACAAGTACACTTCACAGGAAATGAATCGGGGCTTTCAAGAGCCAACCGTTTAAATCCTAACTGTCCTGCCCCAGCTGTGTCTCACTGACTGTGTGCGCGTGAGACTTCTCTGACTATCTCTGTGCAATGCTTGAGGTATTGCAACAAACGGCAGTCTGACAGGTCGTAAGTCCGTCACGGTAACAGCTTGTAATAACAGTCTGCATCGTACAGTGTGTGAATATATGTGTGGGTGTCTGCATGTGTGTCTATGTTTATGCATGTGTTTTACAAAGTGAATTGTGCTGTTACACCAGAAAAAAACCTTCTCCGAGTCTCAGACTGAAAAGAAGAGTTTGTTGAAAAAGGGAAAGAAAGAAATGTGGGGAAATCTTGTTTTAACGCAATGTAATTAAAAGCTGTAAAAGTTATATTTAGAAAACATGAGAAGAAAATGCAAATGGTGTTTTGGTCGGGTTGCTTGTGTAACTACCTTGTTTATCCTCTAACCTTTCCCCGGCATATCTCATACAAATCACTTAAATAAGACGCATAAGCTGTTACTCTGAAATAAGTGCACTTCATATTGGTCTGTAGGCACTTGCTGCCATGTATACAGTGTTATGGTGTCATGGGGTTGATGCCCTCGATTGACAACAGCTCTTCACATTTCTCTGTAGGAAAACTTAAAGACTCTCCGGGGAAGTCAAGTGCTGTCTCTTGACAGTTTCCGTGATGTTATTCTGCAGCCAATACATTGTGGAACTTACATTCTCTTCATCATGATACATTTGAGTAAAATGTTATCGATTGCAACTTTCATGAAATGATACTGTGAAACATAAACCACCCTGAACTACCCTGGCTATATTGGAAGAGATAACATCCTGACTATGACAACAGAGGAGAGAGCAACCCTTTGAATAGGCTAAAACAATATGAAAACATATATTCAAAAGGCATCAGCTGACTGTGTTGAGGCAACACAAACTGAACATTTTCTAACAGCCTATATGGCACTGATTCATTTGTTCTCAACTGGAGGGGCACCTTGGAGGACATTTCATCATATTATTATCCACTGGAAACTTTAAGACACAACCTTGCATCATGTTTTCGTAGCTAGAATGACCTCAAGAGGGTCCTGCATAATATGTTTCTTCATTTTAGGGGCACCCAAGGCTTTTCCACATGTGCACTCAGTCCTAAAAGCACTGCTCACTGACCTCAGAGTTTTGACGATTGCATTAAGCGATAATACTTGAGCAACAAGAAAAGCTTTCTGTTAATCATGAAATGTTATGAAAATAAATGAGTACATTTCGGAAGAACTTTTGCAAACTATAATAGTACGATAAGTTTCAATGCAGCGTTTTGAAAAAAAAGATAATGGAAGTTTTACAAAATATGCTCTCCACCTGATTTGACAGCCACATGCACAATTGCAGATTCTTCCTTTACTGTTTGTGATTATGTATTTTTCATCAGAAGAATAGACCTGAACTGAAATATCTAGAATGAAATTCCTTGCACTGTAGAACTAGGGAATGTCCTATCTGGTAGATGCTACTTCTGAATCTTGCACTTCTCAAGCTGTCACGTAAACTTATCATTTTATGTATGCCTTTTCCCTATTCCCTTAACAGACTCTCGATGCTTTTTCTTCTCCTTTCCTACAGTACCTTCTTCTCACTTTCTTTCTCAGGTAATAATGCTGTGATTGCTGTACATCTTAGTGATTATATTTCAGGGCACAACCTGGCTTATCCACAGACAGAATCTTGTTGAAATGGTTATAGTGGCATCAGTGGTGGGCGTCAGGTTGGGGATGGAATCAAATAAATGGCAATGAGTTTCCTGAAGTACCTTTTTCTCATCAGTGGTGTGACTATTCAACGAAGATGGAGAAGGTGTTTGTAGGCCCTTTAAGGTGTTTCAGAGATTTATTCTCACAAAAATAAATGAGGTTTCTAAGGCATCTGGGAATGTTGTCGTACATGATACATGACTGCTTCCATGAGTTAATGCAAAACCTCACACATTTGAATCGTCTCTTTTGTTGAAGACACAGAATGACTCTTCCACAACTATATAAATAATTGAATCAACTGACATACATAAATGCTATATCATTCACAATTACCAATATTACCAAAACAAACATTTCTAAAATGCTAATATCATTTTATACCCTGAAGTGACACAGAATGAAAGAAAAAACCCCAAAATAACGTATATTTCGTCTGTGAAGGTTGATAAGATGACAACAAATATAAAAATGGCAGTATTTGAATGTTGTGGGCCAACTGCATTTTCTCAGTGTGCTGAACATTTTCTAGCAGGTGGGGCAGCCTACTGTATGTCACACTGAATTCTGTTTTCTAACCGGGAAGGCCATCACATGTTCTCCACTGGAAACTTTGCAGAGAAGACTCATTACTTTTTTCTTCCTTCAGGGGCACCTAATAGTGCACTGCATCATGTGTTCTCCACTAGAAGGTATCAGAGAGGGTCCTGCACCCCACTTTCTTAATTTAAAGGTCACCCACTAGTGCTCTGCATCATGTTTTCTCTACTAGAATGCCCACTTAAGACCCTGCATCTTACTTTATCCGTTTTAAAAGGTCCCACTGCTATCATTTGTATCCAATGGAAGGCACCCTATGGCCACTTACACGTCACATTTCCTCATCTGGAAGGGTGTACCAAGAGGCCTCTGCATCATGTTTTTGTTCCTTTTACGGAAACCCATTAAGGAACAGCTTTACATGTTCTGCACTGGGAGGGAATCCACGAGGACACTACACAGCGCTTTCTCTAAATTATCATGTTTTCCCCCTTTATTGGGTCACTGTAAACGGCATCCACATATGCTGTACTACAGCAAGTGCTCAAAAGAGGCAGCAAGGCATCACCAGAGATGATAAAGTTGTCAAAGTTAAAGGAGTTTAAACATGTTAGAGATGTCCCCATGTTATCAACATCCCTTTTTATCAAACATGAATGTTTTTCTTCAAAAAATCACACAAACACTTACAAAACAAATAACAAGAAAACACACATGCACATGTGCTCACAGACACATGCACACGCTTTGATCCATGAACACACTCTGATGAACATGAACCCAAAATACAGACACTGATGCAATGAAAAAGCAACAACTGAAGCAGCACTCTGATAATAATTCCAGTAGCCGTGGTCAGGATGCCTGGAGAAAGTGTTTGTGGACTGAAGATGTGAGGAGAGTGATGTGGCATCATGCCCTGAACAGACACACAGCAGATGAGTTTCTTTAAGGTTTGTCGTGGCACAGCAGGACGCCGACACTGAGGTCAGGTAAGACAGGAACATCAGACACTGGAGGTTCATCTCAATATCCCTCCTCGACTCCTCTCTCCCCCTCCTCCGGGACTTGACCCGGAAATCGATCAAGACACGCCATGTTGAAGGACGTCCCAATCGCTGAAATGCACACGGAGGAGTCGAGGAGGGGTGAGGGAGGAGGCTTCCAGAGGTGACGAAAGAGAGGATACACGAGAGCAGACTACGCGGAAGTGTTTTCACTACTCGCGTATAAAAGCCCCCGCCCCCACATTGACAGGTGGTTGGTATTTAACAGCAGCAAGTTACACAATTGACAAAATACACACCTTGTAACAGTTCTAAGGATTTAGCAGCCAGGTATATTACACAGTTATTAACGGCATTCATATATTGCACATATTGCACATAGTTTGTTGGTATGTAGCAGCAAGGGGTGATATATGTGTGGTGTGTGTGTGTGTGTGTGTGGGGGGGGGGGGGTCAACTAGGGGCTGTGCTGGTTGTATAGTCTAACCGCTGCAGGATGGAAAGACCTGCAGTATCTCTCCGTGAGACAGCGGGGATGCAGCAGCCTATCGCTGAAGGAGCTGCACAGTGAGGACAGGGTGTCCTGGGGGGGGTGGGACACATTGCCCAGCAGGGAGGACAGCTTGGCTGCCATTCTCCTGTCTCCCACCACCTCCACAGTGTCCAGAGGACTCCCCAGTTAACTGTTAAAAGCTGAATGGAATTTTAAAAAGTTCACTACAACTGCAAGATATA
This sequence comes from Gymnodraco acuticeps, assembly GCF_902827175.1. Classification (NCBI taxonomy): domain Eukaryota; kingdom Metazoa; phylum Chordata; class Actinopteri; order Perciformes; family Bathydraconidae; genus Gymnodraco; species Gymnodraco acuticeps. Next base: position 1,373,938 of record NW_022991201.1, on the reverse strand, counting down.
TTTTAGAAGTTCCTAGAACCCTTTTTTTCTGAAGTTACACAAGGCTTGAGACAATGATAAGAAAAACCTCACTGCACAGCAGTTTGTGAATGGCAAGCTCAGAGCAAGAGAAGGGTTACATTACTTGTAAAGGTCGCAAAATGCCTAATGCAAACACTTTTATATACTGCACATCTTACAATGAGAAAGCACTGAAGAGGTGCTGTGACAGTGCAAAGCAACATCAGCAGGAGTGCCTGTTTAAAGGTTAAATCTAAGATGAAGGCACAAGTGTTGAAAGAGATAGAACGAGAAGAATAATGAACTATTAAAGATGAAGAATTGGGAGCAACCTGCAGTCACCTCATTAATCTATATCTAGGGGAAAGCAAGATGAGTTTGTTAGCTGTAAACAAGAAGCTCTCTAAAAGGGATTACAGAAAGGAGAAATCAAAAAAGTTGCTATCAGTAATGTCTTCCATGACCCCTGCAAATGTCAATCCTGCTTTCACCATCCAAATGACAATTGGAATTCTTAGAATTTTTTTTTTCAGATCAAAGCATGGAAATAAACATTAGCGGATACAAAAGAACAATAACAATGTGTCACACAGTACACATGTATTCTTGAAAGGCTCCTTTTCTTTTGAATGTGTTCTTTTGTTATTCTAATTTGATTTTGGACCCGGTAGCCTACGTTTTGAAGTAATATGGTCTGTGTTTACATTAGCAAGCATCGCTAACTATCAGAGCTAACGCTGTACTGGAGAGAATATGTGTAAAAAAGCAGGAAATATTCGGTTGATATTCTGGGATCCCTTAATACTGTAGAAGCATTATCCCCTCTGTAATGAACCTCGGAGTGACCTTCAATAGCGCTTTAAAATTTGATAAGCAGGTCAGCACCGTAGTCAAGATCTGCTTTTTTAAAATAGGACTACTGGCCAATACCAAGTCGTTTTTATCTTTTAAAGACCTAGAAACGGTAATTAATGCCTTTGTTACCTCGAGCCATACTGTAAGCCTTCATCAAATTCAGTTAATCTACAATAGTGGGGGCCCCATTATTGTAAAGCAAGCGTCGCTCTGCCAAAGAAAGGTAACGTGGAGAGGCATTATCGGAGTGTTCACAAGGCATATGACAGCGACTTCCCTCCGAGTAGCGAGTTGAGAAAGAGAAAGGTCATGTATTATTGCTACACAAACATTATCTTGCAGTCTTAGTGTCGCCAACTCGTTTCTAACATGCAAAAAGACAAACAAATGCGTCTATGGTAGTTTGAATTTTTTATCTTTCCTGCAGTGGAAATGCGCCATTACGGAGCGTCCACACAGCAGCGTGCGTTGACGCTTGGCGGTGGGCGTGTCTGAAGCTTGGGGATTTTTTGCGAGCAACACGACCATCAACCAATCACATGAATCTCCCGCCCCCGACATACAAAGCAATAGCAATGTTAAAATGAAGTAAACTGGATATAAAATCCCCAAACAGGCGAAAACCTACCAGTTTCACCCACTGTCTCTGCCTCCTCCCTCCATGCCTCGCTCCTCCGGTTTGTATCCCGGTAGATGAACAGAGACTGATCATACAGCACCGGCTGATTCACTAACGCTATAATGAATTTTCCCTCCATTTTTTGAAATATGAGGAAATGACCTGCGTAGTCTCTCCCAGCATACACGCGGTTTGATTGGCTAGCGCTTGTACTGGCAGATTTGCATAAACGGGACTTCATTGGCTGACGCTTCTGCCGAGGCGCCAAAAGTTGAACATTGCTCAACTTTTGAAGCGAGCAACGCCAGCAACGCTCCACGTCGCTTCCCAAAATGCAGTTCGGCTAAAAGTGACGTCACCCTATTCAAAGTGAATGGGCAGAAGCGTTGGAAGCTTCAACGCACGCCGCTGTGTGGACGGGCCGTGACACACACACACACCGTTATCTTGATTCTGATTGGCCAGAAGACATTATCAAAGATGTTCTATTGAGAAGACGATCACTACGTGTCAAAAGTTTTCAAAACCGTTTCTAGTCTTCGGTATTCTTGTTTTTGGCGTGAGAATAGTTTGGGCAGCGTGAGAGCGTGAGATTGAGAGTGAAAGCGTGTGTCACATGCCAGATACGTGAGAGTTGGCAACCCTGCTCTAAATAAATTATTGTTAAGTTAGTGTGCTATGTGTTGAGTGTATTTTATTATATTTTCCTTCTCTGTAGTGTACTCCTAGTTGTTTTATGATGATACTGAAAACTGTATATTTCAACCATAGTGCAGGCTCCAGCACAATCCTCTGTATTGGAACCATTTTCCCTTACATTGTCCCTTTTAAATGAAATGCAAATAGTAAACAATTGTGGAAGCTATCCCCAAGAACAACATTCGAAAGCTCAATATGAGGAATTTGAATTATATAAAGTGAAAGCATTTTGAATTGTTTACATGTTACTGTTATAAGTTTCACTTTATTATCTATCCTCAGGATCCTGTCTTAAGTTTCTGGCACCAGCAGCAGCAACGGAAAAGGATAAGGTGCCCCCTCCAAATGCTGATGATGGTAAGTTAAGTATTCCACTTTTAATTGATTATACTGTGCATTACACTCCAAAGATTCCTTGTAACATGATATTCCCTGTTTCTTTTTTGGTCATAGCAGTTCAGTCAACATCTACCTCCAGTGGGGCGTCAATATCTACCTTGAGTGGGGCATCAACATCTGCCTCCCGTGGGATGTCAACATCTGCCTCCAGTGAGGCGTCAATATCTACCTTGAGTGGGGCGTCAACATCTGCCTCCAGTGAGGCAGCAACATCTGCCTCCAGTGAGGCGTCAACATCTGCCTCCAGTGGGGCAGCAACATCTTCTCATCATGAAGATGACACGTCAACCCCTACCTCCAGCAGCACTACCACGACTACAAAAGGTTTGATCACATCAGACGACCCTGCACAATGGCCAAATGTCCTAAATGATAGTGAAAAGTGTGCACTAGTAACAAGAGGACCAATAAAAGAAACAGATATAGTCTTTCCGCAGAATACTGAAAAAACTTCACGTAGATTAACAAAGGAAAACTATTCTGGTTTGAATTTTTCGGGCTCCGGATATTCGGTAGTAATCAGCAAGGCAAGGCAAGTTTATTTATATAGCACTTTTCAACACAAGGCAATTCAAAGTGCTTTACTGAAAGACATTAAGAAAATGGCATTTAAAATCAGTCATTGTGAAGCTGACCGTTGAGCTGCCCAGACCAAGCAAGGAGGCAGAGGCAGAACGTCCAAAAATATAACCCGACGTGGGCATTTATTAAAATCCTGGGCCCAAAGTTCACAGCCTCAATCCTGCTGTTCACCTTGCACCCATCCTACAGCCACAAGGATCTCAAAAACACTCCCAAACAGCAAAACCCCAGAGCCTAAATGCCCAACCCAATCAACCCAACAGGACACAGGTGAGGGGGGAGGAGACAACACAGGACACCAGGTGCACACAATCAACGGCAACAGACATGGGGAAAAGGGAACACATTTCAAAATAAAATACAATAAACACTACATCAATCAATAGTATAAATTGTATACAAATGTGCACACATGCAAGGCCCGAAGCCATCCGTCCACAGTGACGAAGTTACCTTCGTCACAGTCATTAAAAAGAAAAGCTAATAAAATAAACATTAAAAGAAAAAATACATGGATAAAAGTTACAGTGCAGTCTAAGATATGAATAGTTCAATTAAACATTAAAAGAAAAAGTACATGGATCAAAGTTACAGTGCAGTCTAAGATATGAATAGTTCAATTAAAAGCAGCGACAAAAAGTAAAGTCTTCAGCCTGGATTTAAAAGTAGTCAGAGTTGCAGCGGACCTGCAGGTTTCTGGGAGTTTGTTCCAGATATTTGGAGCATAATAACTGAACGCTGCTTCAGCAGCGAATATTCAAATATTCGGCCCGCGCAGGGCTGTTGTTTTATAGTTATTTGTTAATGTAACCCAATTTGTGTTCTTTGAAATTGAAAAATATATCAATCATTGTGTTTGTTACTTTCGTTGCAGTTGTATATGTCTTATGTCTGCGTTCAATTAACCCCTTGACTGCCTCACAGTTTTCAGATACTTTTAATACTTATCCGATTTGTAAATTAGAGGTGAACTGTGCTTTTAGTGCGGATGAGCTTATCTCTTTGTTTAATTCGACATGCACACTAATACTGGATTCCGTTGCTCCTTTTACGCAACAAAGTTCTCTCAGAGCCGTGGCTCAATGATTGTACTTGTGCTTTTAGACGCGTTGCAGGCGTGCAGAGAGAAAATGGAAAAAGGATAAACTTCATGTCTCCTTAGAAATTATTCGTGCTTGCCTTTCCGATTATCAGACGGCAGTCAAAGCAGCCAAAACAGAGTATATTTCTCTGTTAATCTCCAAAAACAGCCATAAACCTCAAGTTCTTTTTAATGTCCTCAATTCAATCATTAATCCTTGTGATGCTTCTCCAATTGTGCCATCAACTACTCTCTGCGATACATTTCTTACATTTTTTATCGAAAAAGTATCTGCTCGTAGGCTAGCCTATACTAGTGCTACCCCAGATCCTGCTCCCTTTCTGTGCCCTGCTGTCCTCGACCACTTTGAGCCTGTATCCCTCTCTTCTCTCTCGGATGTAGTCAAGCACCTGCGGCCGACAAACTGCACCTTAGACAGCATTCCCTCTCGCTTCCTTAGAGATGTTTTTGAATCAGTTGGAGCAAGTGTTTTATTGCTTGTAAACACCTCTCTTAGCTCAGGATGTGTCCCAGCTGCCTTCAAACATGCCGTGGTTAAGCCACTACTTAAAAAGAAAAATCTCGATCCCTCCATTCTCGCAAATTTCAGGCCCATCTCCCAGCTACCCTTTTTATCTAAAGCCCTGGAGCTAGTAGTCTACGCCCAGCTGCAGTCATTTTTAACCACGCATGGCATCCATGAACAGTTTCAGTCTGGCTTTAAACCTATGCATAGTACTGAAACAGCCCTTTTAAGAGTTTTTAATGATCTGCTCTTAGCCGCCGACTCAGGCAGCCCAGCTGTCTTGGTGCTGTTAGATTTAACTGCTGCCTTTGACACTGTGGATCATAGTATCCTGTTGTCACGGCTTGAACAGTCCGCAGGCATTACATACTCTGCCCTTGCATGGTTCAGGTCTTATTTGACGGACCGTAGCTTCTCAGTGCAGTTAGGTGCCTTCTCTTGACCCCTCTTACCTGTGGAGTTCCCCAAGGCCCCAAGGCTCGATTCTGGGCCCCATCCTTTTTCTATTGTACATACTGCCCCTAGCTTAAATTCTCACAAAACATAATATCCCCTTCCATTGTTACGCTGATGATGTACAGATCTATCTGCCTCTCAATCAAAATGCCAACTCACTACAGCAGTTGAAGGACTGCTTAACAGAGATTAAATCCTGGCTGAGCCAAAACTTCTTCACCCTCAACGAGAGCAAGACCGAGGTCATCTTTTTTGGACCCCAACCAACAGTCTCCCCGGTTGATATTCTGGGCTCCCTCAATAAAAATATCCTCCCCTGTGTCATGAACCTTGGAGTGACCTTCTACAGCGCCTTTAAATTTGATAAGCAGGTTAGCACTGTCGTCAAGACCTGCTTTTTCAAAATACGACTATTGGCTAAGACCAAGTCGTTTTTATCTTTTAAATACCTAGAAAGGGTTATTAACGCCTTTGTTACCTCGAGACTGGATTACTGCAATGCTCTGTATGTGGGTATGGACCAGGCCTCAATTATACGCCTTGCTTGCACGTCTTCTCACTGGCCATAAAAAGCGCGACCATATCACCCCAATTCTGGCTTCATTGCACTAGCTTCCAGTTCGGTTCAGAATAGATTTTAAATTCCTTTTATTTGTTTTCAAAGCCCTAAATGGGCTGGCTCCTGCCTATATAGCCAAACTCCTCCATCGCTACACCCCAGGCAGAGCCTTAAGGTCAGCTGATCAGCTGCTGTTGATAGTGCCTAAGATCAGCCTAAAACTCGAGGGCATCGAGCTTTCGCAGCGGCTGGCCCTAGGCTCTGGAATACTTTGCCCTTCCATGTGAGGTCGGCCCAGACCCTGGGGTTTTGTAAATCAACACTTAAAACTCACTTTTTCTCTCTGGCTTTTGTTTAATTATCTATTTATTCATTTATTTAGTTCTTTATTTTAATATTTATAACATAACATAGGATTTCATAAAGTATTTTTAAAATAGTTGATACATTATTCGAATATAGGAATAGTAGATAGGATTACTTAAAATATAGTACCTTATATTTCATCTTTTTTCCCTTTAGACCCTTGCGGTTTATTCTTAAAAACCCTTACCCTTACCCACCCCCCATTTTCCCTCTGCTGGTCTATGGCCTTGTAGAGGGTAACGGGGTACAGAGTCGCTTAGATAAGCGGGGGAGTGCATCTGACGAAGAGATAGGTTGTTGTGCTCCCTATCTCTGTTTCTTATCCTATATCTAATAGAACTGCTCGGGTCTTGATAGATTGAGTGGGGAAGTTCATGAGATCTTTCAAGAGGGTTATCAAGGATAACTTTGATCCAATGACCTTTTCCCTCTCTGTCTGTGTCTGTGTATTCTCTTGTTCCGATTAACCCAGCCAAATCTTTTTTCTTGTTTTGTATCTATATCTACGCCGGGATCCGGAGTCGAGGCTGATCCTCTTGCTGTAGTCCTGTGTCTTGGATCCTCTATCCTGAGTTCTGGATTAAGTCGTGGACTTCGGGTCGTGGCTGAACCTGTCTCTGCGGTCCTGCCTTGGGTCTCGTCATGCTGCTTCCCTGATGGCTTCCACAGGATTGTAGCTGACATCCTTGTGGATTCATCTTCTTATTACAGACACATGCATTTCCAAACATTTGGTCTACCTACGTTGTAAAATGTATTATCTCTTCGATTTACACACGGCATCTATTGCACGTCTGTCCGTCCTGGGAGAGGGATCCCTCCTCTGTTGCTCTCCCTGAGGTTTCTCCCATTTTCCCCTTTAAACTGTGGGTTTTCTCTGGAAGTTTTTCCTTGTACGATGTGAGGGTCTAAGGACAGAGGGTGTCATTTTCTCATACTGATATTCTGCACAAACTGTGCTGTTGTATTTGTTGTAAAGTGTCCTTACTGCAAAGTATTTTTACTGTATGTACAGCACTTTGGCTCGACCAAAAATCGTTTAAAAAATGTGCTATATAAATTAAACTTGATTTTATTTGAAATAAAAGGTACTCACCTTGTGATAAACCCGTGAGAGAGAAAGCGTTTGAGCTCCACACTGTTTCAGAAATAATGCTTGATGTTGTTTGGAACATAATATGGAGTTAAATCACGGCAGCGTTTAGCTGAGTTTCTGCTGGTAGAGTAGTAGACAGCCTTCTTTTCACAGAGCTCACTGCCTGCATGCAGACACTCCAAAGGGGCGTGGCCAGCAGCAGCTCGGTTACACTTAAGGGCCAGTCCCAGAATCAGCACTTCTGTAGCAGGGCTAAAATATGAGTGGGTGATCTGTGGTATTTTGAGCAAAACACTTCAGAAACATGTTTTGTATAGATATGGCCCTATAATATATTGTTCAAATATAACATAATAGGTGAGTTTTAATCACACATGTAAACAAATCCCCCTCATGATGCATACTTTTATAACTTATTTCCTAAAACGTCGTTATCCCTAAATGTCACTATGACGTTTTTTTGGGTATGCCTTTTAAATAATAGAACATGTGATATATTCCTTTATCAAATGTGATGAAACGCTAATTTTTCTATTTGACTTTTCTTAATTTTATGACGATTCTAGTAAATACAAACATGATTTTACATCAGAGACAGACATCTGCTGCAAAATAAGATACATTTATTCCGTTAAGATCTAAGAGACAATTAGTTTTTATATATTTTAATACATCTGTAATTGGGTTTTTCAGTTTTATGCATAATACCTCTTATTGGAGTTTTTCATAGAGGGAATCTGACCTCCCTTAAATTCTAATTCACACCAAACACAAGTTACAGCACCTCAATCTAAATTGCAAGCTCAGTTTGTAGCAGGGGAGGGGGAGGGAGGTTTTTTTTTTTTACTTCAATATCCTACATACCAGGAAGAGTATTTAGAGGGGTGGATACATCTAACTTATAATAAAGTGTTTCCATGATTTGCTTTCATGTTACCTGCTCAGTCTGTGACTCTACAAGTATATTTTCTTAATTGCAAAACTAGCATTCACATGCTATATAAATAAATAAAAGTTAATCAATTTATAGACAGCCTACAAGGATTACACTTTGTACATTAGTAGTGGCAAGCAGTCTAATTCAAATCTTTAATTAGTTTTACAAGATTTGTGCCTTAAATTAGCATGCAAGTGTGACTTTTTGAAGCAGTGGAGATTATTCTATATGTCATTATGTCTTTTGTTCTACAGCTGCCCTATATCTAATCCACATTGATTTAGCTCCATTTGCCAATACTTACTGTATCCCTCCCTGAAGGTGACATTTGTTCTGCTTATCTCCTCCCAACCGTAAAGGCCAACAATTGAGGGGAAACAGATGGGAAATTCTGCTCATTCTTATATATTTAACTCCTTTATCTTTGCCTTAAAATATCCTAAAACAAAACAAAAAACATTATTCTGGGGTGATCAATAGGCTGTATATCTTATTACCCACTCAAAGTAAGGACGTCATTACCAAGCATAAAGAGGGCAGGTGCTACAACCTATAATTATTTCTCATCTCTTACAAGGGGGCTATGTTTATTACTATCTTGTTGAACGTTGTCATCCTAATTATATATACTTTCTCCGCAGAAAAATAGGAGGGAGCTCTTGGCAGCCTTTGTCTTCTTTTTATTTCCTGTATGTAGTGGCACATTCAAACACACTATTTAACAGTTCAATAGCCAACTGAATATTTAGCTTTTTAAAAAAGGTTCATTATTTCCCGATGAATTACTGTATGAAACAGCAAGACAAGGAGCAACATCTGAAAGGGCTTTGCAGTTTTATTACAGTTCACTCAAAATTGGGAGAGTCTGAAAGGGAATATTTTTATTACATTTTGGTAACTGGTCTATCTGCAGATACATTTCTGCAACAGCCCACGCAAAGAAGGGTTACATAAATGGTTTCAATGCTCCAGCCCACTCAGTGTTTTAGTGGGCAGTCCACAAGTGATAGAATTAGAAATGTATGTATTCTCTAAATGACCTATGCTTCTCACATTCTGCAAGAAAGGTTACATCACTTGCTTTTGGCCTTCTGTAAACTCAGCTCATGAGCTACTATTTTGCATTAAGGGATTTAAGATCAGTGTCGGTTAGGGGAAAAAGTAAATGTTCATTTAGTGCAAAGAAAAAGTAAGACCGTGACTTTGTTTAACATTCACAACTTTGAGAACATGTATTTCCTTTGACATTCGGTCCCAAATGCAAGCAAATGTAGATGCCTAATGAAAGTATAGGCTGAAGACGGGAAAATAACTTGGTCCAGGTCCGAAAAATGTAAAGTCTAAGACCAAAAGGTGTAAACATGCAGTGTAATAGAGAAGTAGCTTGGACCTGTGTGATAAATGACATTCATATTTTAGCTTTATCAATTTAAAACTAGCCGCACCATGAAAAGAGTGTCACTTTGTAACTGGTAATATAAGCCATTCTAATAACTAATCAAAGGAACTTTAATTATCTGTCCATCGGTTTAACTTTCATCACATCTTTCCAACCGGCTGCTTCTTTTGACCGGCAACACAGGTTTTATAAATAACATCGAATATATGGATACAAAACAGCATTCCACAGACACAGGTATTATCTACTCACACAGGATATTCAACAACTAAAAAATAAAAAAGACAAAATACAAAGACATGTCAAACACCTTGATGTTCCAGTGTAAGAATTAATAATTTATTATATTTTCAACTTGCAGATGTGATGGTAGGAGGAACACACTAAATAAAGAAACTCCAGATTGAATATTGACGCTGCCTCCTCTTCAAGTATCTTCAACTCCTTGTCTCTTCAACTACCGAATGCTCACCATTCTCTGACCTCCTCTTCAGGTTTCTTCTTCACTTAATAAGGAAGCTAATAGACATAGGATTAAAGGGAGAAGAGAAGAGAGGAGAAACAAGAAGATAATAGGGAGTTATTTTTTCCTGCAGAGGCTACCATAACAAACTAAAAACTGTGGCTAATGTAGATGACTGTTTCTAGAATCATGTAATCAGGCAAATTGCAAAAAAAAATGCTTCCTGAAGACCTGTCTTTACAATTCTGAGATGATGCTGACAGCTTATTATAGTTTGTGTTGCTAAACTGACCAAATATTTAATATTTAATATGAAACAATATTTAATAAAAGTACTTCTGGGTTTTAAACCGGCTGTATTATCTCAAAAAACAGCCACAACTTAGCTGCTCAAAAAATCTCATTTAACATTCTGTTTGGATACATTCAGTATCAAGCAGCAAAGAAGAAAGAGGCTCTCTCAAATCATTCATACCTCAAATACTGAAGGTTTTATGTTTTAATTTATGAGCCTCTAAATTTTAAATAATTTCCCAAAGGTTTCCTGAAATTAATGCTGTAATTTGGCCATTATAAGAACCATTAAGGTGTTCTTCGATCGGTACAATTCTAATAAATCATTTCCAATGAATTGCTAGTGTAAACTAGAGGATATCTTAGTGTCTTGTGATTATAACTCAATGATTCCTGATGAAGTAACAAATGATTAATAATCTTAGGGTTAAATTTATGTGCTGTAATTGACGACCCCCGTATTGTCAACACATGACAGTCATCTGGGATATTTGGAAGAAAACTAGTTTATGAACCGAAGATAAGGCAATACCAGTTTCATACCAAAACTTAACTCACTATCAAAGTCACTCAACAACAATCATTGAACTTTAAGCCCCTCCACTGAGGTGACACAGTGTAATTTGGTCCAATTCCAAGCCACAACAGGGTTAAAGCCCCCAGGATAGTAAATGATATGCCTCGGTAAAGTGCCCGCAAAATCACAAATCACTTCCAGCTCCAGAAGTGAAGCTGGAGCCGTTCTGGTGTTGCTGTAATATCCTACAGCTGCTTCATTGGCGATGAATTGGACCCAGGCTCTGAGGACTTGTAGAGTGTTTTCTGTCACACATTAAATCTTATTTTATGTAGTGGTGACCTTTAGTTCAAAGTGGAACCAAATTGCTGCTGCTCTAGCTCACTAAGCTGAAGCGCTTTAGTATCTGAACACATTTACTGTATGATGACCTAAGAAAAACATCCATGATTTCTAATATTCAGTGCAACAAAGTCAGACTGCAAATCTCAGTTGAAGTTTTGGCACATTGCTCTCGAGAAAAAAAAACAATGGCGCTGTGGCTTGTAATTTTGTAGGCGGTGTTTCCAATCGAACAGCTGTCTACGGATCAATGAAATAATGGGAATGGATGGATCCGCTTTTGGCCTGGATGTTTGCCCTGCGTCTGCAATAACTTCCCAGCGATTTCCTGTCAACTTTAGTGACTTTAAGATTCATTGTATATTGTGTTTGAGTAAGCTGGGTGAAACTTGTGTGAGCATCTGTACAGTGGTACTGTATGGTTGCTATAGTTACCTGTAGGGGTACCCATGGTACTTGGACCTGAAAATGGAAAGCAGGAAGCTGAAGAAAAACACCACCAGGCCAAGGCCAACCAGGCAGATGACTGGAAAGAGAAACACACACACACACACGCACGTACGCACGCACGCACGCACGCACGCACGCACGCACGCACACACACACACACACACACACACACACACACACACACACACACACACACACACACAGTTAATAGAGTTTCAAGTTTAAAAACTGACATGAAGAAATGGTGACTTGATCTCTAACAGTTATGTAACAACGTTTTTATAACTACACTTGATTTCTAATTTAAATATATTCCCAACCGTTCACTGGTCCTGCAGACAACCTGATATATTCATAATATTTATTAGACAATGGCCTGTGAGAAATATTGAATACTGGCTAACGGCAACCATTTAAATCACTTCATGCTCATTATAACTGCTGACGACACTCTCTCCGTTTGATCTCAGTTCAAATTGAATTTGTTTGCAGGGTTTAGACATGGTACACACTGAAAGCATCCTCGTATCTTCATGTTCACACACACACAAACAGACACATATTCACCAACAAAGGACCTACATACACACGACCAAATGATGAGAAAAATTCACATTTGACATTTGTTACATTTGTATGTGTTACCTGTGTTGTTGTATGAATTGCTCAACAAGGAGCACCTATCTGGGGTAGGAAGAGTTTAAAAGCTCCTGTTCCAGGGGAGAACTCACACTGTTTTGTTTTCATGTCTATGTAAATAAATTCAATGGCTTTAATTGTTTTTAAAAAGCTGTCCTCTGTGGTAAATGTGGGTCAGTTGCAGAGTTTTGTTAGGCCCTAGGGCAGCCTAAGGGCGAGGGATAAATAGTATGCTGGTGTAAACGATATCCAAAACATAAACTTTTGCTCCTCATCACGCCACAAACTTTTAATATTTACCTTTATTAGGCAATCCCTCAACCTATGTGACGTTGCCCCTTTCTCATTATCAACCCCGCTGTGCTGCAGAAAATAGTTTTTGCAAGTATTATCATCTTATTTCCTCAGTGGCTATTCTAAAGTGAAATATACATAAGCATGATCTTTAATCTGCAGAGGAATTGTAAGTGGCTGTGTGTGGGCGTGTGCACAAACTCACACACCCTCATGTAGCAGCTAATCCTTGAGAGGCACTGTGTTAAATTAAACTGTCACCACCGACTGATATTGTTAATCAGGGATTAGGAAGAGGACCTCTCCTGGAGCCTAAATAGTGAGATATGGGCTTGTTCTCGTTCTCGCTCTGTGTGTGTGTGTGTGTGTGTGTGTGTGTGCGCGTGTGTGTGTTATTGTTCAGTGTCAGCTCCAACAAGACTGTTCTCTTTTCTTGTTCTTTAAACTTAAATCTAGCATTTACAATGAAACATATCAATCATTGCATACACACATATACAAACATGCTCACACAACTCAGGGGCTGTACTGTGTGTATGTATGTGTGTGTCACGGCCCGTCCACACAGCGGCGTGCGTTGAAGCTTCCAACGCTTCTGCCCATTCACTTTGAATGGGGTGACGTCACTTTTAGCCGAACTGCATTTTAGGAAGTGACGTGGAGCGTTGCTGGCGTTGCTCGCTTCAAAAGTTGAGCAATGTTCAACTTTTGACGCCTCGACGGAGGCGTCAGCCAATGGAATCATATGCCAGTACAAGCTCTACCAATCAAACCGTGTGCTTGTGTGTCTGGGGCGGGAGATTCATGTGGTTGGTTGTTGGTCGAGTGTCAGACACGCCCGCCGGCAAGCGTCAACGCACGCCGCTGTGTGGACGGGCCGTCAGGGTTTCCGCTAGGATCTTTTCTTGCCGGTCAAGTGTCCGGAAATAATTTATTTTACCATACAAATTTGAAACTTAGCCGGTCATGTTTCAATAATAAGAATTGTGTAGCAGAGTTTCCGTTAGCAGGTAATTACCGGACTATGACCGGATATGATGTTTAAAACTCTGTTCATGGGGCTCATTTTTATATTGCTTCAGTTTATAATCGTAACAGATCGAAAGTTCAGATTCATTTTTCAAACAAACTACTTATAGTAGATAAAGTACATTATTCGAAAGTTTACATTAACTTTGAATAATAACACAGGAGAAACTATAGGTTACTTACGTAACCCCAGTTCTCAGAGTAACATGAAGTGAGATGTCTCACTATGGGATGCGCCTCATCGCGGAGCAAACAGAAGCATCAATCTCATTACGCCAATCCTGATTGGCTGGTGATCTTGACATCAGCGTCAGGGAATTCACCCCCTATAAGTAGCTTGCGCCACGACGCATGCGTCATTCAAAATAAGCACCTCTTCTCGCTTCACCATAGCAAGGAGGGCCGTCTGGTGAGACATCTCACTTCATGTTACTCTGAGAACTGGGGTTACGTAAGTAACCTATAGTTCTCATTCATAACACTCCGTTCGATGTCTCACTATGGGAAATTGTAGCTCCCGTATTGTCAGACGAGCTTATCTCGAAAATCACCAAACCAACCAGAACTTAACAGGTAGAGCTCTGACTCAACCAGGTGCCCAGCACTGCTTGAGTAACACTGGGAGCAGAACGTCCAGCCTGTTAAGAGGCGGACAAAAGTGAGCGGCGAGGACCAGCTCGCCGCTGCACCAATGTGGAGTGTAGAGTTATATTTGTATTTATTCATGTTAGCAAACTATGGATAAGCTTAAAATGAGAATAATTTGGGTAAAACTGTGAGCTGCATTTGGGGCCTGTTGACATGTGTTTTTGAGGACAAAAGAAGATGGGGGAAGGGGAGAGCATGTCCTGATTTGCATTCAACTTAGATCTAGCTGCAGTGTTTGTGAGGTTAAGAGAGGTCTCTTGGGTTTCTCTGGTGCTTATCAATAGTAGCAGTTAAGTGAATACTGTTCAAACAATACCTGTGTTTGTGTTTTATATTGATTTCTCTGTTTTATCCTTTCATAAATGTAAGGACTACAAATGGCTATAAACATTCTGGGCTGGTTGGAGTAAACAGGGTTTTATGGCTCTGTGGGGGAGGTGTAGGTATGCAGGCCTTGAGACCTTTTGTTGGAAAGTGAGCCTGTTTGGTTTCCTGCTGCGTTGCGTCTCCCAATGAGATGACCTGAAAAGATGACCAGCTGACCTAACACCAAACCCCTCCTTCTTACTCTGGTATATCTCCGGTGGATCTCTGGCGTTCGGCCTCTTCTTCACATGCTGCCCTCGGGTGAAAGTAGCTCTGTAGTATGCGGACTAGAGCAGGAGTAAGCCGGCATTACTCCTTAAGCATTGCAATATAACTGTAATATATCATGTTGTATTGTAATGATTGTATTGCATTGTCATATTGCCATTAAAGTAGATTATTGTTAACGGTTACTTTGTAGCTATGGATTCCTTCCTGTATTATAACCAGCTTCATAGGAACGCGCGGAGATTTGAAAAGCGGACCAGTTATCCCTCCAAATCTCCAACAGGAGACATCCTGGACAGAGTCCAGGATGCAGCCAGACCCTGAGTCGAAAGAGCTCGCGGACCCGAGGGTGCCTGTGAACTCTGACTCGTATGAGCCCCAAAGCAATTGCTTCCACAAACCAGTGGGAGAGCCGTTGCTTAGTAACAGGCTTGCCCTTATAAGGGTTAGCCCAGGACACAAGGGGTTGGTCATTATGACGAAGCACCCTTGATCTGTCCCTGTACGTGCGTAAAGCACGGGCTGGACACGCAAATCCGGCCGCTGTTACCCGGAAGAATACAGTGGCGGGGAGGATGCCTCAATGTCAAATGTGGTACCTGAACCAACCGCCTTAAGATAAAGGCAGGGTCAGGCTTCAACCACACTCTGTTTGCCCTGGGGCGAACTGAGTGCATGAAGACTGTACAGATAGTGCATGAGTGCCACTGGCTCGCTTGGCAGCTGCCAGGGTCAGCTTCATGTCACACTGTATTCAGATTGTACCACTCACGGGCCAGGCCCATAGAGCCACGCGCTCTGGGTGTGGGTGAAAGATCGCCCCCCCCCACCGCTTGGGACAGTATGTCCCTGCGTAGTGGGAGCTGCCATGGCTGCCCGCACAGCAGCTGATATATCTCCGCTAGCCAGTACATAGCTGGCCAGTGCGGAGCTATCAGGATAAGTGTGTGGCGTTGCTCTCTCACTCTGGCCAGAGTTGGGGGTATCAGAGCCAGGGGTGGGAACGCGTACAGAAGGCCCGGGGGCCAATTGTGCGCGAGTGCATCCACGCCTAACGGTGCATTTAGATCGCGCATCGAAAAGAACAGCTGACACTGAGCGTTGTCTTTCGATGCGAACAGATCCACCGCGGCTCTGCCGTAACGCACCCACAGCTGGCTCACAATCCTTGGATGTAGAGTCCAGTCTGCATAAAGTGGTATACCTCTGGACAGTAGATCTGCCCCGAGGTTCATCACTCCCGGTACGTGCTTCGCTCTCAGAGACAGGAGACGTCTACCGCTCCATAGGATCAGTTTGCGCGCCAGTGTGTGTAACTGGAGAGAACGCAAACCCCCTTGGCGGTTAATATACGATATTGTGGTCGTATTGTCTGTCCTCACAAGGACGTGATGTCCCCTGAGGAAAGGCAGAAAGCGTTTTAGGGTGAGAAACACCGCTAAAAGCTCCAAGTAATTTATGTGCGCCCGCTGGAGGTCTCTGCTCCAGAGACCCCTCACCGGGCGACCTTCATAAATACCTCCCCAACCTGTCAGACATGCGTCCGTGGTGACCACTTTCCGTGAAAGGACAGCACCCATAGGCACACCTCGTACTAGAAAAGTCGGGTGCAGCCAGTGGCGCAGTGCCATTACGCATTTCACAGTAACCATCACTCTCCGCGCGGGGTTTAGTTTTAGGGTTGCCACCCAGCGCTGAAACTCCCTCATGTGTAAGCGTCCCAGTCGTACGACCAGGATGGCTGAAGCCATGAGCCCCAGCAATCGCAGGCATGATCTGAAGAGAACATGTTTGCGCAGCTGGAAAAGAGCGAGACAAGCTCTGAAAGCTTTCACTCTATCCGCTGACAAGCGAGCTGAAAAGGGCACCGAGTTCAGGCGTAAACCCAGGAAGAGTATAGTCTGCGCGGGGCACAACATGCTCTTCTCTGTGTTTATTATGAAACCCAGGTTGAGCAGGTGCTTTACGAGGACATTTGTCTGCGTAACAGCCTCCTGCTCCGACTGTGCGAGAAGCAGCCAGTCGTCCAGGTAGGTCACCAGGCGAATACCCTGTTGTCTTAACGGGGCTATCGCGGCTTCCGTACATCGTACAAACACCCTTGGACTGAGAGACAGACCGAAGGGGAGTACTCTGTATTCATAACAGATCCCCTGAAATGCGAATCTCAGATATTTCCTGTGTGGGTAATATACTGGGATGTGAAAATACGCATCTTTCAGGTCGACTGATGTAAACCAGTCGTCTTGTCGCACGAGCCGCAGCAGAGATGTGTGAGTGAGCATTCTGAATTTATATATTTTTAGATATTTGTTCAGAGCCCTCAAATCAAGTATTGGCCGAATTCCGTTCCCTCCCCGTTTGGGAACGAGGAAGTACTTGGAATAGAAGCCGCCCTGACTCTGCTCGGCGGGTACAATAGATATAGCCCTCTTTTCTAGGAGAGAGATAATCTCTCTCTCCAGAATATGGGCTGACTCTCCTCGGGCCTGCGAATGCAGAATGCCCGAGAAGCGAGGGGGGGTGACAGCGAATTGGAGTCTGTAGCCCCGTGTTACTGTCTTGAAAACCCAAGCAGATGATGTGAGCATCTTCCACTGCATGCTCCTTAGAGCCAGTGGAGATGTCACGTCTCTTCCCCTCTGAGTCTCTATTTGTTGTGTTATGGGGCCCTCTAGTGTCTGAACACAGTGGTGCCCCTTTTCGACAATCCCCACTGACACTGCGCATGCGCATGACGGTGGTGCCTTCACAACCCCATCCGGCACTGCGCATCCGCGTGGCGGTGGTGCCTTCACAGACCCGCCTGTAATCCGCCTTTTGAGAGATGCCGTAGCTGCTCTCAGAAGCTCCTTTAACTATTGGTATTGTTCATGAAGCATTATCCAAGTTAGATCCTAGGAAACCGGCTGGCCCGGATAACTTAGAACCTTTCTTTTTAAAGTTAATTGCAGATTTTATTGCTCCACCTGTTACTTCTCTTTTTAACCTCTGCCTCAGCACAAATACAATTCCAAAAGTATGGAAGTCTGCTTATGTCTTGCCTTTACTAAAAGGAGGGGAGGCAACTATTTTAAATAACTTTAGGCCAATCTCTAAATTGTCAGTTCTGGCTAAGGTGCTCGAACGACTTGTGAGTGACCAAGTAAAGGAGTTTTTATGTATAAATGATATCCTGTCTAGACATCAGTCAGGATTCAGAAAGAGATACAGCACCATCACTGCGACAATGAAAGTGGTAAATGACATTACTAGTATTTTTGAATAATAAGCAGAGTTGTGCAGCTCTATTTATTGACCTTTCCAAAGCATTTGACACCGTTGATCATCGCATTTTAAAGCAGAGGCTACTCAGTATTGGCATATCCAGCCATGCAGTGGGTTGGTTTGTGAACTACCTCTCTGAAAGGTCCCAATGTGTTCACTTTGATGGGCTGTCTTCTGAGTGGTTAAACATTGCTAATGGTGTTCCTCAAGGTTCTGTTTTAGGTCCACTTTTATTATCTATATATATCAACAGTTTAGGTGAACATGTGGATGAAGCTACTTTACATTTTTATGCGGATGATACCGTGATGTACTGTGCAGGTCCCTCCATTAAGGAGGCTGGTGTTAAATTACAGGCTGTTTTTAACATTATTCAGACTCAGCTCGCTGAGCTTAAGCTTCTTTTAAATGTTGATAAAACCAAGGTAATGCTCTTTTCTAAAGCTAAAAAGATACCAGAGCCTGTTTTGGATATTGTTACTATGCAAGGACAAGTACTTGAAGTGGTTACCTGTTATAAATACCTAGGTCTCTGGCTTGATGATTGTCTTACTTTTAAACGTCATGTCAATAACCTGCTTAAAAAGCTGAGGGTTAGACTAGGTTTCTTTTTCAGAAACAAGTCCTGTTTCTCTTTTGAAGCCAGGAAAAGGCTAGTCACTGTGACCTTTTTACCTGTGCTGGACTATGGTGATTTGATCTATATGAATGCACCTGCCCATTGCCTGGAAAAATTAGATGCCGCCTATCACAGTGCCCTGAGATTTGTTACTAACTGTAAAGCACTTACTCATCACTGTACCCTGTATGCCAAGGCAGGTCTGCCTTCACTAACTGTACGGAGGCTCAGTCATTGGTACATGTTCATTTACAAAGCCATGTTGGGTAAACTACCTTTTTATATCTGCTCTCTCGACGAATTGAAAGTACATATTGCCTGAGATCTCATGATGTTGTTTTATTAAATGTGCCAAGTGCTAGGACTGTCTTAGGGAAGAAAGCTTTTAGTTGTGCAGCTCCACTAAATTGGAACAGTCTGCAAACATGTTTAAAACTGAGCACTTTGGTTCCCCTGCATCATTTTAAAACTCCGCTGGCTGACATGCTGTTTGATATTCATGGTACCTGTCACTGTAAATAGAGTTTGTAAACTGTACCCTGCACATTATGTTGTATGTCATCCTTATTGTTGTTCTGTTGTTTTTATGTTACATGTGTAACTAATGTCCTGCAGGTCACCCTTGAAAAAGAGATCTTTTGATCTCAAGGGGCTTCACCTGGTTAAATAAAGGCTACAAACAAACAAACAAGAAGGGGAACAGTTGACGGGCTGTTTATTGGTTTTATTGTTTTTCTTATCATTTTTTTGAGCTGCGCCCTCGGCCTGAAGCCTGGATGCGTCAGCGGCAAATGTTTTATGACAGAAAAATCAACAAATGTGTGACATGTGTTTGTGCGGACTTGAGGATGGTGTTGAGGCATCTCTCGAGGCGGCGGGAACACATTTAGAGCTGGGGAACCGTGGACTTCCAGCTCTGTCACAGAGGGGAGAAGGAGGGGCTGTCACGCCGCTCGCTTCTTCTTCCTCGACTGCTGGCCGAAATTCTGGGTTGGCTGCGCCTGAGCTGCAGCCGGAACCGGAGATTTTCTAGGCCAGCTCGCCCTCGTCTCCAGCCTGGGCTGGGGACTCGGGGCGGGCTGCGACCTCTGCGTATTCGGTGTTTTAAACCGAGCAGTGTTCGAGGCAGCTTGGGCGAAGGACTGCTGCTGCGAAGGCAACGGTTGGACCCTTCGAGGGAGGCAGAGGTGGAGTGCCTCGTCCTCCTTCTTTTTCGACTCACACCTCCTTTGCATGGAAGCAAGAGCGGAGCCGAAAATTCCCTCGGGAACGATGGGCATATCCAGCACATCCTTCTTTTCCCGGTCTGGGAGGTTGGTGAGGTTGAGCCATCTCGCTCTTTCCTGCACCACCATGATCCCCATTGCCTTGCCCGTGGCCTGGACGGCGCAGCGTTGGACACGAAGACAAATGTCCGTGACCGCTGCCATCTCGTCCAGAGTGGCTGCCCCCGGGTTACCCGACAGGTCCTCACAGAGCTCCGCTTGGTAAGCGGTTAGCAGCGAGGACACATTCAGGGCCCTGGCGGACAACGCTGCGGCTTTGTAGGACCGTTCAGTCATTGTCGACTGAAATCGGTCCGACTTTGCTGGCAGCGTGGGGTTCCTGCTTGGTGACGGGCCCATCCTCGGTAGGAGGTGGGCCGCTACCAGCGGTTCCATGGGCGGTATGCGGAGCAGGCCGAGCTTCTCCATTCCGTCACAGTCTAGGGAGGAGGCACACTGGATTGGGACCTTGTTGCTGAAGGGCCGGTCTCTCCACGAGACCGACACCTCATCCAACATCTCCGGGAAGACCGGAAGGAGTTGCCTCTTTGTCCGCGCTGCTTGGGGAAAATGTTTCCCTTCGTAGCGGGACCTGGAGGTCTCCTTGGCCATTTCAGGCCATGGGATGTCGAGTCTGGCCGCGGCGCATTTACACACGGCCTGCAGGTCCATGCTCAGACAGGGCGAAGCTGGTGTGCTATCGCCCGGGAGAGCAGCCCTCGCTCCAGGCTTTGCAGCCTGAGCCGATGACATGAAGATGTCCTCTTCATGTTCATCCGACTCGGACAGGAGGAACACCGAGGCGTCCTCTTCGTCCTCATCGTAGTCCAGCTCGAGGACATCCTCCGCGGGTGAGACCATGGTGAGGTCTAACCGGGAGCCCCAGCTCGGTAAAGCGTGGGGTCACGTTCCCGCGTGTCTTGCCGTCACCGGGTCCCGGCCTGCCAGGGCGCGGGATTCCGGTTCTGCAGCCATCGCAGATAATGAGCCCCAGACCGACACAGTGAGGGGCTCAGTCTCTGCGGCGGACGCCCCCGTGTCTTGATTGCCAAACGGCGAATCAGTGGACATGAGGGAGTCCTGTTCCAACAAGCTAGCTTGGTGTGCTAGCCGTCGGTGGAGGCTCTTTCGGATGAAACGGGCACAATGCCCGCACGAGCCGAGGTTGTCGATAGCCTCCTGGGCGTGTTCCAGCCCGAGGCAGGACGAGCAGACCTGGTGTGAGTCTGTGCCTGCTATCTTCAACCCGCAGCCGCATGACCGAGCCTCCGAGTCCCTGACTCCTCTGGTGTGAGGGGGAGAGGCGTCCATCTTGTTCGCCTCGTGGCGTGGAGAGGACCCGCTCGTAACAGGTACGTCGTTGAGAGAAAAAGTGTTACCAACCCGTCCTTAATCCGGAGAAAAAGGGACGGTGTGGGTCCTTTGTTCTCAAAGAATATTGACTGGTGTGTCAATATACTTCTAATCCTTTTCTCCTCCATGAGAGAGAAAAATAAAAGCGTCCTCGCTACCGTGGTGTCGGTAGTAAGGGGAAGCTAGCTAGCAACAGGTGCGTAGCTAGCTTGAGAAAAATCAAAACCTTACCTTACTTTCCGGGGAAAGAAATGGCGAGGTCGATTTGAATACTAACTGGCGTTAGTATTACCGTCTTCTTGCGAAGCAGAAGGAGTAGCCGGCAAGCGCCCGTCGACCGAAATGGTTATATTTGGGTTCAGTCTGTGGACCGTTAAGCTTGTCCGGCTACTATAGAGATGTGCTCTGAAGCGAGAAGAGGTGTTTGAATGACGCATGCGTCGTGGCGCAAGCTACTTATAGGGGGTGAATTCCCTGACGCTGACGTCAAGATCACCAGCCAATCAGGATTGGCGTAATAAGATTGATGCTTCTGTTTGCTCCGCGATGAGGCGCATCCCATAGTGAGACATCGAACGGAGTGTTATGAATGAGAACGGATCCTCTCCCTCTCTCTCTCCTGAAAGCCAATCTGTATCTCACGTAGCTCGCTAAACAGTGGGAGGGGCTTCAGGTGATCATGCAGAGCTGCGTGTCTCCGTCAGACTCAGCAGCTGATCTGATCTCTCTCTCGCGTCCGGATTTCACTCGCGTTTATGTCCATATCGATCAGTTCCAGCTCTCCTGATCGGCCTTTATAGAGAGCACCGATCAAACTATTAAGAGTGAATATCGGC
This sequence comes from Gymnodraco acuticeps, assembly GCF_902827175.1. Taxonomy (NCBI): domain Eukaryota; kingdom Metazoa; phylum Chordata; class Actinopteri; order Perciformes; family Bathydraconidae; genus Gymnodraco; species Gymnodraco acuticeps. The sequence goes on along the minus strand of NW_022991201.1, from coordinate 1,351,754 downwards.
CGATAATGACTGGTGGCCAATCGATCGGAGCATAATTATTACCGGATATTTTGACCGGCAGGTTTTGAATTTACCGGTTTTTAATACATTTTACCAGCTAACAAACAGTAATTACCGGCTAACGGAAACCCTGGTTTGTGTGAGTGTGTGTGTGTAAATGACATTCAACTCCTAATGTATTGATCACAGGCACACACATTTACTTACTGTACACAAACACACAGGAGACCCACTCAGCAATCAGTGTATGTGTTTGCTTTCTTATACGGCTAGTCTTATTAGGACTAATCAACCACAAGGGTTGACCACATGTATTATACATGTTCATTCTTCACTTTACATTTTGAGAGGTCATATTGGGGGTTGAACAAAGGTTACCCTGAAAACTAATTCAAGACAATGTCCTGACGAGTATTGTAATACAAATCAGTATGTGTGTGAGTGTGTGTGTGTATGACATTGTCTTAGGGTCTTGATTGAGAGCACTGCATATTTGAGTGTCTCCAGGGAGAGCCCTTGTGGCCCCGTGTTCCCTGAGTTGCCACATCTACATATGTGCCGGGGATTACGTGAGCGACAGAACGTCTGTGTATCTTCATTAGGTATAGTGGGATGTATTTCCCACAGCTCATCAGTTATGACTGAGAGGTATCTCAGTATGCTTCCATGGATAATGACACTCCCGATACACACACGCGCTAAGCATGCTAATGAACGTGATTTATGACCTTGGCAAAATGACAAGTTGTTTAAACTGAATGATTTCCCTCAGTGACAAAGGTGGTAATCCCTCTTTTGACTGAATGACTTGGCTCAATTCAAATCCTGATATATTGGCATGGTAAGAAATAAATGTACATTTCCCGGGAAGCCAATAAACATATTAGGTTAAGCCTACCTCATTAAGAGGACAAATATGAAGAGATATTGGAAGGCTAAATGGTTCTTCACAGTTTATTCTTTTGATTATTAACCGGTTTCAAGATGCATTAAGTGTCTCAGCCTCAGGTTATTTTGGGGTCATCATGGATTTAATTTAGACTTCTCTAAATTTCCATTATGTTATATTATAAAGGAGATATGGTAATTTTTGCGGTCACAGCCTAGCTTTATAACCATCTACTCTAATTTGTCTTTTCACTTTTCCTGACACTTTATTTTAACCCCCAAAACCCGGCTTCATGTTTCACTTGTATTCACTTTCACGTAGCTTTTGTGTAAATCAAGTGTTAGGGTTAACTAACTGCCCCCCAGAGCCAATACTATTGCAAATGTATTCGTTTCGTAACTTCATTTACTAGTTCAGTAACTCCCTTGCTGAGAAAGAGTGTGTGCGCTGTGATTTGCCCATGGAAGCAGAAGATAACTTCCTGTGGCTGCACTCGGCAGTATGGAAGCTATATGCCAAGGATTTAACACCCACATTCAGTGATTATACTACCATTCACACCTAATCCCCTTCGATATTACTGACAGATGCTATGTTGCTTTATAATTCATTTATTTAATTTGTGTGTCCATGTGTGTGTGTGAGACTGTTACCGCAGTGACCGTGGTGTGTGGGATATAACACGGTTTATTCCATTCAATCTTGTCTGGATACTGTGTTTGCTTTACGTAACAGGTTTGTGTAAGCATTAGTATGCTTGCACTGCTGTGCAATTCAATATGCATGATGTGTTTTCTTCCATGTTTTTGAATTAGCAGGTGGAATTTACACATAGAAAGAGGTTAAATAGACTTTTCTTCACGTAAGAAGAGAAGGAATGGAAAGGGCAAGTTAGAGTGAGGTGGAGGATAAAAGGAGCATAATAGATGAGTCCTGTGAACATGTGATATGTAAGCCTTAAACAGGTGACATTATGGGACCACGTTTTCCTGCACGTCTAAGATATATGTCGATGACGTGTGAGTGTTCTTCTTTCAGACTGGAACAAGTCTTGAGGTAGTTATAAAGTAATTACCATTTTAATTGCCAAGCTTCGACATCTCAAAGAGGAAGTAGAACAAAAACTTGATAATCTTGCCTCTAGATTTTATAAGTGTGTTCCCCTGTGTGTGTGCATGATTTTGTGGTCCCTTAGAGGCAATTGAAGGGCTTCTGGAGTTGCTTTTTCATCACACCCTCTCTAATTAAAATCCACTTGTGTGTAACTGTATCTCCGTGTTTGAGGTAATTATCAGTATGGGCCATCTAATATCTAAGTCTCCTTATCATAATCTAGAGATTATGCAGACACTCTGCTTGGGCAGCAAAGGAAAAGGTTGAAAGCAATCATTTGTCATTAGTGTGGTTAAAGGACCACCTCCCATATTTCTAATGATTAACTGTGCTCATCACTTCCACACCAGACTCATCAGGAATAATCTAAATCACAAAATATGTACATTTGTATTGGTATATACAAGAAATGACAGCAAATGTAGGTAGCATTTTCAAATGATATGACATTTCTACTTCTGTGTCTGTAAATAATCAAATCCAGAACTTTGGCAACTAGTGATCACACTTAACCCTTGTGTTGTGTTCGAAAGCTGTCTACGTTCATGGTGTTCTCATGATTTATTTCAGTCCACGACATTCAAAAATAATTACTATCATCCAATATTGTTTTAACTACATCATCACAAATTTCTTATGCATTCACAACCTCACAATCCTGTTGTCATTTTATTATGTATGGCCCCGAAACATATATTTCTAAATAGAAAATGGGATTAAATTCACTCATTATATTCCCTATAGTGAAGACAGTGGATAATGATGTTCATCTGACTGTAATAGACAATTAATTAATTAATTCTAATGTAATTAGAATACAATTTCCCCCCCAAAACGTTTTTACAACTTTATATTATTAACTATAGTTCCAATACAAAAAAAACTAGAGGGTAGTTATTATATCATTTTAACTTGAACATAAGAGTAACAAAAAAAAAAGTTGTAATTGTTTTGCATTGGCATTTGTTTGGTTGAACCATCTGTCTATCAATGTCTATCAATGGCTAACGCCCACATCGGTTGCAGCTTCATTGCCACACTTTGCCTCCAAAACCCCACCCCAAACTTCCAGAAGCTTAGGATGCCAATTGGTGCTTCAAACAAGATTCTTTCATCATGTTGTAATATCAAAGGGATTCAGTTCAGTGTAAAACAGGTACAGAATACGTTTGTTTCTGAGACTCACCTTCAGTGTAATCAGTGAAGTGCAAATCTACCACTCACTGTTTCTGCGGCTGATTGGGCATTGTGCTGGACTGACTCAGTCAGGTTTGCATATATAATCATTCTCCTCTATAGCAACGGGAACAAGGACAGAGCCTTCTGCTGCAGTGGCCCCTGACTTCGGATTGCTCTGCCTGAACAGTTTAGGAATGCACCCAGACTCCTTAGTTTTTAGGAAACACACATTTTTTAAACATACTCTGAATAACACCCATTACATATGTTTAGCTACCAGTGCCTGTGCTTGGAATGTTGTGCATTGCATTCTCCTGCCTCATGTTCTGCTTTCTTAATTTAGTATCCTGTATAATGGGGCTTTGGGTGAAGAAAACACACTACAAATAAAATGTATGATTCATATTTTGAATGAATAAAAACAGCTGTAGTTAAGAGAACATTATAAATGAGTGACATTTTGAAAAAGGAGAACAAACAAAATGAAAAGAGTAGAGATAATTATCTCTTGACAAACAACACATACTATGCATATGTTTATGAGCTTCTGTACAAGATGGATTTTAATCATTTTCATTTGAAGAGCTGATCTGCTGCCTTGAGTGCTGGTGAGTATTTTTCATTGCTTTATGTGCATGACAATGTGTCAATCCTTGTGATTAGCATGATGATTACATTTATTATGTACCTATGGTTTTAAATACATTGTTCCCAATTGAACATTGAACAAGTATTCTTACTACTTTCTGAGTAAGAGTCACACAAAGGCTTCAAGGGTCAGCTGAAAGGGAGCCTTAGGGTGTTTCTCAATGTCGAGGAAACTGCTCCAGAGCCACTATTTCAAGGATGCTACGTCATCGAGTCCCACCGAACGACTGTTCCAATGTCCAGGATGCTTGGAATTCTAGAGGTCGGCGTCTTTCGTTGCGGGACATTTCGAGGCTGCACATGTGTATCCTCCGCGGTCTTAAAATCCCCACAATGCTTTGCGCACGGACCAATTTCCAAATCTTTGGCGGAAATCGCGCTCCATTTAAGGCGGGGCCACGCATATGACGCACACCTGTTAGCCTGTTCCACCATTCTTCATTTTCCGAGGCTAGGAAGGATTCTTGCATCGCTTCTGAAGGACCTGACTCGGAGGGACTTGTCCTACCAAGGAAGCGTCCACGACATTGAGAAACACCCTTAGAGCTAATTTAGATGCGAGTCATTACTTAATTTTGAGGCCTTGATAAATAAATAAGCTTGTTGGAATCCACTGAATGTAACCTTAAAGCTCTCAAAATGTGGTTGGTTAGTAGTTGCATCAATCAGGTGTTGTTTTTTTAGCTATATAATAATTTAGTTTGATTTCTATGATTCTCCCAGCACTCTCTGTGCAGGTGGTATTTGTGAATATTAATTACAACTTTGATCTATTCATCAGAATAAATTCAAAGGCTGTGATGTTAAAGCACCAGCAGTCAATCTGAGCGTATTAGATAACCAACTGTAAATGGTCGATATAATAACTTGACTAATTTCATACAAACTAAATCATTTAGAGGTCAATTAGAAACCAGAATATTCTGACAACCCTACATAAAACTATCTGTTTATTAAGCATCAAGATACACTAAGCACATCTAACTTAGGAAGTTGTGATTTCAGAGGCAGTTATATCATTGACAGCATGTGAATACACCTCACACTAATGAAAGCACTGCAATGATGGTTCAGTTAAACATGGTTTGTGTGCGTGAGTACTTGTTTACGCACGCCTGCACCCACATTAGCAAACCTGTTAAAGAGAACTCTTGATATTTGTAATGGCACACATTCCAGAGTTTTCTTTGCTCTTTCATTTGTAAGATAGATATTAAATCACCTCAAAGTAGCATGTGAAGAATTCGAACACTACGGTGCAATTTTTGAACCCATATAGAAAGTGCATCTTATTACAAGTTCTTAAATAGTATTTCTGTGTGCCTACTTTCAAGTGTCAAGGCCTGAATTACAGTACGCTCAGAAACTAGGACGTCTTTCGACAACAAAGCACAGTATAGTGAGCACAAAGCATCAGAGGCAGCTCTAAAGACATCTGTCTTATTCAGTATAGCCTGGAGCGGGTGGGAAGACAGGTGATGACATTTTATTTTCTTTCGATCAAGGGTTGCAGCAAGGGGCCTTGTAAAGAAAGTGCTTATTAGGTTGGTGAGTGCAAGTCAAATCTTGAAGAAGGAAAATCCTCTCAGCACTCGCAGTAAGTCTGACAGATAAGTTCCAGAGCGGATAATCGTGTCCTCTTTTAATGTAGCAGTTAGATCACAAGACATCACCGAGGCCAAACTGCAAACAGCAGCCGAATGCATTTTCTTGTTAATACCTCTTGAATGTGACTATAGGACATTTTAATTAGTAAACACATATATGTGAATAATATCTGTGGGTGAATGTGTAACTCATTAACCTCTCCAACTCCAGAACTACCTCTTCAAACACATATTTCAATGCATACACATTGGATGAAGCAAGAAGAAATAACATTCCTGAATAGTTATAACACCTGCCACACTTCATAAAACACACAACAAACTCAACACACACACAAAAGGACATAAGAAAATAATGTAAAAAAACTAAAACGTTGCTATACTTACTTCTCCTCTTGCCAACATCTCCCTTGGAGGTGGCAGCCTCATTTAGCAGCACCATCCCCATGGTGATTGCAGCATCTGGGAAAAGGTTGTCAAGGAAACAACACCCTTGCATACAGGCGAGAGAGAAACTGGAAGTACACACTGCCCAGAGGAGAACTGCTTGACACACACATGCACTTACAAATACGCACATTTGTGCATAGAAGCAATCAATCAGATTAGCAAGATCATCCGTCACTAGTACTCTGACAGCACTAAGTATATTTAAAGGGTGTGGACACAATAACATGAACAACTGAAATGGCTGAGGCTAGTGGTTTACTACTATACACCACAGATGGTCTGGAAGTCTGACGTAAAGTCCTAACGTGGAACAAACTTGGGAACTACAAAGACGACATGTTGTATTATATCACTTAAAGTACGTACACAACCCATTGATTTCTGTTTCCCAGATGATGTTCGGAATTAGGGGGGACTCACTTGAATTGTTTGAGTTGGGAGCTAAGTCTTCCAACAGATTGCGCTATGACCTGAATGCAGCACAATCGTTCTATCTTGCAATGTTAACAAAGGTATAACATAGAAAACTGAGCCAAAAACGTACCTCTGTGGCAGATGTATTAAACATAAAGCAATACAATACAAGGGCTCAGCGAGTAACTATTAAATAAGGCTCATAATAATCGAGTTGTGTTGAGACTGTATTGCACTTAAACTTAAATGTTAATAAGAAGCACTTCCCTGAAATGTCAATTTACTTTTATGTGTTCTAATATAATTATAAAGAAAGGAGAAACTGTGTTTTATAAATGAATCAAACAGGGTTCTGTTGCAATAGAAAACATTTCAGGAAAACCAAATCAATCTTTTTTTATTGTAATCTGCACTGATTTGGTCTCATCCTTGGTATATAATACATTATAATAGATTCCCAATTTAATGTAAGTTACACCTCACAGTGTGGGGATATCAAAGCAACTCGGCAAATATAATAACAATAGCACACATTTGTAAACAAGGTCAAACAAATGACTTGAGAGAGCTGATTCTGAATCTTAAATCTGAATCTCTTTGGAGAATGATAATGTAATTGCCGCAGAGATAAAAAAAAACAGCCAATATTTTGTGAAAAAAACTCACTTTTAATGTGTGAAGGTTAGATATGTTTTGTACTTCTAATCCTAACTTATTTATTACATGCAAATACTTTTTAAATGTTTGTAATAACAGGGTGGACACCATGTTTAGAATTCCCTTTGCAAGGGTTTCTGGGTTGGGAACCACTGCTGCTGTGGTAAAGCACATTAAGACTTTTTGTCATATTGACTTAACTGAACAATCATTTGGTTATTAAAAAAAATAGGCTGACTTAGTTCATTATTAAAAGTTCATTGAGAAAATATTTCTTTTTGCAGAAGCAAGCAGTTCTCAACACTTGAGCTGTTCTAAAATCACTGCAAAGCACAGCCTCAGGTGGCATATAATTACAGCTTCTTTTCCTCTGCGTGGGCTGCATTCAAATCCAAATTACAGAAGAAAACCTGATGGGGTGCACAAACAAAGGCTGCCACATGGGAAGAAACAGAGTGGAAACTGAGGCGTCCCCTTGATGATATGGTAGCAGGCATGTTATGCTGCCATGACACACACATAAGAAATATCTCCATACAACCCAAAGATTGAACCATTTGGGTAATTGGAAGCTTTGCCACACTGTGATAATTAAGTCATCTGGCCATCATATAGCCAGTCCTGACATCTGTGTTTATTGTGCCTGGCATGGTGCACCCTAATGTTCTAGAAAATATTTACACTACATCCGCATACTGTTTATATAATTGAAATAAACATATTTATATAAGCTTTTCTGATTGATATTACATTAGGAATGGGATAATTTAGAGTCGGACACTTCTAGTTTTCCTAGGCATTTCAACCTTCCATTCCACTACATTGAGAGTGCCAAAGGTTAGGGAAGAGATCAAATACCATTGGGCACAGAGAAGTGCTTTATTAAGTGAGTTAGTTTTCCCAAAATACTACTATGTTTAGTTCATATGAGTTCATTGTGTTAAAGTAGTCTAGCCTTTAGAACACATAGGCATGTTAGCTTTAGATTTTGAAACGTCTGCTTTAAAGCTGAAATCCATGTTCTTGTATTGAAATGTTGATATTATATGAGCTGTATGAGGGGTTGAGCAAACACTTAATTGGCATACCTGAAGACATTTTCAATTTGATGGTGTAACGAAGTATGTGAATTCACAATACAGATGCTATCTAACATCCTCATGTTGGTAAATAATACGATTTTTTTCATGTCGCTGTGTAAGAATGAATTTCTTTGCTTCTATTTCTCCCTTAAATGGCAAAGTTATGCGACTGTGTGCTACCTGGATGTGTGTGCTTGTGTATCAGGAATTAAATAGGGTTACATCCATGGGGAAACTGCCTCTATCACAGTCATAAAATGTGTTTACACCACCTGCGCAGATCAGACTACAAGGATAGGTGTGTAAGCCTTTCAGCAGGTGTGTGTGTTTCATTTAGATGTAATCAGATGGACTCAAAAAAAAAAAAAAAAAAAAAAAAAAACTGTGTTGGCACGGACAAACACATATTGCTCTGCAGCAGGTGCAACCTTGGACCTGCTATTTCCCATGGGGAGAAACACAACAGCTAGGAACAAACGGTATGATTACCCTCACACACACACACACACACACACACACACACACACACACACACACACACACACACACACACACACACACACACACACCACACACACACACACACACACACACACACACACACACACACAAAAGCACCAGTGCAAGTACACACAGGTATACAAGCAGACAGGAAATAAGACAAACAGAAGCATCTATATATATATATATATATATACACACACCCACACAGTTGAATTTGGAACAAATCAGGCTAGGAGGTGAAGTTAAAAGAGGACAATCTCTGGTCTTTGTATTGTCTGTGTGTTCAGTCCAGCAGGCAGCCTCCCTATGGAGAATGAGCACCAACGACAAAACATTTGTGTTGGGAAAATAAATGTACCAGACAGGAAACATTGGACACGGTTTCAGACACATAAGGGAGGTTTGCTATGTGCTGTGTGTAAACAAATCGTGAATTAGATAAATGTTTAGCCAAGACGTGCTGTGAGAAATTTCATAAAGTTAAATTGTAGATGACTTTTTGCAACACCTTGTTTCAATTTATATCCAAACATTAAATATCCAAACAGAGACAAGCTGGTTAAAGGATACTCAGAAGAAGGATGATGTGGGACTCAGCCACAAACTGAGCCTGACTGCTGCCATGAATGTAGCTCTGTGGAGGAGAGGGGGAGAGAGACAGACAGATTATAGTTTAACATTTTTCATTTACATTGATGTGAAGTCACACAAAATATCCTGAGTGAAATTTCCAAATTGAAGAAATAAAGAAAAATACAGTAATGAAATGAAGGGATTGCATTAAGAATGATGAGGAACAGCATTGCAAAGTGGGCGACATCCCAAAACAAGTTAGTAATAGTGAATAAAAAAAAGAGGGTATGAAAAAAATCTATAATAAAAAGTTGATTACTTTTTGTGACAAACCTCTTAAATTGTATATAAAGTTACAGAAAGATTTAACATCTGGTACCATCCGTTTTAAACCTGGCTTCAAATGATGCCATACATTCCCTTTATCTTTCCAAAGCATTACCTGTCATCAATATAAGCAAACCTAGACTTGGTGGTAGACAAAATGGCATCCAGTCTCTGGCTTAATCTCATACTTTGTTTTATCAGCAACAAGATGCTTTTGTGTTATCAGGAATATGTCATATGTTTGTGTATACGTGTTTGTGTATGAATGTGTGCATGCTTGTGTATTAGGAGTCATAAAGATGTCTCCATGGGCAGATAGGTCAATCTAACCCTCAGGAACAGAACATATTGTATTAACACTTATTGACTGCCCAAGCTCCAAATGGGGCCTCCCACTGTTAACTTTCTGGGTTTATGCAACTCTATCTTAATGCATCTTTCCAGAGAAAACAATGTAAGTTCAGTGAAACAAATATCAAAACCCCTGCTTGGCTCAGAAAGCATTCATACAGGTATCTATTGATTTAAAGTCTCATTCATTCCCATTTAATCAGTTATGGTGCAACCAAAGGTTGTCATTTTTAATTGGTTGTCAACTCTCAAGCATGTAGGTCTGAAAAATGACCCGAGAGAGGAAAAATAAGAGAGAAGGCTGGTGTGCTGTTGAGGGAACAGGCCATGTTGTCAATGGAATAGGCCCTCTGATAATAACTGTATGTATGCTCTTATTCTTTGGTGGTATGTAGTAGGGATTTGAGATAATTAATTTCTTCTTCATGTACAGAAACTCCATCATGTATTATTCTTATTTTTACTTGCCCACAACCAAAAGAGAATAGGTTGACTTTAATGGCAATTTAAGGTTTAGGTAACAGCAAACAACTATTTTTAATGGAAACATTGTGAAATAATGTCTGATGATATTTTTGAATTTGAAATGTACTAGGAATTAACTTTTTGCAAAGGGAGATGATTTTACCGAGTTTACTTCTAGTTAAAACTTAGAAAGATTCAGATTAATTAGTATTTGGTTACAGTTAAGGCAAAGGACATTCATTTAGTCAAAGTCCTTACACTCACAAGTGATACTGGCCTTACTGTATTTATAAACCACTTGACAATGTTCCTGTTCAGATCTCTGTTACAGTTTGTATCAATTGTCTCAACCCTGCAAGAGAGTCAGCACTCAGCTTAAGCTTTGCACAAGCGAGGCTCTCCAATTGGATGTCAGAGGCCCAATTGGACTGGCATGTGTCTGTGTGTGATGGGCGAAGAGCACAGACAAAGGAAGACAAAGTGGAAGTCTTGTGGAAATGAGAAAAATAGCAGGGCAGGAGGAAGGAAGTCTTTCAGTGTGTTTCACATTGTTGAATCCCAGCAGATTATGAGTGTCTGGGTTTACGGCACATCTAGGGCCTGTTTTTCCACTTGACTGCCTCAGTGTTCATTTCTTTCACTATCAGACAGGAATAAGGATGGCAAGATGAATAGAAGATGACAAAGGAGGAGGAGTAAAGGGTGGACAGCTTTTTCTTGCTTCAGTGGATATAAATGAATTTTTTTTGCAATTGAAAGCAGACATAAAGACAACTAAGACTCAAGGCTGAAACAGATCCCTTTGTCTTCAACACAAACCTGTTATTTTTGCATTAAGTGGGGTTTTTGCATTTTTTACAAGACACTTGCTTTATTGACTGACTAACCCAAGCTCCTTCAGTACCTCCATGAAAAAGTTTGTTTTGGTTGGTGGGTAATATATTCAGAAGTTTGTATGGGATTTATTTTTGACCACCGTTGAACCAACTATCCGTTGTAAACCAAAACTGAATATAAAAAGATTCATAAAGGTTAAGCAAGTTGATCTGCATATACAGGTAACTTTGTATACGTAATGATCAAACTCAGAGATATGCACGTAAATATTGTTGACATTTCGTATAATAACAAGCGTCAATTATCTAAAGAAAAAAAGGAAACAAGGAGAAGTCAAGAAGCGCATTTCAAATGTTTAAACAGCGCTGACTCACTGCAATTGGATGTTTATCCAAACTTTAATACGCACCATACGCAAGTTTCAAGGGCACCACGGTAAAATGGTCAATAACAGTAGAGGGCGGGAGTAGAACAGCTTTGCCTTTACAAAAGCTTGCTAACTAGCCCACGTGCAAACCTTAATTCAATGAGACAACCTCTTTTCAGTGGATTTTAAAGTTACTCTTGGAAAGTGTGACTAAATCAAGTACACTACTTAGGCAGGTGAAGGAAGAAGAAAGAGAGAAAAATTGTTACAAAAAAGATCACAACTCCTGAATATTTTAGCAAAAACAAAGATGAAAACTACTGCATCAGTATCTCACAGTGAACTTTTTCTTTCATTACTAAACAAACATTACTTTACACTCTTTTTCAAGACACCGCTCTCTGCATGGTGCCTTCTAAACATAAACAGTAACTGCAGATAGAGGCTAAGAGCAAGAGCAGTGCTTGGTGGAGGAACAATTCCTCAATCCATGGCCAGGCACTTCCAATTAATCTGATGGATTAGAAGGCAGCAGTTCCATTCATTAGTGTGCAGAGCGTTGAGTGTGTCGGACTCGGTGTACGTAGGCTTTGCATTTTAAACCAGTAAGTAAATGTGTGTCTGTAAATTAGAATGTTTTAGGGAGCTTTGTCTGTGTGAAAGGAAGTGTGTGTGTTCAGGAGAAAGACCCAAAACATCATGGTGGTCTGGAAGTAAAAGCAGCCACAATTTGTTAAGTTAAAGTGGACCTATCATGCAAAATGCACTTTTGTACGTCTTTTATACATGAATATGTGTCCCCGGTGTTCCAGGGAACTCAACAAGTGTCATCAAATACAACCCTCTCTTTTCCTCCATACCCAAATATTTTAAGAACGGGGCTACAACGAGCGGATACAGATTCCATCCGACCCGACGTCAGGCCGGAATACTGGGCGGTGACGCTCCGCCTACATGGGCAACGCTCCACCTATCAGGGGAATGGGGGGTTGCCACGGCCATTGCCACTCGAAAGCGCTGGAGACGCTGTAGTACATATGCCGGATCTGTAAGTGGCGCTGTAGTCTGCCACAAAAGCAAAAGCCTCTTCCAAAGGAACGAGCAGAGTGCGGCAGAGTTTCAGTTAGATATTTTTTCGCCGGTCAACATGTCCGTTAAAGTTTAAATCTTCCGGACAAAATTTGAAAAGTGCCGGTCAAAGGTCTTCTTTGTTATTTATTGAGCTTTAAAACAAATGAATAACGACTCTATATAATCATATCAGAATAAAACACGGAGGACGCAGCCTCTCTTTTCCAGCCCAGCAGCTGATCTCAGAGCACGTTCCCCTCTCCTGCAGGGGGGCGTGGTCAGCTGCAGCTCATTTGCATTAAAGCTACGTCACAGAATCAGCCCTTGCAAAAACAGGGCTAGAAAAGAGCAAATAGAGCGAAATTAGGCGTGGTTAAAATGCATGATCTGTTTGGTATTTTGAAAAAAATACTTCACATACATGTTTTATATAGGTATGGCCCTACAATATATTTGTCAAATATAACATGATAGGTCCACTTTAACATTGAGCTGAACAGATGCAAACGCAACAGTCACCTTCTATAACCTTCTTGAACTTTATAGGTGTTTTACAGATGATGTAATCCCTCTCTCAGGACTCACTGTACTAAACAAACGTTTGAGCCTGACCTTTAATGTACCCAGTCTGGAAATATATGAACATTATCCCTGGGATCTTGTTATGCTGAAAAACATTTTTTGTATTTATTGTAAAGTTGGTTGTGATATCCTATGGCCTAAATAATTGATTGAAAGAACAACACAACCAAGGTATATCCTTATCTTAAAACTTGCAAAAATGGCAGCAGGACAGTGAATGTGGGATCCATTCAAAAATAAAACAGTGCCCATGTTCATACCAATGGATATAGGCACAACTTTGTTAGTAGGATCAGTTCATTGTTTTAGTCAATGGTAATTTAATAAAGAACATATCAAATATCAGCACACATTTAGGTCCCTCATTGTACACACACAAAACGATACCAAGCTGTTTTATAATCACACATTTGCGATGTAGTGTTATTGCCCAACATGCTGACACACACTTTTTTCTCCTCCTTTTAAATACCTTCACTTTTGAGTACCTTCATACATTTACGCAGATTCATGCTGTGGAGCTGTCTAGTACAACTTTCATCTGCTACCGGTCCAATTAATCTGATTGATTCGTTTTTTTAAGAGAACCGTGTCTGCAAATGAGCTCGAAACATAGTTCTCTTTAAATAACGTGGCATGATGTATATGTGTACAATATCAGACTGACTGGTCTGAATCTGCATGGTCAGTTTACTCTACAACGTATTGATACATTTCATATTTTCAAGGCAACAATCAATTGCTATGCTGGGCATTTTTCAGCATACAGAAACTCACTGTATAAACCAGCCCACTCTCTTCAGTCTGCGTACAAATGATACGAGTTTGCAAAGACGTGCAATAGATACGCAGAAGTCCAATTTTGCGTGCATATGATACTCCCATGTTACGTTTGTTATGAATGTATCTTAAATGCGTTTATTTTCTACATATCTTTGTCATTTATTTAACCCTAACCATAACCCAATAAGCTGCTGTGTCGTTTATTGCACCGCAAACATTAAAACTGTCATTGGAACGGCGATCAAGCCTGAAGCCACAGAGCTCTTTGTTTTAATATTTGAGGTGCAATATCAGCGTATCATATGCACGCAAAATCGGACTACTGCGTATCTATTGCACGCCTTTGCAAAGTCGTGTCATTTGTATGCAGACTGTGAGACCGGGTTGGTATAAACACTCTGCATGCCACACTGCATACTTTGTCTAAGGCAATTCGGAAAATAATTAGAATTCCATTCACCTTTTTAAATTTAACAAATCCCTTGATATAATACATATTTCGAATTTACTCAATTATTCTCACACAAAACTACTCCAGAGGGTTTTAAGAAAATAAACACTGAAAGGTTATCTCAATCAAAAATCTAAATATCAACGTTAGAACTCTAAAAAAGGTCTAGACCTTTACCAAACACCTCTCCTGAGGCTAATGTATTGTTTTCATTCGTATGCCCTAAGATCAAGATGTATGAAATAACATGTTTACCTTACTTCTAATTCAAGAACGTAGATGTGAACTATACTCTGTGTGTGTGTGTTTACTCATTTGAATACATTGACATTATAAAGCCTTGTTTTTATAAGAACTTCATATAACAGCCCATGTGTCAGACTTTGAAGGGAATTAGGTGTCGAAACCAATGCAGGTATATAATATGCAATAACATATACACATGCATACACACAGATGAAGGTCAACGTCATCTCAAGTTTGTTAGATCCTAGTGTGCTGCATGTCACAGAAAACATCCATGACAGGAACATCAGAACCAATACAATTGTAATAGTTGGGATCAATGGCAAGTTATATGAACACTGCTAACACAGTGTTTATAAGTAATGTGACCCACCTTCTCTCTCTAAAACCAAACTGTTGTTGTGCTAGCTGTTAATAGCTGCGGGCCAGATAACCTTTACAAATAGCTGTATTCATCCTTTTCCATCCTGTATCCTGTACGCACGTGTGATGTGTGTATAATATTGTGTGTTGAATATGTGTTTGGTTTGGTAAAGGTCAGGAGTCACTCAGACAGGAAGAGGGATACATGAAAAGTCAACAAAGCAGAAAGAACAGAGGAGGGAAAGAGTATGTGGCTGACACATATCTACTTCACTTATATAAACTAAAGTTAGGTATGACTTTGTGTCATGTTGCGAATGGGTATAATTATGGGCGATCTAATAAGTGAACCTTGCAAGGTACTCTGGGTAAGAGTGCTGAAATACCTACAACATAAAATGAGAGCAGGAGCATGAACGAGAAACTAAAGGAGATAATGACTCTTTGCAGGATGATAGAGCTAAAGTGAAACAGACCTGTAAAAATGTTGTAGATAATTATAGAGTGGGCAAAAAAACAATTCATTATATTTGATTGATAGCTGCAGCAGAATTTGATATAATAAAAAACTGTAATATGCTGCAACACACCAATGATTTAATGTTTAACTAACCAGATCTGAGAGCATATGGAGGGAGATGTAGCAGCTACAGCAGAGGGACTATGGGCAGGTTTACTGAGCCCTTCAAATATGGCAGTTTATTTTAAGGATTCAGGTGATGCTTTAAAAACTCATTATTCACACACTGTTTATGCAGTTCAATGTTTACACACTCTTCACTTTAATTACCCAAGAGTCAATTAAAGCCATTTAAAACCTATTTCATTTCTTTAAACATGTCAGTCAGTAAAATGTAGTGACTCATCATTTCCTCCTCAGACTACTTTTTAGGGTTTTATTTTTCAAGGATATGCGGTGGATTTGATCAAGTGGCAGTGTGCTGTGTATAAAACATAATGAAGGCTTTTGACTAAGACAACTGCTGGCTCGATCCACAGGATAACACTTACAGTGTGTCAAAACACTTTGTCTAATACTAGTGTTTTGTTTTTTTAAGGAACTGGATTTCTCAAGAATCATCAAGGTCGACTCTGAACTAGGAATGTGAGCCGTCGTGAAACTATTGTCCCATTAGAAAGAGAGATAACCAGCTTGCTAAACGACAGGTAGGTAGACAAGAGAGCTTTTCTCTCTCTTCAGCAACTCTTTATAATGTAGGTTAATAATGAACAACCCTGAGAACAAAAGGCCAAAAGGAGTAAAAGCCCAGCACAGAGAGATATGCAGGAGCATAGTTAGAGGGCTATTGTGACTGGCTAGTGTGTTACCTGTAATCTCCCCATCTATTCCATCTTTTCTTTTTACACCAATCTGCTCTCATGTTCTCATTCTTTCTCTCCCCAGGACAAATGTGTTTGATATGTGGTTCTTAATTACTAGTTAGAAAATGTTCCAATGATGTTGTGCGTCTGGGGATGTAACCGTGGAGTTAGAGAGGGATGGTTAGTGTCTGATTTGAAACGATCAATTATTTCACTGCTTTACTATTCTATTCCATTATTTCTGTGTTGGCTTAAAACACCCAGACAAACACACAATAAATCCCTTCCCCGATAAAATGCATACTGTCACAAATGATCTCTCTCACATACACAAACAGGTGTGCAGGCAACGCAAAACGTAAAGCAGCACTCACACTTACTAACACACACTGTAAGTCAAAAGTCAACAATTTGCAAAGAGCCAATAAAAGTGACAGGGGAGATTCTATATAATATGAAAGGTTAGCAGTAATGTCGAGATGGCTACTGCCAACAGCTGCCAAAAGACATCAACCAAATCATGTGAAATCAGCTGGAGATACTGAAATGTCATCAGTCAATAGTGTGGTCATAGGTTAAATGCTGGCTTAAATGCTTAATAATAGCAGCCCGTTCGTTTCCCCAAGATCCCCTTTCTGTGAGACAGTTAATAATAGAACTTGTTCAAGACAATGTTCAATACAAAACGTTCACCATTCAATCCCTCCTTCAAACCCAAGCGCCTCAAAATCCAGTCAGCTGTGTGTGCGACTGTGTGTGTGACTGTGTGTGTTTGTTGCTGCTTGCAACATTCTGATAGGGTTTGTCTAATATTTGGGTTTGGCTAAATTCTGTGTGCCCGTTTGTAATAATAGCTGTGTAAAGGCTTATGTTTGTTTCATGTGGGTGAGTGTGTATCTTAAAGTGGACCTATCATGCTATATTTGAATAATATATTGTAGGGCCATACCTATATAAAACATGTCTGTGAAGTTTCTTTTTCAAAATAGCAAACAGATCATGCATTTTAGCCATACCTCATTTCACTCTATTTGCTCTATTCCAGCCCTGTCTTCACAAGAGCTGATTCTGTGGCAAATGAGCTGCAGCTGACCACGCCCCCCTGCAAAGGAGGGGGGCGAGGCATGAGAGTCATGTTACCATGCTGTTACCATGCTGTTACCATGCCACGGCAACCTCTCATTCCCCTGATAGGTGGAGAGTTGCCCATATAGGCGGAGCACCCCGTTTCTGACGTCAGAGATATTTAAAATCTGGATCAGTCTGTATCAGATCCGTTGCAGCCCCGTCTTTAGAGATTTGGGTATGGAGGAAAAGAGAGAGGGTTGTGTTTTTGACACACCGGGGACACATATTCATGTATAAAAGACCTACACAAGTGCATTTTGCATACAGAGTGTATGTGTTGAGTTCCAGAGCAAAAATGGGCTAGCAGTATTTTCTTGGCTGCACAGTAAAACGCTCACTACAATTTAATCTGCTTGGTCGTTCCATTCGTCAGTTGACAAATCCTTTCACTACAGTCTACCTGGCCCGGCTCTCTCATCATTTTAAAGGAATTACACTGTCTGGGAAGAGAGGGAGGGAGAGGAGGGTGGAAGATTAGACGGGGAGTTGAGAGGAAGTAACACGAAAAGAGGAGAGATGTACTGGAAAAAGATAAGGCAGGTATCTTTTTACTATCATCTGGCCAGTTCAACCCATTTGCTATCGGAGGTGAAAAAGAGGGATTTAAAGAGTGCAAAAGGTGGAGGATGTATGTGGAGAATATGTGAAGGGACAGAGGAACTAAGAGATAAATGAGGGCCATTTGCAGAAGATCTAATGAACCTATCTCTGCAGCGTTTTTTTCACAAGAAAATAGCAATGTGGCATGGAAGATGAAGAAAATGTCAAAGCCACTATTATCAATGCGGATCCTGCTGTTAAAGAGGGATGATTAAGGTGAAGCTGTAGGGGACTTTGGAGCAGGTTATAGCCTTATGGAGCCAGCTCTCTAGGTTTTTCATATTAGGTTCATACGATGTGTTCCTTTTATTATTTTAACCTTTATAATATAATACAAAAGCTCTGCCATATTTGATATCTTTAAAAAGCTCATGCTGTTCACATAGTGTTGACATTTTTGCAAGGTAGATATTGGGGAGCATTTGACTGACAGGAATACCTAATAAAGTGGAAATTGAAGGTAGATCACTTAATATTTAACTTCATCTTATGTGGGAGGGAGTGAATCTCGACAGTGTCCATGTTGGTGTTAAATTGCAGTATGAAACCATTATGACTGTGAGAATATTACTTATATATTTCCCACTTGCCGACATTGCTTTTTATAAGGACAAAAATATCCAAATGGTTAATAACATATAAACCAAAAGGAGTATAAACTTAGAGTGCTGAGATTTCGTGATTTACATATAAGGAGCTTGGTTGTGAAGTTGGTTACTTTTGTTATTTTGACTTCCAAGGTGCACGCATGGATGTTTGCAGTGGTCACTAATGACACATTTATTTCGGTGAAGAAACAAACACAACATGCAGTGTTTTTTTACATAAATAAATGAAGATTAATCATAATTTGTAACTTTTCATTTGCTACAATCAATCACAGAGTATAAAAGCCTTACGTTTTATAGTATTCGGCCTCCAAGCTGGAACAGAGCATAAAACGGTCCCTCTGCCAGCTCTTAAGCATTTTAGCTCCTATCTTGTATCATTTGTTTTTCTGTATGCTCACTATTAAATCATTTATGACCCATGCACCTCTGCATTTGAAACAGATGCCTATGGCTACCGCTCGTCACTGTTAGGGATTTAATTTCAGTCTTAATCCAAAATGTTCTTTAAACACTTCACTATGTCAAAAGCTTTAATGCTGCCCTCATCGTTCTGCTCAGCTCGTACAAAGCCAAGAACAAGAGCGGAAGAGAGGGAAATACTAGAAAGCAGGAAGGAGTATTTCACACTAGCTGACTGCACTTCATTCTTATGAAGACTACCAGATGGCATGAGGACAGACAGATATGTGAGAGAGGGGAAGGGGGGGCAAAGAGAAGAAAAGAAAGCAGTAGGAGGGAAATAAGGAAGGAGGAATCAACTGATGAGCCGGAGAAGGAAACAGCATGATCTTCTCAGATATATTGTAAAGAGTGATATTGTTTGTGCAATTGTACAATATATCAATAGTCAAAGACTGAAAAAGTGAAGCCTCTGTGTCATGTGTGAAATTCCATGTCTTTTTTTGATGAATTAGGATTTTCTTTGTATTTCTTTCTCCAACAAAAAGTAGCATGTACGTCGGTAGATGATTGTCCTCACAGTTAAAAAATAGCGCTTCACAGGCAAGTAAGTGGCAAAGAGAGGGTAGTGGAGAGATAACAGAGGAAGAGAAATATGGGGTGACAGCAGGGAGATACAGCTGAGCGCTACGTAGGATGAGGGTGTCACCTATTTGTTGTGAAAAATGAGAGTCAACAGAGCCTGAGCAGTAGAGTGACTTTTAAACCGAACATGAGAGCGGGAGCATGCTGCAAGGAATAAAGGATGGAAAGTCGTGATGTTTTAAAACAAAATAAAATTGTTTTTATTGTAAGACCGTGTGTTTTTGCACTTCCCTCTGTTGTGTGTTAGAGGGTGTTCTCTAGCAGTGCTGGCTTCAGGGAAAACCAATCGCTTTCAGTCTCTGCATGAGCTGAATTGACTTACACCGTACACCGACAACACTGCTTTGTATACTTTGGGTCTGTGACCTCATGCAACACTCACTGTGGAAGGGTGTGTGCATGTGTGTCACGTATCAGACTGCATAATAGTGGAGACACATAATCAAGCTTTTAAGGCAAATGTCCTCCACTTTATTCCTCTCTCACACTCCCCTTATTTTCTCAGGTTTATTGTTATTTTAATTTCACACTTGAATGAACAAACTTAAATGATGACCAGCCAAATCTGCAGGTGCAGTGTGTGTGTGTGTGTGTGTGTGTGTGTGTGTGTGTGTGTGTGTGTGTGTGTGTGTGTGTGTGTGTGGGTGTGTGTGTGTGTGTGTGTGTGTGTGTGTGTGTGGAGTACAGATATTGGTAATAAGTGTCAAATGTTAAAAAAAACAGAGGGAGGGAGCGAAAGAAAGACTCTGAGGATCAACAGCACTGCCTCCCTGTTCCCTCTGCTTTTTATGTGTGTGTGTGTGTGTGTGTGTGTGTGTGTGTGTGTGTGTGTGTGTGTGTGTGTGTGTGTGTACCTAGTTGGAGAGCAACAGAAACGTTCTCTTCCCTCGCCCCCTTCCTGTCTGCATGGTCCATGAGGACTCTGACTTGTCTCCAAGGTGATATTAACACACACTGAATGCTCCCAGGTGTTCAATAATACACACTGTCCCAGCGCTGGCCTGTTAGCTGTGATAATGGTACAGAGTGCATCTTACTCTGGGCCAACGGCTTTACATAGTGTACCTTCCATTGATTGAATACCCACCACAATGCAAATCCCATTAGTACTAACCTGAATAATATTGTTGTATTGGCTGAAAACACATGTAAGAAAACAAGAATAATGGTCAAGAGGAAAGAGGGCAGCCTGCAGGGCAAGATTCAAGGAAGAAAAGGTAAAACAAGAAATAGAAAAAAGAGGGGAGGATAAAAGAAGGACAACAAAGATATGGATGGGATGGAAAATTATAGATGGAAGGGCAGTAAGAAAGAATGACAACAACTTGAGATATGTTTATATATAGACATAGGAAAAATGACTCATACCACTTGTCCATTCTGGGGATTTTTGTGTGCGTAGGGAGGACCTCGAATGTGGTTCCACATCTGTCCAGATGTCATCGCAAACACTACACACTAATACAGAGAGATAGAGAGAGAGATTGAGAAAGAGGCAAGGCAAGGCAAGTTTATTTATATAGCACTTTTCAACACAAGGCAATTCAAAGTGCTTTACAAAAAATGAAAGAGATTAAGAAAATGGCATTTAAAATCAGTCATTAAAAAGAAAAGCTAATAAAATAAACATTAAAAGAAAAAATACATGGATAAAAGTTACAGTGCAGTCTAAGATATGAATAGTTCAATTAAAAGCAGCGACAAAAAGAAAAGAGGGACAGAGAATGAAGAAATAACATGATTAGCATGGGAGTACTAGCATAATTATCCTGATGTTTAACTGAGTTTCTGAAATGTATCCATCTTAACATGGCTTTGAGACTTAAGACTCAAAGTGTTGTTGAAACATGAAGAACATTTTACTAATGAGGTGAGATCACTCCACTCAATCTGTTCCCAGAGCAGTTTCACTTGACTTACAGTACGTCTCTGGCTTGTGAAGGCGCACATTTCTCCATTCTCCCAGTGGAATAAAATTGTCCCACCGTAAAAATACTGTGTTTTTGTTTATGTGTTTTTTACGTGTATTTGTGTGTCATACCAGTGCAGCCATAGCCCATCCAGTCTTGTTGTATATGAATTCCAAGTTGTTCCTCCTCAGATACAGCAGACCTCCAACCAGAGACACCAATAGAGCCAGAGCAATAGTCCCTGAATAGTTAGGGGGACGGAAGACACGGATCTGTGGGGACGGAGAGCGAGATGGAGAGAGACAGAGTTAAAATAATTGGATGAAAAACCCAATGCATTGAAAATGGTTAGGTACATATCCTTTATTCTTTCCTTCTTAGTTTGAAACAACAAAATGGTGTTCTAGGCTTGCTCACAACTCATGTGTATTACTCTATTGTGTACGTTTTCAAACCTTGAACATGGTATGGTCTTTTCTTGAAATATAACATGTTAAAGCCGTTTATAGAACTCCAGATTCACATAACCAGGTTTTCAACAAAATAGTTAAACTTGAACCTTTACCCTTTGTGAAAACATTTCCAATACAGCGTGTATTAGGAAAAAAAGAAAATAACATCTGTGTGTGTGTGTGTGTGGACCTTAACTGGTTGTATTTCTGTTTTCAACATAACCTCTCTCTGCATTCAACAGGAAGTAAACAGTTATTTCACTTTTGAGAACAATTTATCTAACCAACAAAAACCTCCAAAGCTCCAACAGCTGGGTAAGGGTTATTTCAAATCTCTTTGAAAAGGAAAACTAGTTTTGCCTTTCTTAAATTAAAATCAAAGGCTTAGTGAAATTCTGATGCTACTCACACAGACAAAGTATTATATATTTGTTCTTCTATGTCAAAATCTGCCAATTGTGAGCCAAAGAGCAAATTCAAAACCATTTTATCTTCAATGAAGAATATGGTTTACATTACATTACATTACATTGCATTTAGCTGACGCTTTTATCCAAAGCGACTTACAATAAGTACATTCGACCAGGAAGACACAACCTTGAAGAAAACAGAATCATATAAGTACATCAGGTTTCATAGAGCCAAACATTTCAAGTGCTACTCAACTGGCTTTAGGCAAGCCAGTCCTTTATTAGTATAAAAAAAAAAGTACTTCGCTCGAAGTGGAGTCGAAAGAGATGAGTTTTCAGTTTGCGCCGGAAGATGTGCAAGCTATCTGCCGTCCTGATGTCAATGGGGAGCTCATTCCACCATCTTGGAGCCAGGACACCAAGTTCGCCGATGGGAACTTGGGTCCCCCTCGCAGTGAGGGCGCAACGAGTCGTTTGGCTGATGCAGAGCGTAGTGCACGCGCTGGGGTGTACGGTTTAACCATGTCCTGGATGTAGGAAGGGCCAGATCCATTCGCAGCATGGTAAGCAAGTACCAGTGTTTACCAACTCTTAGACAGCTTAAAGAAATATAAATCCCATTGCATAGTCTTAAATCAAGTCCAATACGTACAACATGTTCTGTTACCTTCAACAAAAGGTCATTTGAACAAAAACACGGTAAAAGGCATGGTTGGCACTTTTTTTTGTATACGGTTTAAGCAAATCATGATTCTATTTTTTGTTAATTAAAACAGATCGAATGATTTCAAAAGCCCAAACTATTCCCCAATTGGAATGTGTTTAATCAGTGGAAAGTTGCGGCACATTGGGCACAATTTAAGAAGGATTTAAAATAATTATATTGAAAAAGAAACAACTAATTATGAACCATCCAGATCTCTCAGGTCTTCAGGGACTGGTCAGCTTTCTGTCCCCAGAGTCAGAACTAAACACGGTAAAGCAGCGTTCAGTTATTATGCTCCAAATATCTGGAACAAACTCCCAGAAACCTGCAGGTCCGCTGCAACTCTGACTACTTTTAAATCCAGGCTGAAGACTTTTCTTTTTCTCGCTGCTTTTAATTGAACTATTCATATCTTAGACTGCACTGTAACTTTTATCCATGTACTTTTTCTTTTAATGTTTATTTTATTATCTTTTCTTTTTAATGACTGATTTTAAATGCCCTTTTCTTAATGTCTTTCATTTTTTGTAAAGCACTTTGAATTGCCTTGTGTTGAAAAGTGCTATATAAATAAACTTGCCTTGCCTTGCCTAAAAACTCAATATTGATCTTTTCAGGAATGGATTTGCAAATGTATTTTGAAATATTTTATTTTGTTACTTCCGTTTGTTTTGTTCCCACCATCTTTCTGTCTGTGTGTCAGTGTATGTGTATGTGTTTGTGTGTGTGTGTGTGTGTGTGTGTGTGTGTGTGTGTGTGTGTGTGTGTGTGTGTGTGTGTGTGTGTGTGTGTGTGTGTTAGCATTTGTGGCCATGAAGCCAAACTCACAACATGCTGTGTGAGCTATTAACAGATGCAAGGGTAACATGTTCCAACAGGCGTGTGTGTCACCAACACAGATTATGTTGGTGAAAATGTGTCTACCATCTGCTGCTGCTAAGTGTTATTGAATTTAAATTCCAATATGCATAATTCAGGGAGAAGGATAATAGACTTGGTTTGAGGCTCTGGCACAAGTCGTGTGTGCTGATACTGTATGTGTGTTTGAAAAGAACAAGTCAGACATGTGAGGATGAATCTCTTCTAAAGATACTATAGAAAGTACGTTCAATGGCAACAATCAAATATGTAGTACCTTCCCTTGTATTGTATTTTTAAAGACTTTAATTTCATCTGGATAATAGAAAAAAAGGATTGCTTTATGAATAACACAATGTACTATAAATCACCTTTATGATTCAATTGTAGTTGAAAATGAAATCCAAGAAAGTGTATGACAGCGTACATGAAGTAATTCATATCGGTTTTTATCCAAGAACAGAACATAAAAGACCAAGAAGTTTTAATGGCTGATATTTCATCACAACACAACAGTAAAAGCTCTTACACACTCCCCTTATACACTTATTGTCACATTTGGACATTAGTGGCTCCGAATGTGAACACTGACTCCGCTAAACAATTGCATATACATTCCTCAATCACACCAAGGTATTCAGTTCACAATCTTTTCATCAAATGTCTGTCCTTTTGTTCCCCCCTTTTCTGTACTGTTCGTAATTCATGCTATTAAGTCACATTGAAGTGCCTGAAAGCTAGCACTTAGTGTAAGTGCTCCCCATGACCTTCACTGAATGGCAGCTTTTTGAATCCAGATCCATCAACAGCATGTCAGCTGTACTTGGCTGACAGGTTGTTCAGGGAAAATAAACTAAAGTAAGATGGTTGGGATTTGATCTTTCTGGTGCCATCCATCTAAGCTTTCAGACCTATCCTGCTCTTTGCAACAAACGCCTGGTGGGTTTGGCTGTTGGAGCGGTGTGTTAATGGATTACTCCACCAATGTATCAAGGCACTCCAATAACATGCAGCAGTACTTCACAAGGCTTGTAAACAGACATTGATCTGTGGACTTGGTGGAGTTTAGGCTGAAGTAAAGGCTGTTAATCAAATGCTGTTACGGACAATCCTTCTGAGCAAAAGTAGGTCTCTGACCACCTCTTAGCTGAATCTGATACGGTTTGTTTATGGTGTAAACGGGAAGAAAAACCATAGCTATATTTTTGAATGAAGTATTTTGACATCAATTGAATTACTTTCTTAGTTAGTTCCTTTAAATTAAACAATTTAAATCAAACAATTTAAAGAATATTTCTGTTTATATTTCTATTAACTATATTTGGATTGTATGTCTGCCCTACCACCTGTCCTCTGGACCCTATCCCTTCAAACCTCCTTCAGACTATCGCTCCTGATATTCTACCGTTTCTCTCCCATTTCATCAACACTTCTCTAACTTCTGGTCACTTTCCAAACAGTCTCAAGGAGGCAAGAGTAAACCCTCTCCTAAAGAAACCCACTCTCAACCCGTCTGATGTTATAAACTATAGGCCTGTCTCTCTCCTCCCGTTCCTGTCTAAAACACTTGAACGCGCTGTCTTTAAACAACTCTCCTGTTATCTCCATCAGAACAACCTTCTGGATCCGCACCAGTCTGGTTTCAAGGCAGGTCACTCCACAGAAACTGCTCTCATTGCTGTCACTGAGGAACTGCACACTGCCAAAACTGCATCCCTCTACTCTGTCATCATCCTGTTGGACCTGTCTGCTGCATTCGACACGGTGAATCATCAGATCCTCCTTCACACTCTCCAAAAACTTGGAGTTTCAGGCTCTGCACTTTTCCTCCTCACCTCATACCTCAAAGACCGCACCTACAGGGTAACTTGGAGAGGGTCTGAGTCCGACCCTTGTCAATTAACTACAGGGGTCCCTCAGGGCTCTATTCTTGGTCCCCTCCTCTTCTCCCTGTACACAAACTCGCTCGGATCAGTCATTAGCCCGCATGGTTTTTCATACCACTGCTACGCTGACGACACCCAATTCATTCTGTCCTTTCCCCGCTCAGAGACCCAGGTCGTCGCACGCATCTCTGCTTGTCTAGCTGACATCTCTCAGTGGATGTCTGCTTATCACCTCAAGCTCAACCTTGACAAGACTGAGCTGCTTTTCCTTCCGGGAAAAGATTGTCCCACTCTTGACCTGACTATCAACATCGGCACCTCTGTTGTTTCCCCGACTCAGACTGCAAGGAATCTGGGTGTGATCCTAGATAACAACCTGTCCTTCACTGCAAACATCGCTGCTACAACCCGTTGCTGCAGATACACGCTTTACAACATCAGAAAGATACGTCCCCAGCTGACACAGAAAGCAACGCAGGTTCTGGTCCAGGCTCTCGTCATCTCACGCCTAGACTACTGCAACTCCCTCCTGGCTGGTCTACCTGCATGTGCCATCCGACCTCTGCAGCTCACCCAGAATGCAGCGGCTCGTTTGGTCTTCAACCTTCCTAAATTTTCATACAACACTCCGCTCCTCCGCTCCCTTCACTGGCTTCCGGTAACTGCTAGAATCCACTTCAAGACACTGGTACTTGCTTACCATGCTGCGAATGGATCTGGCCCTTCGTACATCCAGGACATGGTTAAACTGTACACCCCAGCGCGTGCACTACGCTCTGCATCAGCCAAACGACTCGCTGCACCCTCGCTGCGAGGGGGACCCAAGTTCCCATCAGCAAAAACACGTGGGTTTGCTATCCTGGCTCCTAAATGGTGGAATGAGCTCCCCATTGACATCAGGACAGCAGATAGCTTACACACCTTCCGGCGCAGACTGAAAACTCATCTCTTTCGACTCCACCTCGAGCGATAGAATTATTAACAAAGCACTTATATACTAATAAAGGACTGGCTTATCTATAGCCAGTTGAGTAGCACTTGAAATGTTTGGCTCTATGAAACCTGATGTACTTTTATGATTCTGTTTTCTTCAAGGTTGTGTCTTCCTGGTCGAATGTACTTATTGTAAGTTGCTTTGGATAAAAGCGTCAGCTAAATGCAATGTAATGTAATATATGTTCCAACAATTCCCTTTGTATGTATACAAAAATCCACATATGTCCCAACTATAGGGCTGCTCAATTCATCGTATTTTAAAACGCAATTACGATTATGGCTTGCAACGATTACGAAAACAACGTAATCGAAATAAAACAAATTATTTATTTTTTTCTTCAAATAATAATTTTTTTTTTATTGGTTTTTCAGATGAATTATACTTAAAGTTCAGGGTAATCAACTGTTAAAAACATACTGTTCAAATTAGTTTTCTCCAATAAATGGATGTTTTCAAAGTAAATGGATAATCGTTTATAATAATCGTGATATCAATTATCGACCCAAATAATCGAGATTTAGATTTTTGCCATAATCGAGCAGCCCTACCCAACTGTTAATGATTTTTTTTTAAAGAATGTGTGAATGTGTGAGTGGTACCTGAACATCTGTGCGGTCTGCAATCCACTTGGCCAGCTGCTCTGAAGCAAATCCAATTCTTTGCAGGTCAAACGTATCGGCTCTCTTGGGCTTTCCCTTCGCCGGGAAATGCATGAAGGTTGGAGCGCTGTTCATGTTCAACTACAGAGAAAGAGCAAAATAATGAGGGTTATGTCAAGTTAATGTCATCTCTGACCTGTCAAACATATCAGCAGAAGCAGCAGCAGGATTGTCTTAATAAACAGATTTAAGTCTTCTAGGTTTACTTCTTTAGAGTTTACTTTAGCATCATATGTCTCACAGATCTCTATCATTGATCACGTCTTGGGTAACATTTTATTTTAGTTTAGATTTTTTTTGTGGCTTTTTTAATTGAAACAGTTTAAAGTTCTGTTTCAGAGTAGTCACCCTCTTGCTCTTAGTGTTAAAGTTCTGTACGTGTAGATGCAAACACATGTTCATGAACACAAATACAAAAATCTGCATTCATGCATGGGCAAGAAAAAAGAACAAAAGGATGTGAATGTAATTCACTTTTAATAAAACTTTGCTAGAATTGTTGTATGAGAAGAAGAGATGTGGATAGAATCGTGAAAAGAAAAAAACCTTGAGGGAAGGTACGAGAGTCAATAGACATCCAGAGGGCATGAATAATAATTAAACCCATAAAAGAAAACAATATATTTCACAATAGCAAGTAGGAAGAAAAATAAACAATGTTTAAAGGACCATATAGAATACTGCTTTAATGTTATCGTTCCTGGACTAAGTGGTCTAAAATAGATAAAGGAAGAAGAAGAAAACCAGGCTATTTTTAACAGAGGACTGCTATTTAAAGTTCTGAGAGAATATAATAAAAAAGGGCTAACTGGGAATTTACCTTTGTAATTTTGAATTTTCTGTGTTTAGCCAACAGTGCTTGCTGACAGGAGCTATTTGCTGCTGTTGAAGATAACTTTTCGACTTGTCTTGCATCTCTCATATAATAGAGAAACCACACCAGAGGGAAACACAGAGAAACAACGTTTTGTAGTAATACAAATATCACTAAAGTTAATTAGCTTTGATACCAAAGTGCAAAGACATATAAAGATTGTATTTCAAATTATATATTTTTGTCTCTATTTTGTGCCCAGCCATCGTCTCCATGTTGGTTTCATTGGTTCAACACAATGCAGTATGTGCCAGTAGGCCTACATGTGTCCACAGTAGGGCTGTGCATCTTCACTGGTCTCACGATTCAATTACGATTATCCTGTCAACGATTCGATTCAATTCGATATCCCGATGCATCACGATTCATACCAATGCGTTGCATCCTCAATTTTCTATATTACTGCACATGGCTTATTTTTCATCAATGCATACATGCAGTAAATACATATGAACTCTCTTTTTATTATTTAGAAAGTGCTTCAGAAAACAATAACATAAATGTCTTGACATTCATTTATAAACCAAAATAAATGAATTGTATAGGTCTAGCCTCCCTATATCTGTGTGTGAAGTTGTTCCATCCTCAAAAACAAACAAATAATGCTTCTGCAGTCTAGCTGCAGCTTCTAGCAACGGTCTTCTGTTAAAAAAAGGACACTGAATGTCCTGAATGTGGCATCACACACAGGACTTGAGTCTGAACACAGCAGACAACAGGAGTATTTACAACAGCATATACAAACAAAAATAGTGCATGTGGGTGCACACTTACATTCTCTGTCTTACTGTTACATAAATCCCATGAATGTATGAGATTAAATTAGCTTCATCATATCTCAGTGATTAAGTGAATAATAAAGTTTCTATCGGGTCACTGTCAGCCTGTCACTCATTATTTTCAGGGAGGGGGCGGGGTTTGGAGGAACGGAGAGGAGACGGTGATCGCGTAAGCTTTTTTCCTCCTGCCTTCACAAACTTTACACAGGTATATATCGTCTGAAAATTGCTAGAGGACATTCATACTTTGCAATCCAAGACTTAATTAAATCCACCAAAAACCTGACATGATTGTAACGCGATTATTTTTGAAAAACATAAATCCCTGTGCCGCAGCGACACGGAGTGATTCAGAGCGGGTCCTTCTGCTGTTGGTTCTGGACTGGTGGTGTTGTGTTGGTGGATAAAGCAGACTGCTCCGTGTTTGTTGTTGCTGTGCCGCTGTCACGTCTGTTCCCTGATCTCTGCGTCACCGACCGATTTGATATTAAAGTGACAGGAAAACAAAAACGTTATAGTAAAGCCGCGGCCGGAAAATCAGGAAGCAACGTTACTACGCTATAACCGATTATCTTCCGTCACTGCATCGAGACCGAATTGTCCACGTCCGCATCGCAATGCATCGTAGAAACGATTATTTTCAACACCCCTAGTCCACAGTAGTCCATTAATATGACAGCACACAAGAGTCTGCTATTTGAGTCTGCTTGTCTTCGCTTCAAAGCCTGTCATTGGATCATAAGATAAATAAAATGGTCTTCTGTCTTCATATTTAACACTGTTGACAGGAGTGGTCATGTCTTCTAATTAGGCAGGCTTTACTCAGTCATCAATCATTTTCAAGTCATAACAATAAATGATAGTTTATTGCACTGCAAACAAGCTAATATATATTATTATTGACCCATTGTTTATGTCAAAGCCAGTGACTGATGACACATTAGGCATCATTGGTTACAGCTCTATTAAAGATAAGAAGAAGGAGCTGTACACAAATAAGAATGTACATTTACTCAAAAAGGTATAAGATAAGAAAAGATAGGGCTTTATTGATCCCAATTTGGGAAATGTTTGTGTTGCAGCAGCATAAAAAGACATGGCATTGTACAATCACAATTAAAAGACAAGAAATAAACAAGAAAGTAGAAAATATACATGTTGAATTTACAAATTAACAATAACAGGATATAAAGCAAGGTATTATATATACATAAGTATGTGACAGATGGAATATTAAATATTAAATATTATATAAATGTTCCTTGTGAAAAACACATTTAACACCAAAGGCTAATTACTGTTCTGTGCCCTAGGATTATTTGATCTAAGGACTTGCTAGAATGCTTAAGATATTATTTCTAGCTGCAAACAGCAGAAGAAAAAAAACTCCCTTTGTTAATTGCCATGGCTGAAAATCGAAGAAATATTCTGGGGCCAAAATTCAAGGGCAAAGTCAGTTTGCTTCCCATTCTCCAATCTCCCTCTTCCTTCCCATTATTGTCAAGATGGACTTCAGCAGCAATTAACCTTACAGAAAAAAACCTTAGAGGAAAAGGCAAAAAGCACGCACAACAAAAGAAAACAATGAAACGCAACATCCTGAAAAGGCAGAAAGGCATACATGGACACATAAACAAAGGGCAGGTACAAACCAAAACAAGCATACACAGACAGAGTATTTATACACACCTAAACAGCACAACGTGTAATATGGTGTTACGTCCTCTCTAGGGTAGAAGGAAATAACACACCCCAGTATGGAATTAGGTATATTATAGGCGTTTATTTTATAATGTTTAAGAAACACAGCTGTAACATGGAGCAAACAGTCAACACAACACTATACTAATAGGAAACACACTATATCATGTGACAACAGTCAACACAATGCTAAGCTAACTAGGGTTTACTGTGGCTGTCGCATTACTGTGTGAATGGGTTTCATTAAAGTGAAGGGTTTGGTGAGGGTGAGAGACCCACCTAATGTGAGAGGTGTGCCAAGCAGAGGGCTGAGGAAAGGCTGGAGGGAAGAAAATAAAGGATGCAGGGGGACATTTTCCATTTAGGAATTAAATAATTACCTGTTGGAAAACATCAGCCCCCTCATCATAGTCCACCACCGTGAAGAAGAGCTTGTTGGAGAATGCAGATGAGTAACGCCACGAGTTTGCAAGGACCTGGTACTCCTCATTGGCCTGCCTAGAACAATAAGAAACACACATCTGATGAAAGAAAGGCAAAATAAAACAACTCCATGTTTCAAATCTACATTTAAGTCTGATATACTCTTTGAGACAAATCATTCCAATCTTAAAAAAAGTCATTATTCATTTATTATTCACAAAAAACAATTGTATCATGAATTGCACACTTGGAGGCAGATGATGCTATCAGAATTGAACCAATACTGTGGCAGCCGAAAGAGAAAATGAGAACAAATGGAAGTCTGCAGGAAGCTAGCGATCCAGGATGTTTGTGCGCTGATTGCAACGAGAAAAACAACAAAATAATATGGAGGAAGAAATTATTAAGAAAACGAAAGCTGCAGAGAATTGGAGGAACATTTGTACATAAATGATTTTGATTCCTCCTCTTGATATTTTCCTCGCCCTGTATCTGTGAGGCATCGCAGCATCTCTCCGGTCACGGCTTTGAAAACTGAAACAGTGCATTTATCGCTGGAGCAAGAGCTGATTTGCCTCTGATGAATGCTTTTTGTTGCAAAGCTATACACAATGTGAGCTAGTAGAGGAAAAACGGGTTCAATCAATCAATCAATGTTTATTTATATAGCCCAATATCACAAATGTTACATTTGTCTCAGTGGACTTCACAGTTTGTACAGAATATCAGTATGACAATACGACACCCTCTGTCCTTAGACCCTCACATCGTACAAGGAAAAACTTCCGGAGAAAACCCACAGTTTAAAGGGAAAAATGGGAGAAACCTCAGGGAGAGCAACAGAGGAGGGATCCCTCTCCCAGGACGGACATACGTGCAATAGATGCCGTGTGTAAATCGAAAAGATAATACATTTGCAACATAGGTAGTCCAAATGTTTGGAAATGCATGTGTGTATAATAGGAAGATTAATCCACGAGGATATCCATCCAGGACCTATGATCCAGGACCACAGCCACGACTCGCGATCCAGGGCTCGCGATCCAGGACAGAGGAGCGCAGGATCATCCATGACTCCGGATCCCGGCGTATATAGACACCAAAAAGAAAGAAATGTGGGGAAGCTGGGTTAATCGGAACATGAGAGTACACAGGTATAGACAGAGAGAAGGAAGAAGTAAGATGTCCCCCGTTCAGGCTCTGCACAGTGAATGCAACACATGCATTTATTAATGAAGACACAAATAGCGGCCTAAAAAAAGGAGGGTCACATCACCACAAAAATAAAAAATCACCACAAAAACAGAAGGTGAAAAAGAGCAGAGGCAAGACAGAGGGGCAAAGTACAAGACTGCACTCCACTCAGAAAAGATGCAGAGTCAGAAAATGGGGCTGAAAAGAGAGAAGATCTGAATTCTGCATTATTGACGGTGTCTCCCTTTTGAAGAAGACATACTTCTCTATCCTACAGTATAGTGGTCTTTATGACATGTGAATATACTGCATTTGCCTTTTACCAGAACCCCATTGCATCTCTATTATATTCTCATGGTGTTGTTATTTTAATCAGGCATGATCAGTCTAGTCTATCACCTCCTACACGACAAGATAAACACCTAAACGTCTCCTTTTCACATTATCTCTCTCATACATGTCTCTAATATTAGCTATATGTCTCTTTTCCTTCTGCTAAAATTAACTTTGACATTGATTCTTACGTCAACTGCCTGTTGTGCTGGCTTTAATGAGAGGGAAATGATGTGTCAGGATGTGTTTTATGCGGTGACGTTACATTGTTATCTTTGCAGCTAATGTTAGGATGTTCTCTTTGAAGTGTCTACCGTTTCAAAAGTCACCCGAGATGAAGTTGACACTCAGGCCGGCAGACTGTCAGGGGATTAAAGGGATGCTCATCAGTATAGTAAGCACTACACTGTGCTGGAGTTGTCAACATGTCATGAGAAATTATTGTAACTGTACTGAGAGTCCATGTTATTTATTTACCGTTCATTTAGGTTCTGACAACTGTCCTAATCCTGTAGTTTTGAAATGTCCACAAAAAACAAACAAATACAACACACTTATAAAGAATTTAAAGAAGTCAGACATGTAGATATTAAACCTATTGTGTTTGTGACGCTTCATTCACACCTCAGTGTTTTTACAGTAGTGAAGCAAACACATTTCCTTATTGTGTTATTTTATTAAACACTATCAGAATATTTAAAGATGAGCACATTTAAACGATAGACATTATTATTGTAACCTTCATTAATACATCATTGTTCTTTTCTTAGTAAATTCCTCAAGCCCAACCAGTCTAACTACTGTATGTGATCCACAAATTCAACTCATTATCTCACTTTGGTAACATTGCTTTCAATGTCATCTTATTTATGTGAGCATCACAACCAACCAATACCACTCAGCGTATCCGTCACATCGAGGCAACATTACATTATTACATTACATTGCATTTAGCTGACGCTTTTATCCAAAGCGACTTACAATAAGTGCGTTCGTTCAACAAAATACAACTTGAAGAAAACAGAATCATATAAGTACATCAGGTTTCATAGAGCAAAAACATTTCAAGTGCTACTCAACTGGCTTTAGGTAAGCCAGTCCTTTATTAGTATAAAAGTGCTTCGTTAATAGTTCTATCGCTCGAAGTGGAGTCGAAAGAGATGAGTTTTCAGTTTGCGCCGGAAGATGTGCAAGCTATCTGCCGTCCTGATGTCAATGGGGAGCTCATTCCACCATCTTGGAGCCAGGACAGCAAACCCACGTGTTTTTGCTGATGGGAACTTGGGTCCCCCTCGCAGCGAGGGCGCAGCGAGTCGTTTGGCTGATGCAGAGCGTAGTGCACGCGCTGGGGTGTACGGTTTAACCATGTCCTGGATGTAGGAAGGGCCAGATCCATTCGCAGCATGGTAAGCAAGTACCAGTGTCTTGAAGTGGATTCTAGCAGTTACCGGAAGCCAGTGAAGGGAGCGGAGGAGCGGCGTGGTGTGGGAAAATTTAGGAAGGTTGAAGACCAGACGAGCTGCTGCATTCTGGATGAGCTGCAGAGGTCGGATGGCACATGCAGGTAGACCAGCCAGGAGGGAGTTGCAGTAGTCTAGGCGTGAGATGACGAGAGCCTGGACCAGAACCTGAGTCGCTTTCTGTGTCAGCTGGGGACGTATCTTCCTGATGTTGTAAAGCGTGTATCTGCAGCAACGGGTTGTAGCAGCTATGTTTGCAGTGAAGGACAGGTTGTTATCTAGGGTCACACCCAGATTCCTTGCAGTCTGAGTCGGGGAAACAACTGAGGTGCCGATGTTGATTGTTAGGTCAAGAGTGGGACAATCTTTTCCCGGAAGGAAGAGCAGCTCAGTCTTGTCAAGGTTGAGCTTGAGGGGATGAGCAGACATCCACTGAGAGATGTCAGCTAGACAAGCAGAGATGCGTGCAACGACCTGGGTCTCTGAGCGGGGAAAGGACAGAATTAATTGGGTGTCGTCAGCGTAGCAGTGGTAAGAAAAACCATGCGGGCTAATGACTGATCCGAGCGAGTTTGTGTACAGGGAGAAGAGGAGGGGACCAAGAACAGAGCCCTGAGGGACCCCCGTAGTTAATTGACAAGGGTCGGACTCAGACCCTCTCCAAGTCACCCTGTAGGTACGGTCTTTCAGGTATGAGGTGAGGAGGGAAAGTGCAGAGCCTGAAACTCCAAGTTTTTGGAGAGTGCGAAGGAGGATCTGATGATTCACCGTGTCGAATGCAGCAGACAGGTCCAACAGGATGATGACAGAGGAGAGGGATGCAGTTTTGGCAGTGTGCAGTTCCTCCGTGACAGCAATGAGAGCAGTTTCTGTGGAGTGACCTGCCTTGAAACCAGACTGGTGCGGATCCAGAAGGTTGTTCTGATTGAGATAACAGGAGAGTTGTTTAAAGACAGCGCGTTCAAGTGATTTAGACAGGAACGGGAGGAGAGAGACAGGCCTGTAGTTTATAACATCAGACGGGTTGAGAGTGGGTTTCTTTAGGAGAGGGTTTACTCTTGCCTCTTTGAGACTGTTTGGAAAGTGACCAGAAGTTAGAGAAGTGTTGATGAAATGGGTGAGAAACGGTAGAATATCAGGAGCGATAGTCTGAAGGAGGTTTGAAGGGATAGGGTCCAGAGGACAGGTGGTAGGCCGGGCAGAGGTAATGAAGGTGAGAACCTCACTTGGAGAGAGAGGGGAAAAGGAGGTTAGTGTGTTGGTGGAAGGAGGGTCTGGTGACCCAGCGGTGAGTAAAGGTGAGTCAGAAAAAGAAGAGCGAATATCATCAACCTTTTTTTCAAAGTGGGTAACAAAGTCGCTTGACAGAAGTGAGGAGGGGGGAGGAGCTTTTGGAGGGTCCAAGAGGGTGGAGAAGATGGAAAATAGTTTTTTAGGATTGGAATAGGAAGATTGGATCTTATCTTGAAAGAAAGTGCTTTTTGCCTGAGAGATCGAAGCAGAGAAAGAGGAGAGGAGAGCTTGATAGGTTAGGAGGTCGTCACGGTGTTTGGATTTCCACCATTTCCGCTCTGCTGCCCGAAGGACGGTTATATTAGCACGCAGTGCATCATTTAGCCAGGGAGCAGGAGGGGACTGACGAGCCTGCCGAGATGTGAGAGGACAGAGAGAGTCCAGAGAGGATGAGAGAGTAGAGAGGAGAGTTTCTGCAGCAGAGTTTGGAGGCAGGAGTTGGAACGAGTCAGAGGAAGGGAGGGCTGAGAGCACCGACGAGGCAAAGGTAGAGGGGGAGAGGGAGCGAAGGTTACGGCGGACAAGTGCAGGATGAGAAGAGATTAGTTTGTTATGTTTGGAAAGGGATAGAGAGAATGAAATGAAGAAGTGATCGGATGTGTGGAGCGGGTTTACAGAGAGGTTAGAAGTAGTGCAGTTCCTTGAGAATATGAGATCAAGGACATTGCCAGCTTTATGAGTCGGTGGGGACGGAGACAGTGAGAAAGCAAAGGCGGTTAACAGAGATGTTAGTTCGTCTATCTTCCCCGTCTGGAGGTTGAAGTCTCTGAGAAGTACAGCGGGAGGGCCAGTTTCAGGGATGAGTGAGAGGAGATTATCTAATTCCTCCAAGAAGTCCCCCAAGGCGCCTGGTGGACGGTAGAGAACAACAATGGTTAGCTGTATAGGATGGGTTACTGTGACGGCATGGAATTCAAAGGTGGAAGGAGTGAAGTTAGGTAGCTTGAAGAGGGAAAAGCTCCATTTGGGAGCATGAATTAATAAGGACTTGAATGGTTTAAAATATGACAAAGACTTTTTGTTATTTATTCTGCTAATGCGCATGCTACAAGTTGCTTTGAACTCCAACATTTATACTTTTTTGTATGACATTTTTGGACCAACATAAATCATACACTTTTTCACCAATGATTTTCAATGACTTCTCCATGACCTTTACCTCATTTTCCATGACCAAAGAAATGACTGTCTCAGCGGTACCACTGAAAATGGTTTATTTTAACATGGAACAGGAAAATAAGGTCTGCATATGAAACATATTGTGCCTATCTAAAACAAATCAAATAGTAGGCTTACTAGCTTCTACAGGCTAAAGCAACTAAAATCTCTCACCAGCAAAATATCTCGACAGTTAAATGCCATTTTACGTTTCATTACTCTACAGTATTTATTATCATTATAGTATTACTATTTTGGCGATTAGATAAAATATAAATTATATTTGATGCAACTTTAGTTACATTTCAATGACTTTTCCAAAACTTTGGGAAAAATATTGTTTTCCATAACTTTTCCAACTGGAATTAGCATTTTGAATTTCCATGACTTTTCCAGGTTTTTAATGACCGTAAGAACCCTGAGTAAGGTTGTGAGTATACTGCTGTGTACTTATTATGTCTCCTTGTTTTTTTACATTTCCTTGTGTTTTCTTTATGTTTTTGTAAATAATATATATTATTTATTTCCTTACGGTCATATTCAGAATAGAGTTTGTTTAGTGCAGCAGTTTAAATTACAAGTGTGTGATTGTCTAAGCGATCTCTCAACTGTTGCATCACTTTGCTGCCGTAATTTTCTGTAGCCATCTGTCACAAAAACCATAAATGACATGCTTACAAATTGCCTACTAAGAATTACAATGTATTATGGAACTGGGAGGAGTAATGTTGGAGTGAGGACCTCTATTATTATTCATTTTTATCTAAAAATATGATATGTTTCAGGGCCTGATAGTCTTCTTAACATAGACACTCAGGTCACCGTCTAACAAAAGTCTCCCATTTAGCTGACGCTTTTATCCAAAGCGACTTACAATAAGTGCATTCGACCAAGAAAATACAACCTTGAAGAAAACAGAATCATATAAGTACATCAGGTTTCATAGAGCTAAAACATTTCAAGTGCTACTCAACTGGCTTTAGGTAAGCCAGTCCTTTATATAAGTGCTTTGTTGGTAATTCTATCGCTCGAAGTTGAGTCGAAAGAGATGAGTTTTCAGTCTGCGCCGGAATATGTGTAAGCTATCTGCTGTCCTGATGTCAATGGGGAGCTCATTCCACCATTTTGGAGCCAGGACAGCAAACCCACGTGTTTTTGCTGATGGGAACTTGGGTCCCCCTCGCAGGGAGGGTGCAGCGAGCTGTTTTGTTGATGCAGAGCGGAGTGCACGTGCTGGGGTGTACGGTTTAACCATGTCCTGGATGTACGAAGGGCCAGATCCATTCGCAGCATGGCAAGCAAGTACCATTGTCTTGAAGGGGATTCTAGCAGTTACGGGAAGCGGAGGAGCGGCGTGGTGTGGGAACATTTTGGAAGGTTAAATAGAGTATTGATTGATTACATACTTACAGTATCTTTTCCAGTTAGTTTAGCAACACTATACAATATCAATAATAAACATCGACACAGTTCTGACTTGGTGTCTAGCATAACTTGGGGACTACTGATAGGATTATGAAAAGCAATATTTACTTTCTTTTGAAGGAAAATAAAATATTTGTTTTGGAATATGCAAATCTTAGATACAAATCTCAAAGCTTACATAAATAGATTTATATTTCCCCCCAACCCATTATTGACCTTAATGAGGGCATCTGCCAATTAGATAGGAATAAGTAGTCCGGCTCCTTGTTTTAAAAAGGGAGAAAAATAGCTTCTGGGATAAAAAGATTAACTCGGATAGCTTTTACATCTGTGTGTGTATTTGCAGTTATACCAATAAAGAAAATATGGAGTTTGATTATGGAGCATTGCAATGAAAAAAAAAGAAATGTGTCCATCTGTTGTGTTACTACTGTGATGATTATGTGTTTGCCTTTCCAGACTCAAGACGTGTAATTTTCCACACCTCAACTTTGAGTCACAAATCTGGTTTTTATGAAAGTCGGTTTGTTCATACAGAAGCAAACAACTCAAACCTAGTCACATAATAACAGAGAGAGACATTGATTTGTGAGAATGCAAAAACATATTTATTTCTAAACTAGCCACACTTGTATTGCAACCTTGCCTATGCAGAGTCACAAAGCACTTTACTAAGGCCTAAATATAAATGTGAGAAAGGAGATCGACAGTAAATATAATAAAGAAAATCAAAGCAAGCAAGTACAAATAAAACCCAAAAAGGATAGTGCTGAATGTAACTCTAGTGACCCTGAGGATAGTCGATCCCCTGTATGTACATGCTGAATGTAACTCTAGTGACCCTGAGGAAAGTCGATCCCCTGTATGTACATGCTGAATGTAACTCTAGTGACCCTGAGGAAAGTCAGTTCCCTGTATGTACATGCTGAATGTAACTCTAGTGACCCTGAGGATAGTCGATCCCCTGTATGTACATGCTGTAAGTAACTCTAGTGACCCTGAGGAAAGTCGATCCCCTGTATGTACATGCTGAATGTAACTCTAGTGACCCTGAGGAAAGTCGGTCCCCTGTATGTACATGCTGAATGTAACTCTAGTGACCCTGAGGATAGTCGATCCCCTGTATGTACATGCTGTAAGTAACTCTAGTGACCCTGAGGAAAGTCGATCCCCTGTATGTACATGCTGAATGTAACTCTAGTGACCCTGAGGAAAGTCGGTCCCCTGTATGTACATGCTGAATGTAACTCTAGTGACCCTGAGGATAGTCGATCCCCTGTATGTACATGCTGAATGTAACTCTAGTGACCCTGAGGAAAGTCGATCCCCTGTATGTACATGCTGAATGTAACTCTAGTGACCCTGAGGATAGTCGATCCCCTGTATGTACATGCTGAATGTAACTCTAGTGACCCTGAGGAAAGTCGATCCCCTGTATGTACATGCTGAATGTAACTCTAGTGACCCTGAGGAAAGTCGATCCCCTGTATGTACATGCTGAATGTAACTCTAGTGACCCTGAGGATAGTCGATCCCCTGTATGTACATGCTGAATGTAACTCTAGTGACCCTGAGGAAAGTCGATTCCCTGTATGTACATGCTGAATGTAACTCTAGTGACCCTGAGGAAAGTCAGTTCCCTGTATGTACATGCTGAATGTAACTCTAGTGACCCTGAGGATAGTCGATCCCCTGTATGTACATGCTGAATGTAACTCTAGTGACCCTGAGGAAAGTCGGTCCCCTGTATGTACATGCTGAATGTAACTCGAGTGACCCTGAGGAAAGTCGATCCCCTGTATATACATGCTGAATGTAACTCTAGTGACCCTGAGGAAAGTCGATCCCCTGTATGTACATGCTGAATGTAACTCTAGTGACCCTGAGGAAAGTCGGTCCCCTG
Organism: Gymnodraco acuticeps; assembly: GCF_902827175.1. Lineage (NCBI taxonomy): Eukaryota > Metazoa > Chordata > Actinopteri > Perciformes > Bathydraconidae > Gymnodraco > Gymnodraco acuticeps. The sequence goes on along the minus strand of NW_022991201.1, from coordinate 1,311,668 downwards.
TATGTACATGCTGAATGTAACTCGAGTGACCCTGAGGAAAGTTGATCCCCTGTATGTACATGCTGAATGTAACTCTAGTGACCCTGAGGAAAGTCGGTCCCCTGTATGTACATGCTGAACGTAACTCTAGTGACCCTGAGGAAAGTCGATTCCCTGTATGTACATGCTGAATGTAACTCTAGTGACCCTGAGGAAAGTCGATCCCCTGTATGTACATGCTGAATGTAACTCTAGTGAACCTGAGGAAAGTCGATTCCCTGTATGTACATGCTGAATGTAACTCTAGTGACCCTGAGGATAGTCGATCCCCTGTATGTACATGCTGAATGTAACTCTAGTGACCCTGAGGAAAGTCGATCCCCTGTATGTACATGCTGAATGTAACTCTAGTGAACCTGAGGAAAGTCGATTCCCTGTATGTACATGCTGAATGTAACTCTAGTGACCCTGAGGAAAGTCGATTCCCTGTATGTACATGCTGAATGTAACTCTAGTGACCCTGAGGAAAGTCGATTCCCTGTATGTACATGCTGAATGTAACTCTAGTGACCCTGAGGAAAGTCGATTCCCTGTATGTACATGCTGAATGTAACTCTAGTGACCCTGAGGAAAGTCGATCCCCTGTATGTACATGCTGAATGTAACTCTATTGACCCTGAGGAAAGTCGATTCCCTGTATGTACATGCTGAATGTAACTCTAGTGACCCTGAGGAAAGTCGATTCCCTGTATGTACATGCTGAATGTAACTCTAGTGACCCTGAGGAAAGTCGATCCCCTGTATGTACATGCTGAATGCAATCTGAACAAAAGGTTATGTTTGTTTTCAACATTTTATGGGGGAGAGTAAAGTGTGCATGCTGTGACGACCCCTCCACACCACGTGGGGTGCCGTCTGGTTGTGTGTGTGTTTTGTGTGTGATTGCAGGTTCCAGCTGCAGCTGTCTGATGAGGCGCACCTGCCAGATGAGCTACACCTGATGAAACAGGATATAGGAGGAGCCCAGACGGTTACGTCGCTCTCACTCCTCTGGGCACTTTCTCTGCGCCAGTTTCGGGGACCTGATGCTGGTGTCTATTTAGTTGACGTGTTTAACAAATAAACGTATATTCTTACCTCTCGTCTCGCCTCCCTGCTTTATGTTACAGCCCACGAGCCGGGTTGTAACAATGCTATCATCGTAAACAGGTAAACAACAATGTCTACATAAAAACGTGAGTTTGTCTGAATAGCTAACTTACTCCTGCGTTTACTACATTCTCTCACTTTTTGTCCTGATCCATTTATATAAAATAATGTCTGAAAATGAGCTGATCAGATTTTGGCCACTTTATGATGTCATAACGAGCATTTGGCTTGTGTAACCATTAGCCAATAACCAACCAACCGAGGTAACCCCCCCCCGCCACCTTATCACCTGAATCTCCTCCTAGAGCACCATTGTGTTCTTTTTAACCAAATCTCTCTCAGAGGGGCGTGGGGAGGGGCTCCTTATTTTCATCTAAAGTAACAGACAGAGAATCAGCACTTTTGAAACAGGGCTGAAACAGAGGGGATTATGGGATGCTAAAATGCACGATCTGTTTGGTATTTTGAGCCAAACACTTCAGAGATATGTTTTGTATATATCTGAGACCTATAATATATTGATGAAAAGAGTATAATAGGGGACCTTTAATGTAATGATCTGCTATGAACAACGAGACCTGAACATCCGATGGTGGTTCTCATAACTGCACTGACACATCTCAAACAGCTTCAGGACCACGGAAAGCTCTACACGCAATATGAAAACCAGTGCTGTGTGCAGAGCTGTCCGTGGTCCTGAAATACTGGGATTGTCAGGAAGTTAGCTAGATTCAAATATGAATTAAATGAAACTCTAAACGTCAATCAAACTTCTAATCTTGTATTGGCATGTTTGACCCTGACATGATGCAAGTCTGCTTTTGTAAATAAAAATCAAATGTAAAGCTTGCTACCGGGACTTTGGGAACATCTCCTGATGTATGAAATGCTTTGAGTTTGCAAGTGTGAAAGTAGGTCTTGTTGGCCTTGTCCTGTGGAATGTATTCAGCCCCTTTGGAAGTACGGCAGGCTGTAGTTCCTTTGATCCAAATGTCAACGTGACCCACAGGTTGTTGTTATATAATGCTGTTTTCTGTGTTTCCAGAGGTGTGCAAGGGAATGTGTGTATGTGGAAGGAAAGTACATGAAATATCAGATGAGTTCTAGGACATCTGTGCTTTTGTGTTTGATTCTTCTTAGAAGCAGAGAGGGATGGCTATTAAAGCAGGGGGAACGCAGATTATGGCCTGAGTGAGGTGCATTGATCGCGTGTGTGTGTGTGTGTGTGTGTGTGTGTGTGTGTGTGTGTGTGTGTGTGTGTGTGTGTGTGTGTGTGTGTGTGTGTGTGTGTGTGTGTGTGTGTGTGTGTGTGTGTGTATACCTGCAGACAGAGCACTGCCTCTGAGGCTGCAGGGCGGTGAACATGACGATGACAGAGTAGTTCCTGGGCGGGGCCTTGACGAAGCGACGGAACTTGTCCCCGTTCATCCGGACGACGGAGCGCCGAGAGGACCACTCCATCATCTGGTCCACCTTCTCCGACAGCAGGTTCTGAATAAAACACACAAGGAAAAGGGCAGTGAGGAAAATGCATATCATTAAGACCTTAGATTCAAACAGGAATATTACTCCTTTGAGTCCAACAGAGTTAAGCGACAGCAGATTTTAAAAAGGAATTTAGATTATTTGAAATGTAAGAAACTCTTCAGTTGGAATGCCACTAAGTACATTACATTTGTTTTCCGACTTGTTTGTGCAGCTTTATTAACTACATTTCAGAGAGAAATGTCAAATGTGTTATTATTATCAAGTGTTGTAGTTACTTTCCATGTTGAAAATGAGCATATAAACATACAAAGACAGTTTTAAATATGATACATTATTCGATTGATATTCCTCAAAAATATTAATGTTACATATTATTACAATTAAAGGTGGGGTAGGTAATTTTGGAGAAACCAGTTTGAGTGCGCTAGAATTTGAAAATACACAGCCGGAAAAAATCTGCCACTTCCTTACAGAGCCCCTCCTCCAACACACACGAACGCGCACATGACCAATGAGGGCACGAGATAAGTTTGTGCACAGATGGAAGGCTGACAGGCAGGTAGGCCATCCAGTTACTTTAGCCGGGCCGGCTCAAATGATTGGTCGTGCTCTTTACAGTACCACGGCTTCCACAGTTGAATTTTTGTTATGGATTTTTTGTCAAAGCACTTAAGATATTCATTGCTATCGGGATGTTAAGAGCATTCCATGGAATATAACAAAAAGTGTATCTCGAGCCGGTTTCTCAAAATTACCTACCCCACCTTTAAGCTCAAGATAGAAAATATAAAGATGCTTTAGGTAAAAATAGTTGCTAATATATAAAGAGGAATACTTTTACTCGTATTCATGTAATTCCCATAATGCTGCAGTTCCATACTGTGGCATTACTACTTTTAATAATATGTATTCTGCTATCGCTCCTGTCATAGGAGAAAAAGCTCCAAAGAGAAGATGAAAGACATGCTTTTACATTCTGAAAAATAATAAAATAATATCACCCAGCTTGCCACAGAATACATAAAAGTCCTTGATTTGGTTTCGCCCTAAAATAGTCTATTTATTTGTAATATATTCCAACTATTCAATGACCAGCGAGGAGCTGTACTTGATATGATGGCTGCTTTGAAAAGTCCAAATCTAGGACTAGAAAGGAAAAGCACAATCTGGAGATTGAACACAGGAGTTCTGAACCAAATTAGGCCTCAAATCAGGACCCATATAAAAGATTATCTGAACGACAATGACAATGGAGAAGTGTCCCCAATAATCTTGTGGGATGCATGCAAAGCTGTCCTAAAAGGAAAAATAATTGGCTATTCCTCAAACATAAATAAGCAAAGAAAAGAGAAAACAAATCAGCTTCAAACAGAACTAAAACATCTAGAAAATATACATAAGAAAGCCCTAAATACAAAAACTAAAATGGAAATAGATAACAAAAAGAACGAACTCCATGAAATCCTCTCTAACGACATAAAAAATAAAATGATCTTTCTAAAACAAAGTTACTATGAGGTAGGAGGTAAATCAGCAAAACTATTGGCTTACAAACTAAAAAAACAACAGGTAGAAAACACAATTTACAAAATAAAAGACCCTGAAACAAGTATTATACATAGTAATCTAAAATACATACAACAAACGTTTGTCTGTTTCTATAAAAACCTATACACACAGCCTAAAATAGATAAAACCAACATCAGGAGTTTCCTTGACTTGATCACTTTCCCTAAAGTGAGGGATGAGCAAAATCACAATTTAATTAGAGAAATTACGGGAAAAGAAATAGAAAAGGCAATCGCTGATTTAAAACCCAATAAAGCCCCAGGCCCAGACGGTTTCCCTTCTGAATGGTACAGGGAAATGATGGATCTACTGATCCCAACAATGAGGGATGCTTTTAACCACGTGCTTCAGACAGGTATAGCTCCCCCCTCATGGGGCGAAGCAGTAATCTCCCTGATACCAAAGGAAGGGAAAGACAAATGTGACTGTGGAAGCTATCGTCCAATAAGTGTGCTAAATCAAGACTATAAGATCTTTACCCACATTTTGGCAAAAAGACTCGAAGAAATCCTCCCTCAGATAATAAATCTAGATCAGACAGGATTTATCAAACAACGGCAAACTCAAGATAATATCCGCAGAACTCTACATATAGTTGAACATATATCCAAAAACAAACTCCAGGCAGTACTTTTGAGCCTTGATGCAGAAAAAGCCTTCGATCGAGTTAATTGGAAATTCCTATACCAAGTTCTTGAAAAGTTTGGCTTTCACAAGACATTTATTAATACTGTTCAAGCATTGTACGACAACCCTTATGCAAAAATAAAAATAAATGGAGCCATATAAAAATTCTTTCAACCTTGAGAGAGGGACACGACAGGGATGTCCAATTAGCCCTCTGTTATTCGCAATTTATATCGAAGCTCTGAGTTTGGGGGTTACTCAAAATAACAATATTACCGGCATAAAAGTATATGGCAGGAACATAAATTATCATTATTTGCTGATGATATATTAATATACCTGTCAAACCCAGATGAATCATTCTTGAGTTTACTGACCTTTTTGGATACTTATAGTTCTGTCTCAGGGTACAAACCCAATATAACAAAAACCCAAATACTGAGCTTTAATTACAAGCCAAGCCAACATATAAACTCGACCATTGTTCTTAATTGGGAACTGGACCACTAAAAATATCTGGGAGTAAACATTTCTAAAGATTCAGAGGACTTGTATACACTAAATTTCAACCCTCTAAATCAGAAAATAAAAGAAGACATAAATAGATGGAACTTGATCCCAGTGCTGAGCTTTGAATCTCGAATAGAATCAGTGAAAATGAACATCCTACCTAGACTTTTATACCTTTTCCAGAATCTACCAATTGAAATCACAGACAAACAGTTTAACGAATGGGATAAAACCATATCAAGGTACATTTGGCAAGGGAAGAAACCAAGGATTAGATTCTGTACTCTTCAACTAGCAAAAAACAAGGGAGGAGTAGCGCTCCCCTGCTTGAAGGACTACTATATATCAGCCCAATTAAGAAGCTTGTTCTGCTGGTGCAAGCCAGACTACAGAGCTAGATGGAAATAAATTGAGAATAATGTATCAGGAGAAGTACCAATCGAGGCAAGGTTAGGGGATAAAAAACATATTAAAAACTTACTGGAAAAAGATAACCGCTGGATCAACCTCTCTTTAAAACTATGGCTGAGGGCCATCACCAGGAGTGACTTTCTGGAGGAAATGAAGATATTAAGATGGTGCTCACATGATCTTGATTTCACCCCAAGCAAGCTAGATACAACATTTAAAGGCTGGGCCAAACATGGCCTTACTTCATATTGCACATTTTTCAGCAAAGGAACTATGTTTGATTTTCAAACATTAAAAAAACGATATGGGTTGAATAACGGTGATTTTTTTAGATTTCTACAGGTACGCCATTACTTAAATAGTTCTCTGTCAGACAGCCAGAAGGCCCTTGAAAACCCTTTATTAATAGTTTTCACCAGTGCATACACATCAGACACAGGGATGAAAGTAATCTCCAAACTTTACCAAGCTCTTCAAGATATTAAAAAGGAAAATACTTTCTATATAAAACACAAATGGGAAAACGAAACAAAAAAAACCATACCTGACGAAGTTTGGACAAGCTACTGTACTTTTCAATGGAAGATCTCTAGCTCAGGCACCTACAGAATGTTTAGTTGGAAGATGCTGAGCAGGTATTTTTTCAGCCCTGCCCAGTCATCACATCAGCTAGGGCCCCCCAGCTGCTGGAGGAAATGTGGTTCTCAGTTAGCACATCACTACCATTTGTTTTGGACTTGCCCTTTAATAGTAACTTTTTGGCAAAAGATCCATGTAGAAATTGAAATAATACTACAGGAAAAAATCCCATTAAACTGGGACGAATTTCTATTTGGGCTCGTACATTCAATCCCCTCAAACTTAAAAACAAAACAATTATTTGGAATTCTTACTGTTGCAGCAAAAAAAGCAATAACTAGAAAATGGCTCAAAGCAGACATCCCCTCTCTTGACAACTGGTATGACAAAATCCATGAAATCTATATCATGGAAAGAATCACATTCTCAATGAGGCAACAGGAAAACACATTTGAGGAAATATGGAAAAAGTGGAGAATTTACATATCCCAAAGACGACCATCCCTTGTTTGACTGTTCCTATACACCGATTGAATGTATATAGATGTGTATGTATGTACACATGTATGTGTGTGTGTATTGTATGCATATATGCATGTTGATATGAATGCATATGTACATGTGTAGACATTTGCTATTTCAAACAACCCCTGTGTACTTTTTCGTTTTTATTTTATTTTGACTAATTTTGTTTTCTATTTCATTTGTCACTTTCGGGTCTCTAAAAATATATGATTTGAAAAACTGTACTTGTATTATAATGTGACCCCAAATAAATAAAGAATTAAAAAAAAAAAAAAAAAGTCCAAGGCTCGTACACAGAAAAGTGTTTCTGAATGCCAGTTCCTGAATCATGATTTTAAATAGGCTGACTCTCTGCCTGTTGTGACTAATGGTATTCAAACAAAGAAATACAACACACCTAACCATTATTAATAAAGAAGGATCTCTGGCTTCACAGTGTGTGTGTGTGTGTGTGTGTGTGTGTGTGTGTGTGTGTGTGTGTGTGTGTGTGTGTGTGTGTGTGTGTGTGTGTGTGTGTGTGTGTGTGTGTGTGTGTGTGTGTGTGTGTGTGTGTGTGTGTGTGTGTGTGTGTGTGTGTGTGTGCAGGAGAGCCACAGTTCCAGGCTTTGTTTGTGTGTGAATTGTAGGTGCTGAATTAATCCGGTCCGGCTTAGCGAAAAGGTCACAACAGAGTCAGCATCGGAACATAACGCTAAAGATGAACAACACACAGGATACATGCACACACAAAAACACCAGCTAGTGCCTTGGCAACGTTTATAAAGCTGAAATGCTTATGATGGCAAATGCATACTGTGGGACTGGGTAAGGATTCAGTGTGTCTGTCTGTGTGTGTGTGTGTGTGTGTGTGTGTGTGTGTGTGTGTGTGTGTGTGTGTGTGTGTGTGTGTGTGTGTGTGTGTGTGTGTGTGTGTGTGTGTGTGTGTGTGTGCAACACGTTCTCACTCCCATCCCGTCACATATTGACGGACGGTCAGGGCCCCTCCCCGTCGCTATGTGACGTACAGGGTACCCCTTGCCCGTCAGGCTTCTACGGGCAGGGCGTCCCATAGACCTTCATTGCGGACAGCGGACCCCTTGATCGTCAGGCTTCTACGGGCAGGGCGTCCCATAGACCTTCATAGACCACGTGATCAACAACAATGGCCGACCTTCGTGTTATTCTCGGTGGAAAATGCCTATTTTAAGGTTCATTTGGCCATTAAAATGCGTTTTGATGTCATTTTATGCGAGTAATGAGTTTTTATTTCTGATGATTTGTGCAGTACATGTACATGATGTTTAGTTTGCTAGTTATGACGAAGATTACTTCATGAATGTGTACACGTTTTTTTGGTGGAAATGTGTTTTTTGACAGCAAAGTCACCCTCTGTACTTGGACTTATTGGGAGAATCTAAAGGCAAGAACATCCCAAATATTCATTTAGGTCTTTATTTTAGACCTTTAGTGTTGCCGTCTGTGAGGAAAATAAATGGGGCTCAGAGCCTCGTATTTTTAAAATCTTTTTTTCCTTCTAATTTGTTATTCTTTTCAAAATAGCACACTTTTATTTACTCACCAATAACACACAATTATCCTTGCTTTTATTTATTGGTTTAATTCCATAATCTCGGGCTTTTTTGGCGTCCGTCAGGAACTGAATTTCAAAATAAAAATAACCGGAAACAGACGTAGGCATTTCGAGCGATTACCCAAGATCCTCAGCTACGCTGATTGGATGTTTTAGCCGCAATGCATGCTGGGATTTGGTGTTTATATTATATGAAATCCGGAAAACATTTTAAAATAATAAAATAATACTTAATTCCGAGTGCTCTTGCTTTTCTCTTTGAAAGTCATCACATAACGGCATTGTAATACACGGTTCGGCTGCATTGTATATTACAGATCTGCCGTAGTTCTTTATTTATAGAGCCCTGATGAGAAGACCTTTGGAAAAACTGAAGAAATGCCGCCGAAACTGAATACTTGACGTGGATCATAAATATTTCAACAATTAAACAACATCTTCAATTTCTCTTCACACAATACGTCTCCTTGCAGTATCAACACTAATTCGGCAGACTTTTACATTTGATATAATTCATAGATAGGTTATATTTACACCATAACGGTGCACAGCTTATATAAAAGGATTTGTAGTTTTTAAAGATATTACTGATTTGAATTGGATTGCATTTTGAATGTAAGAATGTAAATACTGAGTCTGAAATAGTATAGCAATATGCTGTAAAATTATGTGAAAGCATGAATAAAACTACACATCTTCAGATGTTGTACATACAAGTGTCCAACACTAATAATTAGGGCCGGGACTTTAATGCGTTAATTAAGATTAATTAATTACACAAAAATTAACGCGTTAAAAAAATTAACGCATTTTAATCGCACTTATTTTTGCACCGCGGAACGTTTCTCACTGGATGAGTTTCAGGCGTACCGATTATACTGGAGCACCAACTAACGTTCATGACTTCAGACAACAACAAACCACAGTGAACAACAGTGGGAAATGTTGGTTTTAAAAAACGGACGGATGGAAGCGTCGATAAGAGCACGGTTGTGTGCAAATTATGCAAAAAGGAATTCGCATATCACCGCAGCACATCAAGCCTCAAGTATCACCTCAATGCAAAAACATATAGCAGCTAGCGTGGAAGCTAGCGTGGACGTTAGCCTCTTTTATCGCGTTCACACCAAAAAGAGCCGGTACTAAAATTAGTTCATGAGAACCTTTTTACCCCCACGAAAGTCCCTGCTAGAGAGCAGAGAGCTGCTAGAGAACAGGGACTTTCGTACGGCTCTCTTGTGAGAAAAGAGCTATATTTCTGATTGGCTGGGCGGATTGCAAACCACGCCCCGTAAAACTCCCAAAAAGTTTTGTGAAGCCGCCATTTTATTATCCTTGCATTAGCATTATTAGCATTAGCCCAGCGCAGAAACGCAGAGAGACTAACTTATGGCAACACAAAATAAAACATGGGAGCGGTGGAGATGAGGAGGTGTCGGAGTTCTGGCAATTTACTCGGAAGGCTTCAGTAGAAGCTGCTGGGACTCCCAGCAGCTTCTACTGATGCCAGTCCCCAACTCCGGGGACTTCCGGCCGGGGACTTTGGGCGGCAGTATACGCCGTGAAGTGGTTTGCGGCCTGCCAGTAAACCCAAAGCAGAAGAAGTGACGTCAGCGGCTTCATTTGCCTAATCCTCCCCCAGGTTCAAAGAGTTCTCATGAACTAAATTCTCATGAACCTTTGTGGGAAAAGTACTGCGGTGTGAATGCGCCTAATGGTATACTAAAATCCATGTGAAAAAAATTGCTTCTCACTGTTCTCAGGTCAAATATGTATATGTGATTAAAAATGCGATTAATTTCAATTAATTAATTACAAAGCCTCTAATTAATTAGATTAATTTTTTTAATCGAGTCCCGGCCCTACTAATAATACAAAGTTATTATGGCTGTGTGTACCTTGTGTGCACCGCCTAGTGGTTAAAGCACGTTATTGAATTATTGTTTTTATGTGTTTTATTTGTTTAAAAAAATATTAAGAGTACATACTTTCATAGGGGGAAAAGTATAAATATAGAATATAAAAAATCAAGAAGATACTATAAGTGATCTCTACAATAAAACAGTTTAGTGCAGAATGTACAAAGATATTAATAGGAGGAGGTGCAAAACAGAAAAACGAATTAACCTTTATTTAAACATTAAATAACAGGTTAAGGTCTTCTTTTAAATAAGAAAAAAACTTTGGGGGTATCTATCTACAGATAAATATTAAGCCTGACAAAGTACATAACGTCTAATATATTGCTTTCCTGCAATGTTAACTATGTTGAAGCACTTATTTTTAACTGATATTATACATATGGATTATACTCTTATGTAGATAGATAGAATAAGAAATGTGCAGAATATGATAATAAACTGTTGATTGCATAACTACACCGTAGTTGTGTATATGATATCATATGTCAATAAACCTTTGAAAATCTTGAAAGGGATGTGCAAAATAGCCATAATATACAGTCTTTAATTAACTATTAGTAGAGAATAACGAGTAATTAATATACTTTATTACTCGTTTCCATTCATGTCAATTGCAGATACATGTTTAGTCTTCTCAAGCACCAACTATCAAATATCTCTCCTGATTGTTGGCACTTGACAATCACCTTACCTGAATTTTACTCAGGTGTAACTAAAGTCTGATTTAAGGGTTGTTTATATTTCACATCATTAATCAGAATCTGCAAAGTAACTAAAATAAGTGTAGTGGAGTAAAAATACCAGGTTAACCTCTGAATTGTAGTTGAGTAGAATTACAAAGTATCAATGAGCTGTCATGTGGGTATATATTAATGCTATATATTAATGCTGCGCATTATGGACAGCGATTTGCACCCATTTATTAATTATATGTTTTACATTTGATAACACCAATGTGTTTAATACTGGCAACTTCTAATTGTGGGGAAAACGTTCAGTAGAGACGTCCCATAGAACATTTTGCGAAACACAATAGTGTAGTGTATAGTTCTGGGGGGGCGTTCGATTCCAGTTTTGGATAGTCTGGCGTGGTTTCGTTCCATTTCAAACAGCTGTTTGACGCTCTGCGTAACCTTGGCGCACTGCCACTCCAACATCCAATCCCAGACCTTGAAGATTAATCACGGGGACTGTAGTCCTAAACGATAGCTGGGGATTATGGGTAGTGTAGTGTCTTCGGCCATCCTAAACTCAAAAATGTTGACAATCGCAATGATGCTCGAAATGTCCCTTATAGGCCTACGTCTGTTTCCGGTTATTTTTATTTTGAAATTCAGTTCCTGGCGAACGCCAAAAAAGCCCGAGATTATGGAATTAAACCAATAAATAAAAGCAAGGATAATTGTGTGTTATTGGTGAGTAAATAACAGTGTGCTATTTTGAGAAGAATAACAAATTAGAAGGAAAAAAAGATTTTAAAAATACGAGGCTCTGAGCCCCGTTTATTTTCCTCACAGACGGCAACACTAAAGGTCTAAAATAAAGACCTAAATGAATATTTGGGATGTTCTTGCCTTTAAATTCTCCCAATAAGTCCAAGTACAGAGGGTGACTTTGCTGTGAAAAAACACATTTCCACCAAAAAAACGTTAGCAACCATGAATGTGTACACATTCATGAAGTAATCTTCGTCATAACTAGCAAACTAAACATCATGTCCATGTACTGCACAAATAATCAGAAATAAAAACTCATTACTCGCATAAAATTACATCAAAACGCATTTTAATGGGCAAATGAACCTTAAAATAGGCCCTTTCCACCGAGAATAACACGAAGGTCGGCCATTGTTGTTGATCACGTGGTCTGGGAGCTGTTGCAGCGTCCATAGCAACCACCATAGCAACCATGAATGTGTACACATTCATGAAGTAATCTTCGTCATAACTAGCAAACTAAACATCATGTACATGTACTGCACAAATAATCAGAAATAACAACTCATATTAATCGCATAAAATGACATCAAAACGCATTTTATTGGCCAAATGAACCTTAAAATAGGCCTTTTCCACCGAGAATAACACGAAGGTCGGCCATTGTTGTTGATCACGTGGTCTATGAAGGTCTATGGGACGCCCTGCCCGTAGAAGCCTGACGGTCAAGGGGTCCGCTGTCCGCAATGAAGGTCTATGGGACGCCCTGCCCGTAGAAACCTGACGGGCAAGGGGTACCCTGTACGTCACATAGCGACGGGGAGGGGCCCTGACCGTCCGTCAATATGTGACGGGATGGGAGTGAGAACGTGTTGGTGTGTGTGTGTGTGGGTGTGTGTGTGTGTGTGTGTGTGTGTGTGTGTGTGTGTGTGTGTGTGTGTGTGTGTGTGTGTGTGTGTGTGTGTGTGTAGAGTTCTCAGCAGGACACTGCTTATTACTCAATAGCATCATGTTTGCTCGAATTGAACTCTGAACTGATGAATGATGAAATACTGACTCTGCTGATGAAACACTTGTTTTCCAGCTCATCAAACTGTACAGCAAGAAATCAGTACGAGAAACATGTTTACATTTAAAATCATTAAAAATCAACTTGTTGTTGTGTGTGTGAACAAGACTGCACACAATTGATGCTGAGGGTCTCGTTAATTGTTCATCTCCTGGTATGGTATGTTTTAATTTAAAATCTAAGAGCATTCTAGTCGAGGATGAATGTCATGCTTTTGGGTGATTGTTCTTATACACTGAACAAAAATATAAATGCAACACTTTTGTTTTTGCTCCCATTTTTCATGAGATGAACTCAAAGATCTAAAACATTTTCTATATACACAAAATAACCATTTCTCTCAAATATTGTTCACAAATCTGAAAATATCTGTGATAGTGAGCACTTCTCCTTTGCCGAGATAATCCATCCCACCTCACAGGTGTGGCATATCAAGATGCTGATTAGACAGCATGATTATTGCACAGGTGTGCCTTAGGCTGGCCACAATAAAAGGCCACTCTAAAATGTTCAGTTTTATCACACAGCACAATGCCACAGATGTCGCAAGTTTTGAGGGAGCGTGCAATTGGCATGCTGACAGCAGGAATGTCCACCAGAGCTGTTGCCCGTGAATTTAATGTTCATTTATCTACCATAAGCCGTCTCCAAAGGCGTTTCAGAGAATTTGGCAGTACATCCAACCGGCCTCACAACCGCAGACCACGTGTAACCACACCAGCCCAGGACCTCCACATCCAGCATGTTCACCTCCAAGATCGTCTGAGACCAGCCACTCGGACAGCTGCTGCAACAATCGGTTTGCATAACCAAAGAATTTCTGCACAAACTGTCAGAAACCGTCTCAGGGAAGCTCATCTGCATGCTCGTCGTCCTCATCGGGGTCTCGATCTGACTCCGGTTCGTCGTCGTAACCGACTTGAGTGGGCAAATGCTCACATTCGATGGCGTCTGGCACGTTGGAGAGGTGTTCTCTTCACGGATGAATCCCGGTTTTCACTGTTCAGGGCAGATGGCAGACAGCGTGTGTAGCATCGTGTGGGTGAGCGGTTTTCTGATGTCAATGTTGTGAATCGAGTGGCCCATGGTGGTGGTGGGGTTATGGTATGGGCAGGCGTATGTTATGGACGACGAACACAGGTGCATTTTATTGATGGCATTGTGAATGCACAGAGATACCGTGACGAGATCCTGAGGCCCATTGTTGTGCCATTCATCCACGACCATCACCTCATGTTGCAGCATGATAATGCACGGCCCCATGTTGCAAGGATCTGTACACAATTCCTGGAGGCTGAAAACATCCCAGTTCTTGCATGGCCAGCATACTCACCGGACATGTCACCCATTGAGCATGTTTGGGATGCTCTGGATCGGCGTATACGACAGCGTGTTCCAGTTCCTGACAATATCCAGCAACTTCGCACAGCCATTGAAGAGGAGTGGACCAACATTCCACAGGCCACAATCAACAACCTGATCAACTCTATGCGAAGGAGATGTGTTGCACTGCGTGAGGCAAATGGTGGTCACACCAGATACTGACTGGTTTTCAGACCCCCCCAGACCCCCCCAATAAAGCAAAACTGCGCGTTTCAGAGTGGCCTTTTATTGTGGCCAGCCTAAGGCACACCTGTGCAATAATCATGCTGTCTAATCAGCATCTTGACATGCCACACCTGTGAGGTGGGATGGATTATCTCAGCAAAGGAGAAGTGCTCACTATCACAGATTTTTTCAGATTTGTGAACAATATTTGAGATAAATGGTTATTTTGTGTATATAGAAAATGTTTTAGATCTTTGAGTTCATCTCATGAAAAATGGGAGCAAAAACAAAAGTGTTGCATTTATATTTTTGTTCAGTGTAGATTACCATCAGTAGTAATATAATTGACTTATGTGTGATGGATCAGTTCTAAGCTGCTTCTCTATTGAATAAGAGAGGTAGCTACTTTCGTAAAAAAGCTGAGAGGAGTAAGACTTGTACCCACCAGTAGAGAGATGAAATTAGCTACAGGTGTATGAATGGTTTCAATTCCAGACAAACACAATGCTACTCTTAACGTTGATAAAGGCTAGATGCTGAACGAGCTCTATTTTGTAATAAACATAGCAGTGAACATAAATATGTGCATATTGTGCACACATTATTTGTTGGTTCTACATCAATTATTAAAATGTTTTGCTCACTGAGCAAGCAGAGTTGATGGTTTCAACACAATTCATACGTCTCGCTCTCAGTTGCCAGACAACATATGCAGCCGGTCTGGATTGAACAGAAGGGAATTTGATGCAGGGCTCGAGTGCAGCACAGAAGAGTGGCTTTCTGAGATTGCACTTTACACCGGCTATATGGCTAATGCATTGTAGCATGCACAGCGACTTCTCACTCTTTTTCCCTACATTCCTCTTTGAATCTATTGGCTATCAAGTAGACAGTAGCTAAATAATTTAACACTGCGTCGTACTCCTACTGCTAATCGAGCACAACATCTCACTCTCACACACTGACACTAACATACATACACAAAAGACGACCAGGCTTCAGACACGAAGCAAAGCATTAGATAGAGAACATATCTCAAGGAAACTGCCTGGAGACAAGCTGAACAAAGACAAGCCAAAAAGAAAATGTGGAGGAGATAAAGAAGAGAATGAGACAGACTATTTTTGCCGTACTGCTTGTTCACTTCACACAATTCACACTCCAGCGTTAATGGGCCATGTAAAATGAGAGACGGGATTTACTAAGATAGCACGATGAAGTACAATACAAACACGGGTCACACGCACACACTATCTCAGAGTATACGCTCTCGTTTTGGGTGGTTTAAAAATCAAATTGATATATAAACAAATATTTATAATAGCAAATTGACACATCATCCTCAATCTAAGTTTAGGATCAAACATTTTCTTTATATTATATGCTTAATACCTTGTGCTATAACTTCATAACGTTGGTTTTACAGTAAAAAAACATGACTGATGCATTAATAAACATCAATTTTACTCGTAGGAATTAAGTCTCTTTTCTGGAAAGTCGACTTTACTAGCAGACGGCAATTTCATTCAGAAAATAGAACATATTCTAATTAAAACTTGATTTAAGAAAAAGAGGGGGAATTAGAAATAAATGACGGTCACTAATGAGAATATACTGTCTCAAATAAAAGGTTTAGTTCACATGTTGGTTGAGTTAAAGGGCCAATATTAGACCATTTAGAGAAATCATTATTGTCTGCATCAAGACATAATGATGCATGTGAACTACCAAGTAGTAACATCACTTGTTAGGATCGATTCATGCAGAGGTATTTAAATGCCGTACGTTAGACCTTCAAGTGACTCCCCCTCTCTTACTTGACACACACACACACACACACACACACACACACACACACACACACACACACACACACACACACACACACACACACACACACACACACACACACACACACACACACACACACACACACACACACACACACACACACACACACACACACACACACACACACACACACACACACACACACACACACACACACACACACACACACACACACACACACCACACACACACACACACACACACACACACACACACACACACACACACACACACACACACACACACACACACACCCTGAATGGCCTATGACCATTAAAAACACCCCAGAGCACAGGGGGCACTAAAATGAATCACATCTAGGGGGGGTGTGTGTGTGTGTGTATATATAAATAAGATGCAAAAATGGTGGGAAGATATTCATTTGTATCCATCTGTATTTCTGTTACTCACTCTTTGAATGTCATAACCTCGGTCTCTCACACACACAAACACACACAAGGTCATAGTGTGGGCGGCAGACTGTATCAGTAGCACTTTACTGTGGACGAAATCTCTCTCTAGTTCCCCATTTCCTCTCATTCGCCTTTCTAATTATGTCAATTTATACTTGATCTTTGTAAGTCTTTTCTCCCATTTTCAATTCATCCTTGACTCCCAGTCCTCCCGCAAGTCACTACAGCAAGCTAAAAGCCATATTATCGCTAAATATAGAACAGTGTTTCCCCTACCATTGTCTTGGAGCAGCGCCCCGCCAACGGAGCCCCGCGCCCCCCCCTGAAATGCAAGGTGTTAAAAAAAAAGATATATATACAGTGGGGCAAAAAAGTATTTAGTCAGCCACCAATTGTGCAAGTTCTCCCACTTAAAAAGATGAGAGGCCTATAATTTTCATCCTAGGTACACTTCAACTATGAGAGACAGAATGGGGGGAAAGAATCCAGGAAATCACATTGTAGGATTTTTAATGAATTAATTGGTAAATTCCTCGGTAAAATAAGTATTTAGTCACCTACAAACAAACAAGATTTCTGGCTCTCACAGACCTGTAACTTCTTCTTTAAGAGCCTCCTCTGTCCTCCACTCGTTAACTGTATTAATGGCACCTGTTTGAACTCGTTATCAGTATAAAAGACACCTGTCCACAACCTCAAACAGTCACACTCCAAACTCCACTATGGCCAAGACCAAAGAGCTGTCAAAGGACACCAGAAACAACATTGTAGACCTGCACCAGGCTGGGAAGACTGAATCTGCAATAGGTAAGCAGCTTGGTGTGAAGAAATCAACTGTGGGAGCAATTATTAGAAAATGGAAGACATACAAGACCACTGATAATCTCCCTCGATCTGGGGCTCCACGCAACATCTCACCCCGTGGGGTCAAAATGATCACAAGAACGGTGAGCAAAAATCCCAGAACCACACGGGGGGACCTATTCAATGACCTGCAGAGAGCTGGGACCAAAGTAACAAAGGCTATCATCAGTAACACACTACGCTGTCAGGGACTCAAATCCTGCAGTGCCAGACGTGTCCCCCTGCTTAAGCCAGTACATGTCCAGGCCCGTCTGAAGTTTCCTAGAGAGCATTTAGATGATCCAGAAGAGGATTGGGAGAATGTCATATGGTCAGATGAAACCAAAATAGAACTTTTTGGTAAAAACTCAACTAGACGTGTTTGGAGGAGAAAGAATGCTGAATTGCATCCAACTCAGCATCCAGTTGCTTCGTAAGAAGCATTGCAAGGTCCAGGAGTGGCCTAGCCAGTCTCCAGATCTCAACCCCATAGAAAATCTTTGGAGGGAGTTGAAAGTCTGTGTTGCCCAGCGACAGCCCCAAAACATCACTGCTCTAGAGGAGATCTGCATGGAGGAATGGGCCAAAATACCAGCAACAGTGTGTGAAAACCTTGTGAAGACTTACAGAAAACGTTTGACCTCTGTCATTGCCAACAAAGAGTATATAACAAAGTATTGAGATGAACTTTTGTTATTGACCAAATACTTATTTTCCACCATAATTTGCAAATAAATTCTTTAAAAATCAGACAATGTGATATTCTGGATTTTTTTTTTCTCATTTTGTCTCTCATAGTTGAGGTATACCTAGGATGAAAATTACAGGCCTCTCATCTTTTTAAGTGGGAGAACTTGCACAATTGGTGGCTGACTAAATACTTTTTTGCCCCACTGTGTGTGTGTGTATATATATATATATATATATATATATATATATATATATATATATATAGCACCAAATTGCAACTAATCTATATCTACTGTCACTTTTCACATTGAAAATGTGCTCTTTTATTAAATAAACTAAACGCTTTCATTTTAAATTGTGAGTTTAGTGTTTTTGACCCTAAGAAACACTGATGCATTAATCAATAACGATAATCCACAGCTCCTCTCTCTGCTCCATAGGATTAAAAAATATATATCCAAATGCCCCCCCCCCCCCCCGTTCAGGCAGCACCCCCCCCCCCAAAGCAGTACACCTAGGGGAAACACTGCAGAATAAAGATGAATACAATGACATCCTCCTCACCCGCCTCTCAGACCTCCTAGGTGTCACTGGCACAGCGCTGTCCTGGTTGACATCCTACCTCCACAACAGGAAACAGTTTGTCTCCATCAGTGGCTCAAACTCAGCCCCGGCCCCAGTCCACCACGGTGTACCCCAGGGCTCTGTGCTTGGCCCCCTCCTGTTCACCATTTACATGCTCCCCCTCAGCCAGATCATCCGACATCATGGACT
Source organism: Gymnodraco acuticeps (assembly GCF_902827175.1). Lineage (NCBI taxonomy): Eukaryota > Metazoa > Chordata > Actinopteri > Perciformes > Bathydraconidae > Gymnodraco > Gymnodraco acuticeps. The sequence continues at coordinate 1,292,715 of NW_022991201.1, read as the reverse complement.
CAACTTCCACTGCTACGCTGATGATACCCAATTGTATCTCAGCACCACTCCATCCTCCCAGCTCCCCCCTCAGTCTCTCATCAACTGCCTGCATGACATCAAAGCATGGATGTCATGCAACTATCTGAAACTAAACAGCATGAAAACAGAGCTCATGGTTGTGGCACCCAAGGCCCTGCTCCAGAAGGTTGGTGACTTCGTCCTTGAGGTTGACGGCTGCTCCATCTCCCCATCTCCTGAAGCCCGCAACCTGGGTGTCATCCTCGACTCCACCCTTTCCTTCCATTCCCACGTCAAATCTGTGACCAAATCGGCCTTTTATCACCTGAGGAACATTGCCAGACTCCGACCATCACTCTCGGAGTCGGTTGCCGAAACCCTTGTCCATGCATTTGTCACCACCCGCTTGGACTACTGCAATGGTGTCCTGTTCGGGGTTCCCAACAAAACCCTGGACAGGCTCCAGTATGTCCAAAACTGTGCTGCTAGGGTACTCACGCACACAAAACCGTGGCAGCACATCACTCCCACCCTCATCCACCTACACTGGTTGCCGGTCAAGTCCCGCATATCCTACAAAATCCTCCTCCTTACCTACAAATCCCTCCATGCCCTTGCCCCCCAGTACCTATCGGACATCCTTCACCCACATGCCCCACCCCGGAACCTGCGGTCCTCAGACTCTGGCCTGCTTACCACCCCCCGCACCAAACTGCGAACCTATGGGGATAGAGCCTTCAGTGTGGCAGCCCCCACCCTCTGGAACGCTCTCCCTGCGGAGATACGCAACATCCCCACACTTGAAGCCTTCAAAAGGGCCCTCAAGTCCCATCTGTTTGCCAAGGCTTTCGGCCCCTAAATCGATCTGTTGTTCTGTTTGTCTGTCTTTTGTTTTGTTATGTTTGTCTTTGCACTATTACTTGTGAAGCGACCTTGGGTCCCCTGAAAGGCGCTATAGAAATCGAAGCTATTATTATTATTATTATTATTCAAAGAAAAACATTATAGCAAACAAAGCATCTGCAAACTGAGGCGATTCGATGAGATTAAACCACTGGAGGAGAAGAAACACTTCCGAGTGAGGGGGAAAAGGATCAGGGAAGAGAAAATTAGAAACAGGAAGATGACTCATTGAGTGTAAGGCAGAACTGACTCATGCACTGATGACCACACCGCGAGAAGTCATGGAGTGCATGAAGAAGACTGTTTTTTTGTTCTTCTCTGCAAGCCAGTCAGCCGATCAGTCCCTCAACCAGCTAGTATCCCGTCAGTTCATGTATTTAGTTATCAAGGTAGCTAAATAGTAAATCAGTAAACATATGGAAGCCAGTCACTCACACAGTCAATTAATGAACAAAGCAGGCATTAAGCTGCAGAGTAAGTGCACCTGTCAATCAGCTGATTGGCTCAACAACGCAATTAGCCAAATAAGTATTATCACATCTGACCTGCACTGCATCCAGAGCAAATGGCACTTCCTGCCACCTTACAATTAAGTAAATAAAACATCTCAATCGTATAAGGAGAGCTGTAGCACATACTCGCAGTAGTGGAGGAATGTTAAGATTTCTACTGTGGCTTCCGGGCAAATCTCTTCTCAAAATCCATGTTGTTGTGAAGAGAAGTGCTTGACCTTGCTCTTCAAACTGTGGTCTACACTTCAGAGAAATCCCAACTGTTACCAGATGTAAGTATCTATTGTGCCACCTAGATTTCTTACATTGATTTTCCCTGACTAGAGGGCAAGCAGTTATTCACTTCCCCTTATCTCGAGAGCCATCGGAGAAGTTTGACACAGCGGGTTATAGTTTCATAGGTGGTAATCATGCCATCAGCGATAGAGGCAAAACTAAAAGGAAGGATGGTTCACACTGCCCTCCACTCAGGTTTGGAAAAAGGTAACAGTAGAATACAGTGCTAGGAAATGTATGCATGGTGGCCAGCTTGTTGTTATATTGCTTTACAGTTCCATTGTTGTTGAAACCCAACACCAGCACAGGATATCTAAGTGGTTTGTAGTTACTTGATGGGGACAGCCAAGATGTCCCCCAGCCAGCCAGGGGGTTGATCGCTGTACCTTCCCCATGAAAGGCTTACAGCATTTGTTCAATCCCCAATCCTTTGCTCCGAGCAGTGTAAACAGAGGTTTATTGTAAGTGAATGGGTCTCGGCTTTGGCCATCACGCTCCTATGCAGTTTCCTCCAATTCTCCCATTGAAAGAGGGATTACAGGAAATTGGCTTGGTGTAACAAGGAACAAAGCTCATCGCTCTCTCTCTCTTACTGACAGACAAAAAAACACACACACACACACACACACCCACAGAAAGTATGCTGCCCTTTTAAAAACAAACCGACACGTAACTGACTGAAACAAAACAAATGAGAAAGGAGAGAAAATCACATTTCTCCTGATTTGGATGTGTTTTTGTTTTAACAGGAAATTAAGTGAAGGATTTAATTAAATAATAGAGAAGGGAGAAGATAACTGAGATGTTAAAGTAAACAGTGTTGATAGAAAAATGTAAATCGGGATTAGAAGGAGCTAAGGAATCCATGAGGGCGAAAGCAAATTAAGCAGAGAAGGAATAGGTTAAAAGAAGGGGGTGAAAGAGAGCAACTAATATACGGGTGGTCTTTCCATACTGACATTCATAACACAGATTACCCCAATATGTGTATGTAAACTAGCAGACCATACAAAAACATTGGAGGCAATAAATAAGATTGTGCTAATAAAGGCAGGGGAATACAGTTCATATGGTGATGTAAGTACACAAACCATCCCACGTTTGAATAGTGTGTGTTTTTAAAGTTGCTTGTCGGATGTAGTGTTTCCATTATTCACCTTCATCGACTCAAACTCACATGCTTCCATAGTGACAGATCCAAATGTGTAAGCCTATAATCTGCAATTCCCAAAATATCCTGACTTGTCTGTGGAGGGGTTGGGGGTGGGGATTTGTCAGCTTATCTGTCTAATAACAATTATTTGAAATAAATGCATATTTCCCCTGCCTTTGTCCATGCGTCTTTCTGTCCGTCACCCTCTGGTGAATTATCTATTTATTTATTTTTATCTTCTCCACATTAGCACTGGCGGTTATTTCTCCCTAAGTGATGCTTATAGAATATCTAAAGATGTGTGTCTTTTATTTTTGCTTACAGATTACAGTTCCTTTCTAAACCTCCCAGGCATGTGGTGACATTTTGAATCTCTTGTCATTTCCTTTCCCTAGGCCGCCTGTCTAAATCTTTTGTGTTTGTTGGTTAGGATGTCTGTGAGTTTCATCACGTTAACTTTTTCAGACTGTTTAAACGTTAGGAAGAGACTCATATTGAAGCTGGAATCCAATGTGAAAATGATGGAGAATGAATATGCTTTGCGTGATGGGCTAGGTTTAGATTTTTTAAAGCTTTTATTTGTTAATTACATCCGTACAGCATGAGCAAGACAGGTGTTGGGGAGTAAGGGAAGAATAATGCTGATTCACCACAAACAGAGAAGTTATCCCAGTCATTTAGATCATCAACACACTCATCTATTCTATGAACACTTTATCAGTTAGAAAATAGGAGTAGAAAGCCACGTCTTGTGTATATTCACTAGGGCTGTACCAGCATATCCGAATATTCGGTCGTTGGTCTACTATTCGGTTTTCAATTTCGTTATTCGGATATTTTTTTTTTTTCATTTTCTTTGGCACTGCGGCTGCCAAATTGAATTGATTGAAATCTCCAATATCAACGTAAGAGCTTGTTCCTCTTCGGAGGGTGCTAACACTTAACCATAAACGTTATCCTTTACTTTCTCCGTCTTTATATGTAGATATTACTTTTCTCCGTTGATCTCCGCTCCTTTTCTCCATCACGTTGTTTCCATAGCAACAACAACTTCCTGTCAACAGCGCTAACTAAAAATAAAAGCATGTCCATACAAAATAGGAAGCCAGACAAATTACACTTAAGACATATATACAACTGCAATGAACAGTAACAAACACAATGCAATATCCTTTTCAATTTCAAAGAACACAAATTGGGTTATATACATTAACAAATAATTATAAAACAACAATACTGTTGAATAACTAAATGAATGCCGTGAATAAACCGAAATACACGTGTTGAAGCGCGTGCCGAATATTTGTTGCCGATTACTACCGAATGTCCGGAGCCCGAAAAATTGTATTTGGCACAGCCCAATATTCACTGTGCTCAACCTCTAATCCAACCCCCCATAACCCAAGCCTTATTTGTATTTCTTCCCCTCTTTGCAGATATAATTTCTCTGAGGAAGCACATAGCTCCAATTGGGTTACGGAGCATCAGAGGAGGATATTTTGTTATAAAGGCGTACCAATAAAAACTGGGGATGGACACATCTCTAAATTGTCAGTTCTGGCCAAGGTTCTTGAACGCCTAGTGAGTGAACAGGTAAAGGTGTTTTATGTAACAATGACATCCTGTCTAAACATCAGTCAGGCTTCAGAAAGCAACATAGCACCATCACTGCCACAATGAAAGTGGTAAATGATATTACGAGTATTTTAGATAATAAGTAGGGGTGCACCGAATGGGAAATTCTTGGCCGAAACCGATACCGAAAATAGGAAACAGTTGGCCGAAAACCGAATGCCGAAAGGCCGAAAATGATTAATAGAAATATATATATATATAATGTATACATTTTTTACCAATGTTGTTCAGCTACCTGATTATGGAAATAGACATGATTATGGCAAAACTTAACTTAAATAATAATCACTATTATGGGTCCATAAAACATTTATTCAGCACTTTTGAATGCATACAGTACATTTATATATGTCATGTATTATTGCTAAAAAACATTATATCGCAGTCTTAGTGTCGCCAACTCGTTTCTAATATGCAAAGACAACAAATGCGTCTATGATGTATTTTCGATCAGACGAGATCTCTCTCCCCGTCTGTGTGCGAGGGGGGCGGGGAAGTTTACACACACGCAGCTGCTACATGCAGCGGAGCACACTGCGGAGATGGCGGAGAGAACGCGCTCCGAGGTGTGGTTAAACTTTACCCGTCTCGATGTGGAGAATACTTGTTACCATAAGTGCAATAAGAGTTTAGCATGTAAGCACGAGCAATTTGTCTAAACATTTAGCAAAAGTGCACCGCATGCAGACGGAGGAATGTAGCGGGTTCGACCGTCTTTCTAGCAGCTCTGTAGCCCCATCCACGAGTAACGTTTCCACGTCAGGTGTTATGTATGCTAGCAGCAACACACGGAGTTAACTACATTATACAAACATGGGTTAATGATTAGAGGAAACTGAGTTATTTAGTTTGTTAAAGTTTCAGCTATTCTGTTTACAGTCTGTCATCAGATTATTTAATACGATTTGTTAAAGGCTCAGGGCAATCTCGATGACAAAGGTCAATGTCCCCCCCCCCCCCTCCCTGTGAGCCAGCCGCGAGCATGGTCGCCGCGTCTTTATTACGTCATCACAACAACACGTTAGATTACCAACGTAAACCTGTTCTGACATTCGGTGATATTTTTTCGGTGCTAAAACCCTTTCGGCCGAAAGGGCCGTTTTAACCATTTTCGGCCGATAATTTTCGGTGGCCGAATATTCGGTGCATCCCTAATAATAAGCAGAGTTGTGCAGCTCTATTTGTTGACATATCCAAAGCTTTTGATACCGTCGATCATCGCATTTTGAAGCAAAGGCTGGTCAGTATAGGCATGTCCAGCCATGCAGTGGGGTGGTTTGTAAACTACCTCTCTGAAAGGTCCCAATGTGTTCACTTTGATGGGCTGTCTTCTGAGTGGTTAAACATCACTAATGGTGTACCACAAGGTTCAGTTTTAGGTCCGCTATTATTCTCTATCTATATTAATAGTTTAGGTGAAAATGTCGAAGGAGCAACCTTACATTTGTATGCGGACGATACCGTGATGTACTGTGCAGGTCCCTCGATTAACGAGGCTGTTGTTAAATTACAGGCTGTTTTTAACATTATTCAGGCTCAGCTCTCTGAGCTTAAGCTTCTTTTAAATGTGGATAAAACCAAGGTAATGCTCTTTTCGAAAACTAAAGCTAAAAATACACCAGAGACTGCTTTGGATATTGTAACTATGCAAGGAATACAACTTGAAGTGGTTACCTGTAACAAATACCTGGGTATCTGGCTTGATGACTGTCTCACTTTTAAACTTCATGTCAATAACCTGCTTAAAAAGCTGAGGGTTAGGCTCGGTTTCTTTTACAGGAACAAGTCCTGTTTCTCGCTTGAGGCCAGGAAAAGGCTAGTCACTGTGACCTTTTTACCTGTGCTGGACTATGGTGATTTGATTTATATGAATGCACCTGCCAATTGCCTGATCAAGTTAGATGCTGCGTATCACAGTGCACTGAGATTTTTGACAAATTGTAAAGCACTTACGCATCACTGTACCCTGTATACCAAGGCGGTTATGCCATCACTTACTGTACGGAGGCTCAGTCGATGGTACTTTTTCATTTACAAAGCCATGTTGGATAAACTACCATCTTATATCTGCTCCCTGATCTCTCTGCGAATTGAAAGTACTTATTGCCTGAGATCGCATGCTGTGGTTTTATTAAATGTGCCAAGTGCTAGGACTGTCTTAGGGAAGAAAGCTTTTAGATGTGCAGCTCCACTAACATGCTAGTACCACTACATGTTTTTAAAGCTCGGTTGGATGCTACAAAACCAGATGCTGTTGGTACCTGTACATGTGGTTAAATATGTAAATTGTAATCCCTGTACATTTTGCTGTATGATGTCCTTTTGTTGTTCTGTTGTTTATGTTTTTATGTCTTCTTGTGGAACCTACTGCTGCAGGTCTCCCTTGAAAAAGAGATCATTGATCTCAATGGGATTTTACCTGGATAAATAAAGGTTTTGAATTGAATTGAATAGGGCAAGGGGCCAATGCAGGCACTCTGGGAACATATGGTCACTATGGAGCTCCCCACAATAAAGTCAAGAGATGGAGGGAGGAGGGGAAAGTAAATGAAAAATATGAAGGGACACAGGGGGAGGAATGAGAAAGAAAAGAGGGGAAATTGCCTGGGAAAGTATCAAGTAAATAAGAGAGAAACAAATATAAAAACAGACACACATAAAGCAATAAACTGTAGTTGTATAATACATAAAGATATCATAGTGGAAACAAACATTGTATAAGCAGAATATGGTGACACTGATATGCAGAAACTGTGACGTGTGGGATTATGTGTTGCATACAATATTAGATGCTGGTAAAATGTTCACTGAAAAAGATAAATCTTGGATATAGATACCTAATTCCCAGTGGCTTCTGGGCAAAGATGATATTAGCAGTGATGGAGCTGGGGGGTGGCTGGGAGTGGCCACGGCCACCCCCAGCTGAATCCTGGCCACCCTATTGGCCACCCCAAACACCCTCACCACGGGGGCCCAAACAATTTTAGAACATTAAGAACAAAATGTTTAGTAACCTAATAGGACGTTATATTGATAATGTACTCACTAAACTTACAATTCATTTAACTTATTTTCTTCCAAAAGTTAATTATCCAAGCCTCTGTACACCCCTTTCTATTTACATGTAATGGTTTGGTCCTGCCTCCAAACGCGGTGCAGCACCGCCGGCACTTTCTAGCAGAGAGTGAGAGCATGTTAGGAGCAGGGATGCTAGTACTTACGTGTGAACCATGTCTCTTTCAAAAGAGAAAAGAAAGGAGAGAAAGACAAGAGAGAGGGACTAAAGAGTGACAGTGGCCGTTTCTCAATCGCGAGTACACATGCTGCAGAGCAACTATTTCAAGTATACTACGTCAGAGTGGCGCAGAATGCTGGGCATTTAACATGCATTTAAACAGTCCTTCGGCGCCACTCGATGACGTAGTATACTTGAAATAGTTGCTCTGCAGCAGTTTTACTTGCGATTGAGAAACGGCCAGTATGTCACCCAGTTTTTCAAAGAAAAGGTGGGTGTGGTCTATGAGTGGTGGAAATGTGTCTGTTAGCTAAACCTAGTCCATTGCAAATAATAATTGTTATGTTTTTTTTTTAGTAAGCTGACATTAAGTACTGTTAATATCTATACAGGTTTTTAATTTCACTCCTCTTTTAGCTGACATTTAGTAAATGCAGGTACATTTTTAGCAGCTATTCATACTAAATCAGTTGTCCCTCCCCCTGCTGCTAGGACCAACAGATCCATCTCTAGACTTAGCAGCCCTGTCCCCCATAAGTGTTATATTTTCACAGCTCAGTGTCAGTAAATATTGTGCAGTTAGTATTGGACTACAAGATAGATGCAAGCCTGTACAGGTAGAGTTATTTAAAGCATAAATGAGTCGGTTGGGTTCTGGAGGTGTGGTTACAGCAATTGTGCTTGGTTTGCGTGGCCTGGGCCTGGTGGTGGGGCCCAATGTGATATATTTCCATGGGGCCCAAAATCCCTGGTGTGTATGGCCAGAGGGCAGGACCTATAAACACATTTACTACACAATAGCATTGTGAGGCTGAACAAAAGGACCTTTTGACTATGTAAATGTAGTCTTTTAAAAAAACAAAACATTTACTGACTTGTTTAGGATAGCTTCAAGTAATGTTGTAAAATTACAACCGGGGGACTTACAGGGTTAAGGGCTATCGTTTGTTGTTATTTACTTTAAGATGTTTATTCTTAACCTATCAATCAATCAATCAATCAATGTTTATGTATATAGCCCAATATCACAAATGTTACATTTGTCTCAGTGGACTTTACAGTTTGTACAAAATATCAGTATGACAATACGACACCCTCTGTCCTTAGACCCTCACATCGTACAAGGAAAAACTTCCGAAGAAAACCCACAGTTTAAAGGGAAAAATGGGAGAAACCTCAGGGAGAGCAACAGAGGAGGGATCCCTCTCCCAGGACGGACAGACGTGCAATAGATGCCTATCATTTAATGTGTGTGTGTCTCTGTATTCCTGATGATACACTGAGAGAATGAGCTCATAGGGCTGCTGATCATCATAAACTAAACAGTCTGTATATTGCATTACATTTGTATAATGTAAGCTTTGTTGATACTTTGCCTGCGGGAATACGAAAAAAATTGTTAGATATACTGAATATTATTTGATCTATTCCACCACTTAATCCCAAATAATGTAGAGGTGTGTTGTAGCAGGTGCCTTAAATAACCCCTTATTTTCTAGTGAGATATATTTGTATGTTCATATAATAGTAATTTCAATGCCACCCCAAAATGATCACTGGTTCCATCCTGGCCACCCCACTGAAAATGTCCTGGCTCCGCCACTGGATATTGGAGTGTGACAGTTAAGGACTTAAGATGTTACTTCCCTTCAAGTTATATATCAACGCAACCCACTCGTATTTCCAACTAAATCCATGACATGTACAGCCTGCAGTTTGTCTAAAGTCTCAGTGCTGTCACATACCCTGTGTTCACCTTGGCACCAACAACCAGACAAGCTCAAATGATACCAAAACAAAACAAAATCACAATAGGTCTTCTCTCCAACTTTGTCGATCTCAGGCCCTCACAATTGTTTGCTTACTTTTTCTTTTTTTTAGCCAAAAGCATGTTATAAAAGTCAGCACATGATTATCTAGCAAAATGCAAAGGAAAACACATTTGTGTGTAAATTAGTTTCCTGGAGGATTTACAGTGGTTGGGGGAATTTTATGAAAGCTTACAGCAGTCAACAGCAGGTGAAAATATAATAAAAAAAGTGCATCACAGGATTTGAAAAAAGTAATTCAAAAATCCTTCAGGGGCGAAGAAGTAACATCTATGCATGGCTGGAAAGAAAGGGAGGCTTTTTCTGTCTCGTAACGCACAATCTCTGGTAGTCTTGAGTGAGGAGAAAAAGGTAAGAAACACAGGCAAGCTGTGTAACAATCCCCAAGGCTGGTGCAATGGATACACATTTATTGGATTGACTTCAAACCCAGAGAAGGTCATATGTGATAAGTTGACCATAAAGAGTAACTTTTCCAATTCAGATCAAAGCTAACAATGACACTTTAGAAAGCACCAGCAGCATAACTAACATTGCTTTTCTGCACTTAGAAAAATAAAGGAACAAAACAATCAATAGCAACTTCAGAAATAAAGAAAAATGCAATTTAACGGTTTGAAAACTACTATGAAACTTCAGGAAAAAGAAGGTAAAGAACATAAATGGAGCCCTAGAGATGTGTCGGTTGCAGCTAAGTTCGAAAGAGCATAAAGCTTATTTGGGGGCTCCTTCATCATCCCGACACATGCCTAATTCATCGCAATGTAGGGGACATGCCAGTGTTGTAGTCAAGTCATCAATTCACGAGTCCAAGTCACTCTCGAGTCACCACTCTTCGAGTCCAAGTCCGAGTCACCAAGGGAGAGTCGTAATCGAGTCCAAGTCCGAGTCACCCAAGGAGTGTCCGAGTCGAGTCAGAGTCATCATTACTTGTGTTCGAGTCCGAGTCCAAGTCTGAGTCACCTAAGAAGAGTCCAAGTCAAGTCCGAGTCACAAGTCTTCATGTATTAATCTTCGTGGATATATGTGTTGAAATGTAGCTGCTCCTCTACATTGCTTTTATCCTGTCATGTTATACTAATCTGTCTATTGAACTGCTGTGAAGCGAGTTTGGCTACAATTCTTGTAATATGTGCTATACAAATATAAAGCTTATTACTAATATTAATATTATTATTATTATATATATATAATCAAACTATATTTAAAATGAGTTACCTTTTAGAGAAGTGATTATATTTGTATGCCAATATTTTCCTATGGTAAAGTTTTCATTTTGCACTTTTATTTTGATAGTAATAAGATTGGGACTCTTATTTTGAAGGAACTTTTACCGGTTGAATGGGTTTACTGATAAATATTTAGCCCCAGAAAGCACATGACTACTTAGCATGCAAAATGATGTCATTCTGCATGTTAAGTAGCCATGTGCTTTCGTGTTATCGGCTGAATCTTTATTTATTGATTAGATCACGTTACTCTGATGCTAGTGTTCAAGACAGCCTATATATATGTCTGAACTCGATCCTTAGAGTAATGTGTTACGGAGCCTTGTCTTCAATATTGTTTCCATATAACGAGCATTTTGCGCTGCTCTTTTCCAATGTGGAAGCAGAATGTGTGAAAGCATACAGCACGATGCAGGGTGTGTCTCTAGACATCTTTAGACTGGAATAGCGGGGCCCAGTACGTGAACTCGCATCGCAGGTGCACACGCTAGGATAGAGGACATCAGACTCCAGAGAAAATTTGCTCGAGTCCGAGTCCAAGTCCGAGCGTCAATGTGCAAGTCGAGTCCAAGTCATCGTGGGGGGGGGGAAATCCACGAGTCCAAGTCCAAGTCAGCGTACGCGATAATTCATGAGTCCAAGTCCGAGTCGCGTCAATCAGTGCGCGAGTCCGAGTCAAGTCACGAGTCCCGAAAATCGGCATTCGAGTCCGACTCGAGTCAGAGTCCAGGACTTGAGTACTCCATCTCTGGGACATGCTACCATCAAGTTTTTCTGTGCCTTAACATCTTTACTTCAGCTCACTCCTCCTCTAACCCTGAACCAGGCTTTAGTAAAAGATACATTTTCTTTCCACTTCGGAAATAATTATCAATTGTGGGCGAGTGAGTAATCACAGAAATTCAACGTTCTGCATGGGGTCAACTCAGCGTGGCTGTGTGTGCAAAGTGTTCATTTACCTCCAATAAGAGTTCAGCTTCAAACATGTCAATATGTGATCCAATGATTCAGACATAAATAGTCCAAATTGTGCATTCAGCTCGCTTAGTGATTTTAGTAGCACGGGTCAGCTGGGGAGGCTCTTTTGGTTTAATTGGGCACTGCAGAGAAAAGAGAAACAAATAGACCCATGCTTGATGTACCGACACATCCTTTTTAATCCATTTTACTTGAATTAGAAAGAAAAGTTTACTCAAGGCTACGAAAGGCTGTGTGTGTGTGTGAAGGAATGAAAGGCTGTGTTTAAACGTATTTTGAGCAATTAAAAGCTATCATTAACATATGACACCCTGAAAGTAACCAGCAGAGAAATGGAGACTATATGGAGAGACTGATCAAATATTCAGTACGTTTCAAAGGGGGATACGTGGGTAGAGTTAGACCAACAAATACATATGAGGTTTGAGGCAAGATTTAGAAGAGCACTACCCAAATACTAGAGTAATTCAACAGAGCAGAGAGATTTAGCTTTTCTTTCTTTTCTTTTTTGTGTTGACTCATATTGACCATGCTTCTTCTCACAAACACATGTCGCAAGGTCAGTTTGCACTCCGTGCTAAAGTGAGGCTCTGTTAGTACAAATAGGCCTGTTGCGATAATTAATAAATTGACTTATCGTACGATCAATACAAATTGACTCGATAACTTTTCTGAGCTCGATAAATTGCCGTTTACATGCGTGTTTGTTTACATAAGGATGTGACCAGCATTTTAACCCGGCGGCTGTGGCTGCCAGCCCGGCGCGCTGTGAGGGGCGGGGCTCACACACAGCCCATGACACAGCCAGGTCAGGACACTCCGCGTGCAGCAGCCAAATTAATAATATAGAGACAAGCAGGAAACAACGTGTGACTTACGGTGTCAGTACCAGATATGTTCGGGCTACCAGATATGTTCGGGTGTATTTCCGTCGCATCCGTCATCCGTCATATCAGTCATATACTCACCTCCCTCTGCTCCCAGCGCTCTGCTGCCACACACCGGCCGTCTGCGGAACTGCAGCCGGAGGAACTCGGGACAGCTTGTTATGTGTGGGGTGCTATGGTGGGGTCCCATGTACTTGTGCACATAAATAATGTTTCTAATTATTTACAATTAAAAAAAATATATATTCTGCGTTACTTTAGCCAACACTTTTATAAGGCCACTAGATTAGATCATTACGAAATGTGTAGATAGAATACATATATTTCAGGTTGTTATTTTGTCATTATGTTTAATGTTTTATTTACCTTTTAGTATTTTTATATAGTATCTGAACTTTGGAAAGGAGTTGGGAGACACACGACACATCAAATCACATCTACAGATCAAGGCGAAGCGAATGGATGTACTCCCATACTCCTAGCGTGAAAATGTTTGTGAAAACGTGTGCAAAGTCTCCGAAAATCCTAAAAATAAGCTCATATTTGAATTCCCCATAAAAAAACACATCATTCAGTAAAAACAAGGCCCCACTGATCATCTACTCTTTGAGACGATTCCATGGATGTCTGGCTTGAGTTTCGGCCACCAGGGAAAGTGGACAAAAGTGCCCGAGATCAGCCTCTTAATTTACCCAGGGCCTAGTGCTTGGCTTTGGGCATGACAATTCAGGAAACTCCCCTGAGTATTTTATTAAATATCTGAACTTTGGAGAGGAGTTGGGGGACACACGACACATCAAATCACATCTACAGATCAAGACGAAGCTATTGGAAGTACTCCTAGCGTGTGAAAATGTTTGTGAAAAACGTGTGCAAAGTCTCCGAAAACGGAGCAGTGGCTGTGATGCTAGCTTTGCGGCTAGCGGTTAGTTGTTATTGTTTGAAGTTGTTGCTATGGAAACAACATGACGGAGAACAAATTAATATCTTCTACATATAATAACGGACAAAGTAAAGAATGAAGTGTAGGCTATGCCTGTTTGAAGTTGTTGCTAAGGAAACAACATGACGGAGAAAAAGTATAATCTTCTACATATAATAACGGACAAAGTAAAGAATTAAGTGTCGACTATGTTTAAATGTTCGGAATTTGACCGTGATGGCCCTCTTGAGTTGCCGTAAAATATGACGAATATGACGGATGCGACGGAAATACACCCGAACATATCTGGTAGCCCGAACATATCTGGTACTGACAACGGCCCGTACACACAGCAGCTTTTGGCGATTTGTCCACCGCTTCCAGCGCGTCTCCGCCCATTGACTTTGAATGGGGATGACGTCACTTTCCCTCGCTTGTCGCCGAACTGCATTGTGGGGGGGCGAGGCGGAGATTTCCAGGATTTCCAGGATATTCAGGATTCCAAAGTTGAACAATGTTCAACTTTTGAGGCTGAGCTGGAAGCGACAGCCAATCAGATCCGTTTATGCAAATCTGACAGTTCAAGCGCTAGCCAATCAAACCACGTGCAAGCTGGGAGAACCAGACCCGCAGTTCATTTCTATATTCCACAAAAATGGAGGAGAACTTAGTTATTGCGGTAGCAAATCACCCGGTTCTTTATGACCAGTCCCTATTTACTTACCGGGATACACACCGGAGGAACCAGGCGGGAGGTGGCAGAGGCAGTGGGTGAAACTGGTAGGTTTTCGCTTGTTTGGGGATTTTATATCCAGTTTACTTCGTTGCTAGTTTACTTCGTTGCTAGCAAGCATAGACAGTATCATTAGCCAGCATGGAATGTAGCATAAAATAGCACCATAAACATTAATCTCATAAATGTTCAAAATGTTAAAAAAATAAATGTTCATCATAGCCCTTCCTATTTGACAATAGTGTAGAAGAACCGGGTTTTTTTGCTTTGTATGTCGGGGGCGGGATATTCATGTGATATTCATGTGATTGGTTGTTGGTCGCGAAATCCCCAAGCTGTCAGACACGCCCAGCTCCAGGATTTTCAAGATTTGGTCAAAGCTGCTGTGTGGACACGAGGGGAATTTGAAGTTAAATGGAAGTGGTTGCAAAACCTAATACCACATCTCCGGTGTGGGAATATGTTGGATTTAAGCCAAATCAACGAGGCGAACCTACGGACTTGAATGAGCCGGGCGGTGTGTCGCATTTGTTTAAAAAAAGGTAGCAACAAAAGCTAGCAATACGACCAACCTTAAACTGCACCTGAAACACAACCTACCTGGTTGTGTTACTTTATTTACTGTGAATGTATGCAAAAATGAATGGCATATATCTGTCTAACAGAAGTTAAATTCATTTCTCACTTATTCTGACAATTTACTTAACCCCAAATAAAAGAACTAGGGATGCTCCGATCGAGATCGGCCGATACTCACTCTCTACCGATCGATCGGTGCTCTCTAAACATGCCAATCGCGAGAGCCGATCGCATGACGTAAAATACACTTTTCTCTGTGTGCGGCAAAACAAGCTCGTCAAAATGGCTTCATCGGTCTGGCATTATTTTAAGGTATCCGAAAAAGACAGTAAAATAGCGGTATGCAACGTGTGTGAAGCAGAAATCCTGCAGCTCCGCCCGCCGGACCGGTAAGCGGAGCGATACACACAAGAGTTAGACCTAACACACTTAGCTATTTTATCTACCTCTGGAACAAGCTAAACTAGTCATTATAAATATATGTATTCTTCACTGTCGGCCGGGTCACTCATTACTGGATCAGTGAGCCGCATGAGATACTGACAGGCTGTCAGGAGAGGGGGGAGAGGGAGAGAGGAAAAGAGAGCGCTTCCGCTCATTTCTCCCGTGTTATTATCCAAAGTGAATGTAAACTTGAATAATGTACATCATTTGAATGTAATAATTAAGTTGATTGTTGTTTGTAGAAGCTCCAGTGAATGAGCCCCATTAACTGAGTTTTAAACATCACTTTAAATGGAAGATTTAAAGTGATGTTTAAATCTTCCATTTAGGCCCCGCCCACTCGATCGGATCGGCGGAAAAATAATGTATTGAAGTCAATGGAGAGAGAAAACTTATCTTTGGATCCCGTTTGAATTGTGCCATGAATTACACATATGATGTTTGTCAATCTTAAAAAATCATTTCCATGTCAAAAAAGTCACAGTTTGTCGTAAAACTGTTGAAATATAAGACTAGAAAGACTACAAATCCCAGAGTCGCGTAAGTGATGTGACAATTGTTTTCCTCCAAGAGATAGCTAAAATCAGCGCCATATAGATATAATCTATCTATAAGGCGCTGGCTAAGATAAGATAACTTTAACAAGATGCCTGTGTGCTTAGTACCAGGTTGTTATCGTACCAACAATGGGTCTTGCTCGTTCTTTCGCTTCCCGTCTGATGAAAGGACCAGGGTTGCGTTCCGATAATCCAAAAATTAGCTCCTAAATTCTAACCCTATCTCCTATTCCTTGACCTCTGAGTGAAACGTCACGGGGTTAAGGGATAGTGGATAGGAGAATTCAAAAGGACTTAGGAGAAGAGACTGCGGTACTTTAGAGAATCCGAATGCACTTTCACTATCCGACGTGTTTATGATGCGCCAGCGGACGTCATTGTGTGTGTCTGCTGCTGCTGTGGGGAAACTATGGAAACTACAGTTTTCTATAGAGCGGACTACAACATGGATGTATAATAAGAAGGAGGGACTACTGTAAACTCATCGAGAGACTCTGCACCGTGATCTGATGCTGTTGTTTTATGCTTTATGAACGTGGACAACAGAGAAACATATTCTTCATGACCAAAGTTGGAATTGAAATAAAAAAGGAAAGTGAAACTTATGCTCGTCACCCTCTCCCTCCGGTCCACATTAATACAAATGATCCCAATACGTATGATTGTATGAACTATGAAAATATCTTAAAATAAATACAGATGTATTTATTATAAACGTTAGTCCTTAACATCTATCACTGTGTATATCACCATTCAAACATCTTTTAAAAGTTGAACAAACCCCACAGCTCAGTAAAGACTGTGAAATGTTGACTTTATTTGATCATTTCAGTAAAAACTAACGTTCATATTTCTCTTTTTGATTATAATACTGATGCACGTTCAAAACAAAGCACTTTGGCAACTTACCACATACGTTTTAAAATGCTTAATAAGCACCGTAACTTTTATGATATAATTTCTCCGTCATAATCGGTTGTTTTCCTGAACGGCCGACTGTTGAGTGACGGCAAATGCTGCGGCTGCAATGCATTGTGGGGCAGCATTTTTTCCTCTCCTTTCGGAAAGGGAGGTCCAGTGGTTCCTAAGCTAAAGGAAGTTATAAAGGAAGTTTGAAACCTCCTTTCCTTTCATTTGGAGAATTGGAACGGCACTTAACATGGCTGCCACTGACGTACTTCCGGGTCATTTCACTTGGTTAGGAAGGTTCCTAAGCTAAATGGACTATTGGAATGCAACCCAGGAGTGGCTGGATCAAGTTAGCTACCTAGCTAGTAACTAGCACGTTAGTTAGCATTACAGCCTTGTCATTTTTATTAGCCTTAATATGAAGTAACATTAAGTAACCCAAAATGTTAAACAGTAAGAGTAGTAGTCATATTTCTTGAACCCTTTGAAAAGTACTGTCACCGGTGTGATCGTTCTATAATACACAATTTAAGCCCGGGGGAGAAATGCTAACGCTAGCATCGGCGATCGCCGATCTTTTCTACTTCATGCTATCTGCACAAATGGTTGACATTCAACATTAAAAAGATTAGGCAGTTCAGAGAGAATCAAAGGAAGGAAGGCAGGCAGCTTTGCATGACATTATTCTGGACGTGTTTCATTTTGGTGATAGTGAGGGTAGTCAATCGTTTTGTTGACAAGACAGTAGTGACGGCCATCTTGGTGAAGTGTGTTGTTCTGCGAGACCAGAGATGTAGTTCATTGAGCGTTTCACACAAACAAATGTGTTACTTCACAGTTTTACGACACATTTTTTTTTTTTTGACTTGCAAAATTATCTTTTAAATTGACAAACATCATACGTGTAATTCGTGGCAAAATTCAAACGGGATCGAAAGATAATCTTTCTCTCTCCATTGACTTCAATACATAATTTTTTCGAAATAAGGTCCCATGGAGGTCCACCGGAAGGGGAGGGACTTCGCCACTGCTAGCGGGCTTCAGCCGCGCCGTGTGTAAATGTGACCTGAGCGAAGGCTCGCAGGCAGGTTAGCTGCTTCGTACGGGTAATATGTGTTGTTTACCTGAGCTATATAAATAAACATTGATTGATTGATTGAGTGGAGTCTTGCAGGCAAATCGCCTTGTCTTTTTTTAGTTTATTAACACTGACAGTGTATTAATGTGAGCTCCTACACCTAATACTAATTTGGCCTTTCATTGAATGCTTTATAAACCAGTTAAACTTACAGATGTCATTGTGAATTGGAAAACTGCATTTAAATGTTATTAAAGGTCAACGTTTCAATGTATGGTTCAGCAATTGTTGGTCGTTTTCTAGGAATTGACATATTTTAAGCTCAAATACTTTGTTCTATGTTTAAACCTTCAGACACATGTTGACGTGTTTCAGTTCAGCACATCATTTATTTTGTGATGATTTAAAAGTACAATCCAGAATAATATACGTACTCGCCTTTATCTTTTTGCCATCTTAGTCTTTTTACCAATTTCTTCATATCACAGTTTTGTATGATGTCACTGTAGGACAATGTTTTAAGGATCTCTTGTCGAGCTCGGTTGTCTGTTTGAAATGTCTGGATGAAGATGTAACTGATTTACTCTTTTCATCCTCTGTCTGAGGGAAAACCCCAAAAAGCATGATAGGGCGAGCCAGGCCCCTTTAAGCTATTTATTTATTTGTGTCTGCTTCTGAGAAGCTAATGTATAAGTTATACAGTTATTTCTGCAAGAAAATTACAATAAAATGACTTTTTAATCTTCACATCTTGTATTCATGTCTATAATTTTGAGCACCAAATTATTGAAAAGTATCGGAAAAATACCGATACCGATAAGCAGTACCGGTATCGGTAAAATCCTAACGATACCCATCCCTAGTCCTGTCTGACTACCAGGTCAGCTGCCTTTCTCGTTTCTGCTTCCCAGGTGGGATGTGTCTCTCTACTGTGTGACCTTTAGCTCTGAACCTTCCATTTACAGCTCTCTCTGTCTGTCTTTGAGCTTCATGCACCTGCCAATCTGCAAGCAGTGAACACTTTTAATGGTTGAAGTCAAGGCCAAGTGCACTATGCACATATAAGCATATTAGAAATACAAGTGTAATTGGTCTAGTATGCTACCTCATTAGCCTTTGGAACTACAACTTATATGGTGCCTAATAGATGTGAGCCTAATGTGCTTCTAATTAGCCTCATAAGCTATTTATATGTATTATTTGGTTCTGCTTAGGTGAGCATTCAGTCTCACTAGACCTATTACATGTAGAAAAATAACAGCTTTTGAGTGCCCTTCAGAGGATAATCTCTAAAAATATCACAAGTATACCTGACTTTATTGTGAAAAGGATACATAACTAAGATAGATCTTCACCTCAGGTAAATGTGCTGCCTACAACTATGGGCAGTGTGCCATTTGTTGGATGAGCCATTTCTTATAAACAATATGTTGCATGATTGGGTGAAAATGGAAAACATAAGGACAGCTGCTTTGCATAGATAGATTGATACACGATTCATATTCTTACATTAATAATGTGTAAGTGTCTGTCTGTTTCTTAACTCTTGTGTCACTGTGAAGCATTTTTTTGTTATTCTTACGTGTACAATGCATACATTAGAATATGTATGTATACTAAAAAAAGCTATCATACCAGTGGCCAGCAATAGTTGCTGGCCACTTCTTAAGCTTTTGCTCTTCCACAAAGTGCTAAATTAGTTTAATGACTCCCACAGTGTATTTCAGAGTTGTTCTCTCCCCCACAGAGAGAAAATACTACTAATTTCACACGGAGAGGAAACGGTGATTAATCATATTGTTGCCATAAAACTAAATATTACCTTTGGTACCTGTTGCCTAAAAAGTGTTGTGCAATGCTTTGGAAAAAGTAGGATAGTCAGGCATAGTTTTTTTTTTTCCCCAAGCAAAACATTACACATGAAGAAAGGTGATATAATATAACGACTACGCTATGGCTTTCGTTAAGTTGTTGTTACACAATGTTGAAACTCAGAAGAATGTACAAAATGATGTGCTGAGAGCATCTTGTATATTACAAATACACACTTGTGCCGCGTTATTAAAACCTTGGTTTGAAAATCATTCAGACCTGATTGGCCTGGCCTACTGACTCATTTTGGGTACAGCCGACAAAAAAAGGCACAAAAGAAAAGCTGCATACGAGAAATGTACTTATTTTGTTGCCTGGAAAAAAATGCATGCATTATAAGCTTCTCTGAAATAACAAGCTAGCAAGCTACAGTTGTCTTACCACCAACTGTAATGTCCCTTGCCCCTTGTCTCACAAGGGAAATGGTGAGATAGTTGCACTTATCATATCACGCATGGAGCTCGGCTGGTTCGACTAATTGGTGGGTCAATAATATGAACAGCTGGGAAGGGGAGTGACCACCAGTTGCTCCGTTCAAACAAGGAGCGCAACAATCATTACAAATCAAGCTCCTCATTAAAGACATGATCTGTCAGCCATAGTTCAAAGAGCCTCCTTGTACTCTCCTTGTTTATTTCTAACAGGCTTTTACTGAATTCCAGCTGGGCTTTATAAACTCTGGGATTCAAATCTTGTTCAATATAAAAACAGATTTGGCCATGATTTTATTTAACCATACTCATACATTCAGATGTTGTATCATTTCCTATTCCGATGTCCTCTTGCGAATTTGTATAAATATTTTACAGTAATACAAAATAAAAAGATAAATGTAACAGATCTACCCTTTGCTTCATGTGCCGCAGTCCCCCACAACTGTTAATAAAGACAGACGTACTTCTCATCACTATCACTCTTTAATTTGACCCGTTTTATTCAAGAGGAGATTTCCCAAGGCCAATGATAAAAAAAAGTGTGAGCATTTAAAGTTGTTCAACCATTTTAAACCCAAAATGCTTAATTTTGTTCCATCACTTGACTCTCCTAACTCCTCTGTTGGATTGATAACTGAATTGGCCTTGTAGGAGGCGATACAAAACGACTGACTCACAACTTTACGCATCCTAACCAAGGTAACGATATGCGTGCCTGTGTTTATGATGCTGAATAGTTTGCAGTTTGTAGCCACTGTATAAGACTTGCAATCTCAAAGCCTCGAGAAAATGCATGTATAGGCTATTGAAAAAAATCTCAGTGCATTGTGGTTGCCAAATTAAATATGTCCCCTGTGTTTGTTGAGGTTAATGTCACTTTAAGGATATTCTTAAAGTGTAAAACATCAAAACCGTTGTTGGGAAAAAATGGTGGCAAAGAAAGTGAGAAACTAAGAGGAAGAGAGAAAAAGACCAGGTCTGACAGAAATGGCATTTAGCTTTTATCCTGATGCTTTTATGCTTCAGTTCATCATGTTGTATCACCTTATTGCTCAGTGTGTGTGTATTTAATGACTTATTTGGGTTCCATAAATATCCTGTCAGTTAGACGGAGATGTAATTCATAATAAATCTCAAAGTAATCAGGGGGGAGGATAAGCACTTTTCCAACTGTTTCTTTCAGGACTTTCACATTCAGATGATGTCTACCTTATTATCTAACAACATTTTAAGGCCAGACACACACCACAACCCCCCCACGACCTCCTCTGGCTCCATCTCTAAAACAGCTCTGAGGCCCAACCTCTCCCTGGTGTGACTGTTTGACTGAGCAAATGAGAAGCAGGAGAGGAGCCATGGCTTTTACTTGACATTCCCTGGGAAGATAGATGCACTCCAAACGCTATCTTGATATGATTCAATAATTCATAAGTTTGATTATTTCTGTCTAGCTTTACCTAACAAGGACTCTATTACTTCTGGCCACAAGAGCACTGTCCTCAGGTCAAACGAGGCAAGACAGGAGTCTGGGAAAACTAAAAATTGGACTTGCTAACTTCCGCTCTCCCCCTTTCCTTGTCTGTACTCACCATCTCATGACAAGTGTTTTCAATAAGGCAGTGTGATGACAGCCTCTCTACCATGCAGACACACAAATGAACAGACACAGTATTTAGCCCTGTGCAGAGCTCTATGCCAGTGAAGCAGAAAGAATAAGAGTGTAATAAGACAGAATCTTCAGTTATCTGAGACAGGCAACATGTACACAGAGCTCCAGTATATCGCTTT
This sequence comes from Gymnodraco acuticeps, assembly GCF_902827175.1. Classification (NCBI taxonomy): domain Eukaryota; kingdom Metazoa; phylum Chordata; class Actinopteri; order Perciformes; family Bathydraconidae; genus Gymnodraco; species Gymnodraco acuticeps. Next base: position 1,270,762 of record NW_022991201.1, on the reverse strand, counting down.
TAATCTCACAATGTAGTACATATTGAAGACTATGTGTCGTATGTTCATATTAGGGGTCGACCGATAATCGGCTTGGCCGATTATTGCGGCCGATATTCCGCATTTGACCGATTATCGGTATCGGCCTTTTTTTTATCAAATTGCAGATAAAACTTTGGCTCTGATGCGGCCGTTTCTCTGGCTGCAGTCACCACTCTAGTCTGTGTACACGAGCAATGTCCCGCCCACAGCGCTATCTGATAGGCTATTACTGAAGATTTTCCGGGCGGGAGCCAGCCAGAGAGGCGGGACCTTCTCAGATTACAGGCAGGTGCGAAAGAACACAGACACAGACTGAAGCAAGCAGCAGCGCTGAGCGGCAGAGCCATACATGTGTAAAACCGAAGTTCAATAAACATCCCTATCCCCTATGCTGAAGTTGCAAAAACACCACTATAGTTTGCAAAACATTAGCTAGCACTAGTGTTTTGCAGTTGCTAGCAGCTTATTGGGATTTTATGCTAGATAGACAGATCTAATAAATTAAGCATTATTGTTAGTTAAGCATGTCAGCCTGCAGCCCTACTTCTTGTCTCTCTCTCTAACTCATTGCAGATGACTGAACTAAAGAAAAGGGCACAGAGAGGAAACCAGTTGTAAGATGTTTAAAAGTTAATTAAACATAATATATGCTTAAATGCATTTCAAAGAAGTTGTGTTGAGTTGTGTTGGAGTTTGTGTTATTCTACATTTTGACACCAAGATGTTCTGATTTTACTGCAAATGTATATCGGTTCCAAATATCGGTTATCGGTCTCATTGATTACTAATAATCGGTATCGGCCTTGAAAAAGCCATATCGGTCGATCCCTAGTTCATATCATAGACTGTATATATAAATGGACGTAGGGTCCGTGACGTCACCCATAGGATTCTGCAGAGTTTCCGAGAAGCCCTTAGTAGGCGGAGTCGGCCACTAACGGCTCGACAGTGACGTCAGAGTTCAACTCCCGCCTGCTCCAGCCTGCTCCAAATAAGGGCAAAGAGGCGGAGCCGAGGCGGGACCTGCTGCCACCGAGCTGGAAGTTCCAGAGCTAGCTGAAGCTACCAAGCTAAGCTAACATGCTCCCCATCTGCACACTGCCGTCACATTTTACGTTTCTAAGGTAAGCGGACATGAAACTACTCAGCAAAACTATAATAATCTAAGTTGAGTTTTTAGCATAATACTTCAGAATCTTAAAACCCCTTAATGTTTGTATGCAATTGTGCTAAATTCAACACTGGAATCAAGCAAATATTAATATGTTTTCATGACATTAGTTATTTGTATTTTGATATCACTTAACTATACGTGTAATACATTTAAGTCAAGCTAAGGTACATGTGATGGTAGCTAGTTAGTGCTCTTACCTGTGAGGCCTCCTCCAAACAGCATAATAACCAGACTGTATCATTCAAACTTAGTACCAGTTCTAGATCCTTGACTTTAGACAAACAATTCAAAAGACAACATGTATTTAAAGACCTATCTTTATTTGAATGTGCCTCTTAACCTGAGATATTAGTTATACAGTAATAGTATTGACAATCTAAAAAAACTGAGCAACTCAACAGTCAACTTTATGTTTCTTATTGTCTAAAGCATTTATTATTTTCATTTTCCCCCTCTCATATTCAGTGTGGACGGATTGAGACAGCATGGTGTCCAGAGAGCTGCAGAGACTTCAGGGAGAAACCTCCGTGTGATGGACGTCCTGTCTGTTGGTTTGGAGAGGACTGAGGGTCTTTCCTCAGCGAGGAGGACCAGGCCTGATGGAGGAGCCCATGCTGGGCAAAGCTGATACCAACTGCACAGGCCTAGTCTGTCACTTTATTTGACTAAATGTGTTTACTTATACATTTAATAGGTTTACACCTTCTGTCCATATGTGCTTTTTATTTAAAACATTTGATTAACTTTTGGTTCACATTTCAATAAATTGTATTTGCACTCCTTTTGTCCATTATTCTTACTGAAAATGTTAGATTACACATTCACATCTGACTGAAGATTGGCCCCATTTATTTGTGACGTTGCAAACTCTGCAGTACAAGGCACAAGTGATGTGAAGCTCATAAAGTGAGGCAAATATAAATAATCAGCTGATGGAGTGTAGATGTGGAAATAGGTGCATTCGATCAGCTGATTGTTTTCACAATAAAAGTAGTTTCTTAGTGAATGTCCTGTACTGGTCTTAAAATCTCATAACATCAGCTTTTAATGTTCCTCTTGGATGTTCTTCTTGACCCTCAGAGAAGGAGAAGATGTCGTGTCTTTCAGGCATGTCCTTTCCTAACAAAAATTACAGGAAACATAAAACATATTATTGCAGAACAAGTGTGTTATTTATGAAAGCAGTGTGTTTGTGTGTTTAGGGGCTGTAGATATAATTATTTTGTAATTGTAATGTTTTTTTTAATTTCAACAGTGAGCTATAAAGACAATCAGATTATGAATTTTCATTTCATTTCAAACCTTTATTTAGACAGATAAATCCCATTGAGATCATTGATCTCTTTTTCAAGGGAGACCTGCTCAAGTAGTTCCACATGAAACATAAAAACATAAATAGAACAACAAAAGGACATCATACAGCATCATTTACATAATTATCCACATAAACAGGTACCAATAGCTTCTGATTGAGTAGCATCCAACTGAGCTTTAAAAACATTTAGTGGCATCAGATTGTTCAGTTTCCATTTAATTTGCAGACTATTCCAAGACAGAGGAGCTGCGCATCTAAAAGCTGTCTTCCCTAAGACAGTCCTAGCAGTTGGCACATTTAATAAAACCACAGCATTCGATCTCAGGCAGTAGCCACTTACAATTTTCCGTGAGATCAGGGAGCAGATATAAGATGGAAGTTTCCCTAACATGGCTTTGTATATAAAAATGTACCAGTGACTGAGCCTCCGTACAGTTAGTGAAAGCAAACCAGCCCTTGCATACAGGGTACAGTGATGGGTTAATGCTTTACAGTTTGTCACAAATCTCAGTGCACTGTGATACGCAGCATCTAACTTGACCAGGCAATTGGCAGGTGCATTCATATACATCAAATCACCATAGTCCAGCACAGGTAAAAAGGTCACAGTGACTAGCCTTTTCCTGGCCTCAAGCGAGAAACAGGACTTGTTCCTGTAGAAGAAACCTAGCCTAACCCTCAGCTTTTTAAGCAGGTTATTGACATGAAGTTTAAAAGTGAGACAATCATCAAGCCAGATACCAAGGTATTTGTAACAGGTAACCACTTCAAGTTTTATTCCTTGTGTAGTTACAATATCTAAAACAGGCTCTGGTGTCTTTTTAGCTTTAGAAAAGAGCATTACCTTGGTTTTCTCAACATTTAAAAGAAGCTTTAGTTCAGAGAGCTGAGTCTGAATAATGTTAAAAACATCCTGTAATTTAACACTAGCCTCCTTAATGGAGGGACCTGCACAGTAAATCACGGTATCATCCGCATAAAAATGTAAAGTAGCTTCATCCACATTTTCACCTAAACTGTTGATATATATATATGGAGAATAAAAGTGGACCTAAAACAGAACCTTGGGGAACACCATTAGCAATGTTTAACCACTCAGAAGACAGCCCATCAAAGTGAACACATTGGGACCTTTCAGAGAGGTAGTTCACAAACCACCCTACTGCATGGCTGGACATGCCTATACTGGCAAGCCTCTGCTTTAAAATGCGATGATCGACGGTGTCAAACGCTTTTGAAAGGTCAATAAATAGAGCTGCACAACTCTGCTTATTATCTAAAATACTCGCCACATCATTCACCACTTTCATTGTGGCAGTGATGGTGCTATGTTGTTTTCTGAAGCCTGACTGATGTTTAGACAGGATGTCATTTGTACATAAAAACACCTTTACCTGTTCACTCACTAAGCGTTCAAGAACCTTAGCCAGAACTGACAACTTAGAGATTGGCCTATAGTTATTTGATAAGGTGGCCTCCCCTCCTTTTAGCAAAGGCATACGCTGACTTCCACAATTTTGGAATTGTGTTAGTGCTGAGGGAGAGGTTAAAAAGAGTAGTGAGAGGTGGAGCAATACAATCTGCAGCTATCTTTAAAAAGAAAGGTTCTACGTTGTCCGGGCCAGCCGGTTTCTTAGGATCTAACTTAGGTTAAAGCTTCACGAACAACATCAACAGTAAAAGGGGTAAAACTAAAAGGGTTTTCCAACACACGTTTTTCAGAGTCACATACTGTAGTGTTCACAGAAGCAGAGTTAGTGACAGAATCAAAAAGAGAACCACAGGACACAAAATGCTCATTAAAGCAATTTAGCATAGTAGCCCTGTCCGATATAGTGCCAGATGCTGTGGTAATGCACGGAGGTAGCTCATTACGGATATTGCTGGTGGATAACGATTTAATGGCTTTCCAAAATTTTCCGGGATTATTCAGATTCTTTGTGGTTACTGACAGATAGTACTTAGCACTTTTGATTTGCGATGTGAAGCTATTCCTTAGCTGCCTAAAACGCAGCCATTCTACCTCTGAGCCTGATTTCCTAGCATTTGCCCAGGCCTTGTTTCTCTCATGAAGGAGACTGGACAGATTAGCAGAAAACCAAGGATTGTCTCGTCCCTTTACTCTAAATGTACGCAGGGGTGCATGTCTATCAATGATCTCCATAAAACCAAGATAAAAATAAGACCGTGCGGTTTCTACATCAGCACACGGATCGATTTTACCCCAATCAAAATCAAACAGATCATGCTACACAAAATGTTTTTTGTCTCTCTTAATGATGACCCCATGCCCTCTGCCCTGGTCAAAACTTGCCTACCCATCCTCTGCTCCACCATTGTTAAAATTATCAACTCCTCCCTGGATTCAGGCAAGGTTCCTGCCGTCCTCAAGATAGCAGCTGTCACCCCCATCGTCAAAAAACCTGGTCTCGACCCCGAGGATCCCAGCAACTTCCGGCCGATCTCCAACCTTCCTTTTCTTAGTAAGATCATGGAAAGAGCAGTTGCTGCCCAACTCCACCATCATATGTCCGACCATGAGCTCTACGAACCATTCCAATCAGGCTTCAGATCCAACCACAGCACAGAGACGGCCCTTATTAAAATAACCAATGACCTCCTCATAGCCAACGATTCAGGCCTCGTCAGCATCCTTATCCTCCTGGACATCTCCGCCGCGTTCGACACAGTCTCCCACACTATCCTACTCAACCGCCTATCCGTCTACCTTGGCCTCTCTGGTACAGCCCTCTCCTGGTTCCATTCCTACCTCTCCAACAGGCAACAGTTTGTGACCATCGGAAAATCCAGCTCTCCCCCAGCCCCTGTCAACCAAGGTGTGCCGCAAGGTTCGGTGCTCAGCCCCCTTCTATTCAACATCTACATGCTCCCCCTCGGTGAAATCATCCGCCGACATAGTCTCAACTTCCACTCCTATGCCGACGACACCCAACTCTACATCAGTACCAATCCATCATCCCAGCTACCCCCACTGTCACTTGTCAACTGCCTCCGCGACATCCAAGCCTGGATGTAAAAAAATCTACTTAAACTCAACAATAACAAAACAGAGCTCATGGTTGTGGCCCCGAAAACACTGCTCCGGAAGGTTGGAGATCTGCTCCTCACCATCGATGGCGGCTCCATCCACCCTTCCCCTGAGGTTCGCAGCCTGGGCGTCACTCTGGACTCTAGCCTCACCTTCAACTCCCACATCAGGTCTACTGTCAAAACCGCTTTCTTTCACCTACGAAACATCTCCAGACTCCGGCCCTCTCTCCCCAACCCCGTCGCAGAAACATTAATTCATACCTTCATCTCCTCTCGTCTGGACTACTGCAATGGAGTTCTGTTCGGGGTCACCAGCAAAGCCCTGGACAGGCTTCAGTACGTCCAGAACTCTGCAGCCAGGCTCCTCACCCACACTAAGCCCTGGCAACACATCACCCCTACCCTCATCCACCTTCACTGGCTCCCGGTCAAGTCACACATCCAGTACAAACTCCTCCTGCTAACTTACAAATCTCTCCACTCCCTAACCCCTCCATACATCTCTGACCTCCTTCAGCCCTACACCCCCTCTCGTCACCTGCGGTCCTCTGACAAAGGGCTGCTCTCCATCCAGCGCTCCAAGCTGAAAACATTTGGCAACAGAGCCTTCAGTGTCGCAGCCCCCACCCTCTGGAATTCTCTGCCCTCTGCAATCAGGAATGCAGACACTCTGGACACCTTCAAAAAACACCTCAAACACCATCTGTTCACTCAGGCCTTTGGCCTCAACTAATATACAGTACTCAGCAACCTGTTCCTGTTTTGTTTTCTTCAGCCTATGTATCTGTATGATTATTATTACTTTTTGTTGTGTTACTTCCCATTGTAAAGCGTCCTTGGGTTTCGTGAAAGGCGCTATATAAATTGAAATAATTATTATTATTTATAATGCGAGGTTTAACCTTTTGGACCTTAGTGTCCCTAATTGTGGCTACAACACAGTGATCACTCATATAATTTGCAAATAATCCCACAGATGAATATTTATGGGGAACATTAGTTAAAATGAGATCAATTAGGGAGGATTTATTAGGGGACTTAATATTAGGGCGAGTAGAACTGTCCACAATTTGAGTAACATTTAAAGAGATACAAAGGTTTTTAAAATCCTCTGACACTGCAGTTAACCAGTCCCAGTTAAAATCTCCAAGTAGCACTATTTCCTTGTAGTCTAGTTGTGATAACAAATTTGCTAGTGAAGACAAGGAATATTTGACAGCTGAGGGGGGTCTGTAACAGCCCACCACCATGACCTGTTGACCCTTTGCCACTTCTATATTTATGGCTAAAAATTCAAATTGCTTACTGATCGATTTGGAAACTAATGTGGTTACACTGAACTTATTCTTAACATAAATGGCTGCGCCACCACCTTTATTAGGCCGGTCAGTACGATACACATTAAAACCATTTAAGGCAATGTCAGAGGCCAAAATAGATTTGTTTAGCCATGTTTCTGATAAAACAATGACGTCAGCGTCAGTTGAGCTCGCCCAGATACGGACAAAATCTAGTTTACCTAACAGACTGCGCACATTCAAGTGGATGAAACCCAACCCAGACCTAGCTTTAAAATCAGCAGGAGTAGCGATCTGACTACTACTACTGGGCGGACCAGGGTTAGTTTGTACATTTCCTGACAGTAATAACAACAACAAAAAACAGGCATCTTTTCCTCTTAAACGACACACATACATTGTCATCTACTTTAGAATCACCGGAAAAGTCTGCGAGAGTGTGATTTGAGCTTAAGAAGCAGTCCTGAAGAACCATCATCGCAGGAAAACAAAAAAGACAAACATATTTTGTCGAGCATATTGTCTGTGACAAGGCAACCGGTAATTGTTTGAGCAACACATCCGAACCTTTGCAGGGGATGCCCACTGCGGGTGGCAGAACAGACCTGAATCCAGTAGACTTCTCAGAATGACTAGAGATCTTCTCATAGTCCAAAACAGTTAACAGGCACAGCAGAATCCCGATATGGGCCATTTTCCCAGACCAGCACACAGTATCCGCGATGTTCCTGGAGCGAAATCAGCACAGCAGCAAAGGACTGACAAAAACAGCAGCGTGGAAGCGCTCCGGTCCCTCCGTGGTATCCCCGGGGTGAAAGCAGGCCTCTGCAACAGCAGAACCAGGACAGGTGGAAAGCAGGCCCCAGCGGTGGTAAAATTCTCCTCCGTACAGCAGCACACGCCCGGTGGAAGCAGGCCAAGCCCGAAGCGTGGATCCACTCCGTCTCTCCGCGACGACGTGGATCCACTCCGTCTCTCCGTGACGACGTGGATCCACTCCGTCTCTCCGTGACGACTCCGGGGTAAAAACCTCTCCAGTACAGCCGTATTCTACAGGTGGGAGCAGGCCTCCGTAGATCGCAGATCGCAGAATCGCAGGCAACAACAGGTGGAGCCGCTCCGTCTCTTCGCGACGAGCAGGCCTCCGTAAATCGCAGATCGCATGCAGCAACAGGTGGAGCCGCTCCGTCTCTTTGCGACGTCTCCGGAGGAAAAACACCTCAGTACAGCCGTACTCGACAGGTGGGAGTAGGCCTCGGCAGATCGCAGACAACTAAAACTACTACTTGTATAAGCAGGGATGGCTAAAAGTTTGTAAGCAGGAGAGCTAGATGCTAACAGATGCCAGATGCTAACAGGTAGTGCGAGCCTATGGAAATTGCAACTGCCTCCAATGACAGCGTAGGATCGACCGAATGAACAGTATGAAGTTCATCAACATTGAAATATATGTTATTATCAAAATAATATTGAACTGTTACAAAACGTAGTGCAACTGTAGAAGCTTGCTCTGTTGTCTCACTGAAAGAATAACTTTTACCACGTTTTTTTACAGACAATATTGAGTGATAAATAGTAGCAGTTCTCACTGTGTGTTAAATATCTTTGCCTTCAATACATTAAATTAGAAAGCTGACAAAATCATAGTGCTTGTTAACATCTAAATGTAACTTTTTGCATGGAAAAAACCCTCAACTTAACTGATGTGTAGGTGATCTAGTATTTAGTATTGTTTAATGGAATGTATATCAGTTTATTCAAGTCAATACTTAGTCAATATCTTTCTTGATTCTTTGTACAGTATGAAAAAAAGAGTCTTTGTACCTGTGCTGAAGTTCACTGCTGTGAGGAGTCCAGTTCTGTCTCTCACTCTCTGGTCCAGCCTGTCTGCATCACCTGGACACCTTAAACCAGAGGTGCCCAGTACGTCGACCGCGGGCGACCGGTCGACCGCGGGGGCAATGCTGGTAGATCGCGAGTCATTCATAAAAAAAAAAAATCCTGTTCCGTTAAAATAGACAAAACAGGTTTTGATCCCTCCTCCCTTGGCCTCCCTGCCACTTAATTGAGGAGTTTACTTGATTGACAGAAAAAGCGACCTATTGCTTTCCAGTCTGTTAACCCAGAATGCAAAGCGATACAAAATCAGTCAAGTGCCGGGAAAACTCAAATTAAGTTAAAGAGACAAACAAGAGACAAACAACAAAATGAGTGCGGGACCGAGCAAGAAGCTAAAGACATACCACTTCCACCCAGAATGGGAGGAAGAATATTTGTTTGTGATGTCACATTCAAAGGTTATTTGCCTTATTTGTAAAGCAAGCGTCGCTCTGCCAAAGAAAGGTAACGTGGAGAGGCATTATCGGAGTGTTCACAAGGCATATGACAGCGACTTCCCTCCGAGTAGCGAGTTGAGAAAGAGAAAGGTCATGTATTATTGCTACACAAACATTATCTCGCAGTCTTAGTGTCGCCAACTCGTTTCTAACATGCAAAAAGACAAACAAATGTCGGTGTATTTTCGATCTTTCCAATCGAGACGAGATCTCTCTCCCCCGTCTGTGCGCGAGGGGGCGGGGCAGTTTACACACACGCGGCTGCTACAAGCAGCAACACACGGAGGAGATGGCGGAGAGAAGTGCTCCAAGGTGTGGTTAAATGTTACCCGTCTTGAGGTGGACAATGCTCCTTGCCAAGAGAGTTCAGCATGTGAGGGCGGTAACACGAGCAATTTGTCTAAACATTTAGCAAAAGTGCACCACATCCAGACGGAGGAATGCACCGGGTTCGACTGTCTTTCTAGCAGCTCTGCAGCCCCATCCACGAGTAACGTTTCCACGTCAGGTGTTATCAGCGACGTGCAGTCAGGGGAGGCAGGGGAGGCAGAGCCTCACCTGTCATACTCATAGACTGGCCATACTCCAATGTAACGGAAAAACAACTAAAGAAAAACTAAATAGTAATAATAATAACATGTCTCCACTGATCTGTGTTGTAAATGTGATTTCTGTATGATTCCAATCGCTTTTTATAGTCAAAATCAGCAAATTTGCCGAGCTCCTCTACAACTACATGGGAGCGATGAGGAGTGAGGCAGGGACGAGCTCTGCCTCACGTAAGCCCACAGTAACTTGCTGGAGCGCGGGCACTAATTTAGCGCGGGCACTTATTTTGTGAGCGCGCTCAAGCCAGTTACTGTGTGGTAAGGTGAGGCACAGATGAGCTCTGCCTCACCTCAAAATGCGTCACCTCACAGAAACTGGCTGGAAAGCGGACCCTAAGCGTATGCCTGCACCATCTCACTGTAGGTCACCAATGTAATGTTTGTAGATCCCTTTATTACATTTATCCTCGCCATCCATAGTCTAAATAACTTATTTCACGTATATATGATATTTAACGGCAATGAAAAAAGCACCAGGGGAGGCAGCCATAACCTCTGCCGCACTGAAGGGGGCGCACATGAGCCCACAGGTCCTTGTTGCTACTGTTATTCTACGCAGAGACAGTATAGACGCGAACAACAAACTAGACTTTTGAAACTAGAGGAAGATACGGAGGACTTTTACAAAAAAGTAATAGAGATTGTTGTCCAGAAGGATAGCATGGACTTCATCTTCAAGTCAAGGTAAGACCACATTGGTAATGAAAATTGGTTCTTACTAAGAAAGAACAATCCAATATTTAGATTGTGGGTATCCTTTTGTTGAACGGTCTGTTTAAAATGAATCGAAACATCAGACCAAAAAAGCTTTTGAAAATAACAGAATATTTCGATTAAGGTCAGAATATAATATTTGTAAATCTGACTCTGAAAGAGTCAGTGCCTCACCAGCCATGAACCTCACCGCACGTCACTGGGTGTTATGTATGCTAGCAGCAACACACGCAGTTAACTCAATGATTCAAACATGGGTTAATGATTATAGGAAACTGAGTTACTCTTTATTTTGTTAAAGTTTCAGCTATTCTGTTCACAGTTCTGTCATCAGATTATTTAATACGATTTGTTAAAACATTGTTGTTTCTTTTGATGTGAAATATTATTTATTTAATTGAAATAAAAAGCAATGTTAGTTTTGTTTACAATTTGTTAATTTAATAATATATGTATTTTTGAATCAAGTATTCATCTTTATTGTCTTCATTGTTAGTTTCCACATGCCTAAAACAACCTCAAGCTAAATCTAAAAGTTGATGGCTAAACAAGAGGGTTTGAGAAATTGTGCAAGGCATACAGTAATAGTCTGAATAGTCGATTAGTCGTTTCATTAATCGATAGATTAATCGATTATCAAATTAGTCGTTTGTTGCAGCCCTATTATCCCATGTATAAATAAAACGTGTTATTCAGCAACCCTTGCAATTTGGGATTTTATTTTTGGTTGGTAGACCTCGGTGAGCTGGTCATTTCAAAAGTAGCTCACCAGCCCAAAAAGTGTGGGCACCCCTGCCTTAAACAAACAGATATATATGTAAAGTACCATGTGTACAAACAAACAATATAACTGATTATCTTCTGTTGAACATGTTGGATTGTGTATTGTCCGAGTCAGGGTCCTTTTTTATTTTACTGTAACTTTGGAAGTTGTGTTACCAATGCTTACTGTTTATTTGATACCCATTTGGTAATGCAATTAATAAAAACAACAAGGTTTGGGTTCGTTCTTCAGATGACTGTAACGTTAACGTGTAAGCTCAATAATGAACTCAATCTCAACCAACCATATTGTAATATCTAACTAATCATCTTGAAATATGACATTAATAATTGTAATATACACATCTTATTGTGAGGTTGATTTCACATACACTACTTCAACGTTAACTTGTCTACATACTTGAGCATAGCCAATTTATTTTAACTTTAGCTATGCATACATAATAACATATCTCTACGTTACAAGGATGACCTTATTTTATCAACCTCAAACAGAAGCCGTTTGTTCAACAGTATTATCCCACTTAACGTCTATTTCGTTTTAACCTTTATATATACAGTCTATTTTAACTTGGAGGCTACGATTAGCATCGATGTAGCTACCACTCCCTACACGCTAACCCAAGCCTTAACATTCATTACGTAGCTGATTAAAATCATTAACACATAAATAAAGCACTCGAATTTCACTTACCGCAAAACCGCATTCATGCACCGTCTGTTTTAACCGCAGAGCGAGTCACAATAGTCCGATATATAAGCATGAAGAACAAACAACCACGGCCGGCTTCAAGTTGTGTTTCCTGGATGAACTGACCAGGCAGAGTCCCTGTAGCTAGCTTCACGGAGTAGCTAGCAGAGAGACCTTATTATTCTTATTTCTTATTATACATCCATGAGAGAGACAAGAAGCTAGCAGCAGCAGTCACTTGACAGAGCCGTCACTCAATGTGACCACGCCCTAATTTATGCAAAAACGTTAAGACCTAATATAAATAAAAGGGTCGTGTTAGAAAACAATTCACTCACAGATCCATAATCATGAAGGTGGAATCCAACTATATCGATAATAAAATGTATGGAGCCAGGGGTACACATGTTTTTTTTCTGCTGTAAAATTGGGTATTTTAACATGGGGGTCTATGGAAATTGCTCCTTTCTGCAGCCATCGCCTATCGGCCAATATATGAACTGCAGTGTGTGGGCACTTCCGTCCCGGCTCTTCCCCAGAGTACACACACACACACACACACACACACACACACACACACACACACACACACACACACACACACACACACACACACACACACCACACACACACCACACACACACCACACACACACACACACACACACACACCACAACACACACACACACACACCACACACACACACACCACACACACACACAACACACACACCAACACACACACACACACACACACACCACACACACACACACACACACACACACACACACACACACACACCACACCCACACAACACACACACCACACACACACACACACACACACACACACACACACACACACACACACACACACACACACACACACACACACACACACACACACACACACACACACACACACACACACACCACACACACACACACACACACACACACACACACACACACACACAGTAGTGAAATATTTGTATTTATTCATGTTGGCAAACTATGGATAAGCTTAAAATGGGAATAATTTGGGTAAAACTGTGAGCTGGATTTGGGGCCTGTTGACATGTGTTTTTGAAGACAAAGGAAGATGGGGGAAGGTGAGAGCATGTCTTGAGTTGCATTCAACTTAGATCTAGCTACAGTGATTGGGGAAACCTAAGGTCTAAGGTGTTAGGGATATTTGGGGCTGCCAATCAAGGAGGTCCAAATGGGAGGATCTGATAACTCCTCCCATTGTCAAAGAGTATAAACACAGACACACACGCGGTGTTCAGCCTTTTTCCTCTGGCTGGCTCACGTGCAGGTAAATTCGGGATCCCAAAGATTAACTGTATTGAATTTGTACTGTATTGATTGTATTGCATTGTCATATTACCATTAAAGTAGATTATTGTTTACTTGGTAGCTCTGGATTTATTCCTGTATTATAACCAGCTTGATAGGGACGCGCGGAGATTTGAAAAGCGGACCAGATATCCCTTTAAATCTCTAACAAATGGTGACCCGGACGTGCCAGATATAACAAAGCTGAGGAAGAATCCAGACGACCAGAAAGTTTAAATGGAATATACAATGCATATTTTACTATGTTAGGAAAGTTATATACAAAACGTGAACGTTGATCGCCAGGTAGACAGAAAGTCCTGCGTAACGTAAATAGAGCAGTTTGGCGCGGATCTGCAGGTAGTTTATTCCTGAGTGGCGTGGAGACGGTGCAGTTTGTTCGGTGCGAGGTTTGATTCCTGCACGACAAAACCTGGAAACACGATATTTTAGATCGGGTCGCCGTTTAAAACTGGGGTTAAATAACAGACCAAGGCTGAAAGCTAAAAGCCAGAGGTCTGTTATATGTTAAATCGGGGGAGAGCGTTTCCCTTTGTCTGTAAACTTCTGCTGCTGCCATCTAGTGGCTGAAAGGGGGTATCACACCCTTGACATTTGTATGGTTTAGCTTCGAGCTTCGAGTTTAATCTGTAAACTTCTGCTGCTGCCATCTAGTGGCTGAAAGGGGGTATCACACCCTTGACATTTTTCATTACATTGCTGGCCGGTATTGAAGACGGGAAGCACGTTAATAGTAACAACGACAATAGCCCAGTATATTAATTAGAACTGATTTTGGAAAACTGGTACAAAACAATAAGGAATTGAACATTTTTTACAACGACAGCACCAGGAGATGAGTAAACTCAAGAATCTGTAGAGTGTAAATACATTGTGAAAAACACATTTTACACTCGAACTGTTTGCACATCATAGACAAGGAATTTAGACAATATAAATAAATGTTCAGAAAGTAGACATAGGCCTACACTTGATTCAAATGTCATTACTGTGATCCGATTGGTGTGCTCTGCAGGTTTACTATTGTTCGAAGTAACAGTGGGATTTAAAATGAGAGAAAATATGGGGATGTTTTTTTTCCGTAGTGTGTGGAATATGTGATGCTGGATACATGTAAGTATTTCAGAGTTGTGTTGGGTAAATATGTAGCAATGGATGAAACCATTTTTGGAGTGAGTTTTTGTAATATCATTAGTAGACATTAATTATGTTGTTTAGATGGCATTTAACAACTAAGACAGATAGTATGATTTGAAAGAGACCGAGTGGAAAGGGTTGGATTTATTTAACATCAGTGTGCTAGACTTCTTATAGGTAAGGTGTCCCGAGACCTGGACTCCCCCTCTGAGTTAGAAAGGCTTCGATCCCGACCCTCCAAGCAGACAAAAGACCTAACCCAACAGGAGACTCCTCCTTCTCCATCGTACAGACAGAGAACCAGAGCTGAACCAACAACAACAACAAGACTACATCAAGACTGCAGCCAGAACTATCTCCACCTGTGGCATCCAGAACCAAAGAGCATGCTGACATACAGAGAGATACTCTCATCAGCCCCTCAGACAGGACATGAGAGCAGAATCCGCCCTCCATAAAAACAGCAGAGAGACTGTAAAGGAGGAGTGCAACAACAGTGGCATGATGGGGCTGCAGATGTAACTGGGCCAATGGCTGCCTAAAAAAGTTACAGCTGATGGACTGAAGAGAAGACAGAATCAGAGGAGTTGGCATGGTTGATTAGAAGTGAGGAGGCCGGGGTCACGGCTTGAGAAAACCAGGGGAGGAGAAAAGGAGAACGGGAATGAGTGAGTTTACACATAAACACTTATTCACAAAACGCACATTTAAATAACTTGAATTAACTTCATAAATACGTAAAGACAGAAAGATTTATTAATCAATTGGTAAATTAAAAATAGCAGTAAAGAGGAAACTATTAAAGTAAAATGATAATCATCCTCTCAGGCAAGGGGCCAGACTTGCCTGGTCTCAGGCAAGGGGCCAGACTAAGATTGGTCCAAAAGACCTCATGAAAGACGACACAAGAAGTGAGGATACCCGGCCCGGAGGAAGCCCGGGGTCCCCTTCTGGAGCCAGGCCCAGAAGGAGGACTCGTCGGCGAGCGTCTTGTGGCCGGGCTTACCACGGAGCCCGGCCGGGCCCAGCCCGAAAAGGCAACGTGGGCAACACCTCCGCTTCTCCGTCCCGCGGGCCCACCACCTACGGGAAACATCGATGGGGTCGGGTGCGCTGCCAGAAGGGTGGCAGTGAAAGCGGAGGGTCTCGACGGACCAGACCCGGGCGACAGAAGCTGGCTTTGGGGACGTGGAACGTCACCTCTCTGGGGGGGAAGGAGCCGGAGCTTGTGCGGGAGGTGGAGCGTTACCAGTTGGATCTGGTTGGGCTCACCTCTACGCACAGCGTCGGCTCTGGAACCTTACTTCTGGATAGGGATTGGACTCTATTCTTCTCCGGAGTTGCTCAAGGTGTGAGGCGCCGGGCGGGTGTGGGGATACTCACAAGTCCCCGGTTAGGTGCTTCGTTGTTGGAGTTTACCCCAGTGGACGAGAGGGTCGCCTCCCTACGCCTGCGGGTTATGGGGGGGAAAACTCTGACTGTTGTGTGTGCTTATGCACCCAACAGCAGTTCAGAGTATACGGCCTTCTTGGAGACCCTGGAAAGAGTCCTATATGGGGCTCCTGAAGGGAACTCTTTAATCTTGCTGGGAGACTTCAACGCACATGTGGGCAATGATGGAGACACTTGGAGGGGCGTGATTGGGAGGAACGGCCCCCCTGATCTGAACCGGAGTGGTGGTTTGTTACTGGACTTCTGTGCTAGTCATGGATTGGCCATAACAAACCCCATGTTCGAACATAAGGATGCTCATAAGTGTACGTGGTACCAGAGCACCCTAGGCAGAAGGTCCATGATCGATTTCGTTATCGTATCATCGGACCTGAGGCCGTATGTTTTGGACACTCGGGTAAAGAGAGGGGCGGAGTTGTCAACTGATCACCATCTGGTGGTGAGTTGGGTCGAGTGGCGGGGGAAGCCTCTGGATAGACCTGGTAAGCCCAAACGTGTAATTCGGGTGAACTGGGAACGTCTGGAGGAGGCCCAAGTTCAGGAGGCCTTCAACTCACACCTCCGGCGGAGCTTTTCGGGCATTCCTGTGGAGGTTGGGGACATTGAACCAGAGTGGTCGGTGTTCAAAGCCTCTATTGCCGAAGCCGCGGCGGGGAGCTGTGGTCTCAAGGTCCTAGGTGCCTCAAGGGGCGGTAACCCTCGAACCTCCTGGTGGACACCGGTGGTCAGGGAAGCCGTCCGACTGAAGAAGGAGGCCTTCAGGGATTTGTTATCCTGGGGGACTCCCGAGGCAGTTGCAAGGTCCCGACAGGCCCGAAGGGCAGCAGCCTCATCCGTGGCCGAGGCAAAGCAGCGGGTGTGGGAGAAGTTCGGAGAAGACATGGAGAAGGACTTTCGGGCGGCACCAAAGTTGTTCTGGAAAACTGTCCGACACCTCAGGAGGGGGAAGCAGGGAACCATCCAAGCTGTGTACAGTAAGGATGGGACGTTGTTGACCTCAACTGATGGAGTGTTAGGGCGTTGGAAGGAACACTTTGAGGAACTCCTGAACCCGACAACTCCGCCCTCTATGTTAGAGGCAGAGCTGGAGTATGACGGGGGATCAACACCAATCTCCCGGGGGGAGGTCACTGAGGTCGTCAAACAACTCCACAGTGGCAAAGCCCCGGGGGTGGATGAGATCCGCCCGGAAATGCTGAAGGCTCTGGGTGTTGAGGGACTGTCATGGTTGACACGTCTCATCAACGTTGCGTGGAAGTCGGAAACAGTGCCGAAGGAGTGGCAGACCGGGGTGGTGGTTCCCCTTTTTAAAAAGGGGGATCAGAGGGTGTGTGCCAATTACAGAGGCATCACACTACTCAGCCTCCCCGGGAAAGTTTACTCTAAGGTACTCGAAAGGAGGGTCAGGCCGATTGTCGAACCTCAGATTGAGGAGGAACAATGCGGAGTTACTGTGGGAGGTGCTGCGGGAGTATGGGGTGAGGGGGTCTCTACTCAGGGCCATCCAATCTCTGTACTCCCAAAGCGAGAGCTGTGTCCGGGTCCTCGGCAGTAAGTCGGACCCATTTCCGGTGAGGGTTGGCCTCCGCCAGGGCTGCGCTTTGTCACCAATCCTGTTTGTAATATACATGGATCGGATTTCGAGGCGTAGTCATGGGGGAGGGGGTCTGCAGTTCGGTGGACTAAGGATTGCACCACTGCTTTTTGCAGATGATGTGGTTCTAATGGCTTCATCGGTCTGCGACCTTCAGCACTCACTGGATCGGTTCGCAACCGAGTGTGAAGCGGCTGGGATGAGGATCAGCACCTCCAAATCTGAGGCCATGGTTCTCAGCAGGAAACCGATGGACTGTCCACTTCAAGTAGGGAACGAGTCCTTACCCCA
The DNA here is from genome assembly GCF_902827175.1 of Gymnodraco acuticeps. NCBI lineage: Eukaryota > Metazoa > Chordata > Actinopteri > Perciformes > Bathydraconidae > Gymnodraco > Gymnodraco acuticeps. The sequence goes on along the minus strand of NW_022991201.1, from coordinate 1,252,939 downwards.
AGTGAAGGAGTTCAAGTATCTCAGGGTCTTGTTCTCGAGTGAGGGAACAATGGAGCGTGAGATGGGCCGGAGAATCGGAGCAGCGGGAGCGGTACTGCAGTCGCTTTACCACACCGTTGTGACGAAAAGGGAGCTGAGCCAGAAGGCAAAGCTCTCTGTCTACCGGGCCATTTTCGTTCCTACCCTCACCTATGGTCATGACCGAAAGAACGAGATCGCGGATACAAGCGGCCGAGATGGGTTTTCTCCGCAGGGTGGCTGGTGTTTCCCTTAGGGATAAGGTGAGAAGTTCGGTCATCAGGGAGGGACTCGGAGTTGAGCCGCTCCTCCTTCGCGTCGAAAGGAGCCAGTTGAGGTGGTTCGGGCACCTAGTTAGGATGCCACCTGGGCGCCTCCCTAGGGAGGTGTTCCAGGCACGTCCAGCTGGGAAGAGACCAAGGGGTAGACCTAGGACCAGGTGGAGGGATTATATCTCTTCGCTGGCCTGGGAGCGCCTTGGGATCCCCCAGTCAGAGCTGGTTGATGTCGCCAGGGAAAAGAAAGTTTGGGGCTCTCTGCTGGAACTGCTACCCCCGCGACCCGACCACGGATAAGCGGGAGAAGATGGATGGATGGATGGATAATCATCCTAAAACACACTGACAGAGTAGAACCATATTCTTCAATATTTTCATCATGTTAACAAATCATTCTTTAAGAGATTTTTATTCACGTGTGAATAAAGTAGCGATCTCATTGGTTACAATATTGATCACCATTAAAAGGATAGTTTTAGGAACCACTCTATAAGACAAATCTTTATTTGTATTAATAATGTTAAAGGGAGAGCTGGTGCCAAGCCACATATAAAATTCCAATCTAAAGTGTTGATTTCACCATTGTAGCATAGTTATTACCATAAGAGGGCTTTAAGATGGAAATATAAAACAACTTCGGTTTTAAATCCTTGATAAAGGAGGGAGTAATTGTTGCATGTTCGGACACCCAAGGTTCCACACACTGCTAAAGAGTTTAACATTGTTTTTTAAGTAGAGCAGAATTAAAGATAAATGAGTATAATGAGCTATGAAATGCAGAGCGACACAGATCCTAGTAATGTTTTGACTCAAGATAATAGTTATGTACACAAGTTTCTGAAATAGATCATTAGACATTTTTAATACTAATTAGGTGTAAATGGATTGCAGTAGTAGTAGTACTCGAAGGAAGTGAGTTTTGTACCAAGTTTCAGGAAAAGTGGGAGGCAGAAGTCCCAATGACAAGTGAGAATCATCTTGAAAATCATAGTTGAAATCGTGACATATTTTTGTAGACAAAGGATACTGGCCTATGCTGAAATGTCAAAGTCTCTGCAGAGCACGACACATGGCCAAAAAAGAATGACACCAACTGACCTTTGACCCTGACCGACAGTGTAACTTGACAAGGCACTGTGGATGACTGACTCTGGGGTGAAGCTGACCAAACTTGACATGACAACCAGACAGTGTGAGTGTGAATGAATGCCGCCATGTGATCAGTGTAACTGCATGATTCTAAAACAATAACCAACCAAGCATGTTTTTGGACTAACATATTATTTTGGTGCTCCAAGGGAAACGAGAGGTTTCCTAAAAATTCCACAAAAAGGGGAAACCGCACATGTGACCCGGTTATATTTTACTCTCACATGAGTTGGCGGTTTGCAAATGTAAAACTAAAATCTGAAGATTCTGTTTCTTTTAGGCCTGAAGGACGGAGAGGAACACTTCTTTTCACTGAAGTGTTTACTGTGGAAATAATGATAATGGATGTCAAATTGTAAATAATGTTCGTTATGTCCCTAACCAATTACCTGACAGTTTTTGTTCCCCTCCCATTACAGGGTTTTGTTACACATGATTTCATGTGTAAAAGGAGGGAGTGTGTATAATGTATAAATGTCAACATGGCTGTAAAATTCACAATTTAAATTGTTCTTTTAAGGATTGACAGAAACCTTCCGCCCCAACCCAGATGTTCAAACTGAGCATTGAATGTAATTAACCTGCTCCATATCTGGGGATAAGATACTGTTTGATGAATGTTGAGATGTTTCTAAATATTGATTTGAGTTATAACAGGTAACACAGAAGCAGTGGCCAAGGGGCTACTGTGAGAGATGTAATTCCAGAATGGAATACCGAAGAAGTTGACCTGTGATAATGAAACAATTTTGTAATAGTTTAACAGACATTAGAGTAACTGAGGTTTGAAATGTAGAAAGAACATATTACAGTTAAAGCTAAAACATAGTAGTGTATTGAGACAGAATTTAATTTAGACAACATCATGTAACTAGCCTGGTAAAGAAGTAAAAGCCATAGACTTTATTGTTTAGGTTATTATGGGGATATACATTTCATCTAAATGTATAATAGAAAGACATTTGATGACAGTTTGTTGGAATTCTGTATTCATTTTTTCAGCGTGATAATATCTAAGCACTGACAGGTAGAAGCAGTATCACCAGGAAATCATTCACTTTGTTAGTATCATGATTTTGGTTGTTTTTGAATCCATAACATTAGTGTGTTTCTTTACCAGAAACATTAGCAGTTCATATTATATTTGGATTTTAAATAGGATTTAATTTAAAAATAAACACGGATGCTTGTCAGAAATTCAGAGCTATTGAAATATGTTATTTAGTTTACCTAAAGATGTTGAGGTTCTTATTTAGTTGGCACAATCCAAGTATTAAGATTCTGAAGCTGCACTGGCAGATACGAGGTCTACAATTAATTTAGAAAACCTGTTCACAGACGGCTGTTGTTTCAAGACACCCCACCAACAGGCTCCAAGTGGGTCAAAACAGCTGAGCGTAGGCTTGAGGGAGTTGTATCAGATTTCTCCACACAGGTTGCTGGCGCAAAAAGGGGGACCCGAGAAGCACGAGGCCGACACAGCAGAGTTCGTCTGGCTGAAGGTCATCAGGACAAAGTGGCTCAACCCCAGGCTCTCCGGCCCCGACTGAGTGACCCAGCGGACCTCTTATGCCGTCTGCCTGGGAGAAAAGGGGGACAGCTCGTACCACGGGAGCCAGTGTGCGGCGGGGAAACCACCTGCTAGGACCAGGGGACGACATCAGGACGGACGTGGCCCTGGCAGACGTGGACTACTCGGAAGCAGCGGACTGGAGGAGCAGGACCCTGGAGAGATCCTTACAGCAGACGACCCGGGAGGCATCATCAGCGGGCCGGAGAAGGAGGAGGAGGAAGACATCTCTCTAGCAGGCAGCCCAGAAGCTGCTGTCAGCGGATCGGGGGGACAAAGACACGGCAAGCCAGGACGGCACAGGGGACTTGTCGAGGCAGCAGAGGAGTCTACTTCTCTCTGATCAGTTCCACCCGTGAAGGGAAAGCCGCATCTCCCCCTCCCTATTAGCTGTCCTTGTGGGCTATTCCTCCGAGGGGGGGGGGGGGGCTGATGATTTTAGCACTCAGCTGCCCCCTCATGGTTCCTTCAATGCCATGGAAAGTGGTGTTCTGTCTCCATGAAGTTTTCAAGTACTCTAAATACCAGCTTCGGATGGATTTATACAATGTTTGGGGGACGGACACAGTAGAAAAGAATGACAGTGGGTATATTTCAAAATGCCTTGTCTAAGTTTATCTCTGGAGAAGGAGATAAAAAGGGGGATTTGTAGTGAAATATTTGTATGTATTCATGTTAGCAAACTATGGATAAGCTTAAAATGGGAATAATTTGGGTAAAACTGTGAGCTGGATGTGGGGCCTGTTGACATGTGTTTTTGAGGACAAAGGAAGATGGGGGAAGGTGAGAGCATGTTTTGAGTTGCATTCAACTTAGATCTAGCTACAGTGATTGGGGAAACCTAAGGTCTAAGGTGTTAGGGATATTTGGGGCTGCCAATCAAGGAGGTCCAAATGGGAGGATCTGATAACTCCTCCCATTGTCAAAGAGTATAAACACAGACACACACACGGTGTTCAGCCTTTTTCCTCTGGCTGGCTCACGTGCAGGTAAATTCGGGATCCCAAAGAATAACTGTATTGAATTTGTACTGTATTGATTGTATTGCATTGTCATATTACCATTAAAGTAGATTATTGTTTACTTGGTAGCTCTGGATTTCTTCCTGTATTATAACCAGCTTGATAGGGACGCGCGGAGATTTGAAAAGCGGACCAGATATCCCTTTAAATCTCTAACCACACACACACACACACACACACACACACACACACACACACACACACACACACACACACACACACACACACACACACACACACACACACACACACACACACACACACACACACACACACACACACACACACACACACACACACACACACACACACACACACACACACACACACACACACACACACACACACACACACACACACACACTACAGCCAGGACTGTCACTGTGGAGGAGAGATCTTGGCTAACAAGCCAAAAAGTGTTAAATACTGGGGTTAGGCTAAATATCACAGAGGAGATCCCAAGTTGTTGTTCTTGGTGTATGTTGTTTTTAACTTGTTTTTTTGGTCATCTATTGTTTGTCACTACAAAGAAGCTCGAGGACTGTCGAGACGAAAGTCAATATTGAAAGAAAAATAATAATATCTGAGAAAAACGGACGGATAAATAATTATTTGTATGTATTTTCGTTCAGGTTATTATTGTGATAGTATTGTTCAATACCAAGGGGGTATTTGTTTTATTTTGAATAGCGTAGTCTATTTTTCTTAATGATAAGCAAGCTGTTATTAAAAAACATGAATGCCGCTTCCGGTAACACGGCAACAAAAGGGGCAGGAATTATGATGTGCGCTCCGTTTTGTTTAGTGTATATTTTTAGGCAGCGCAGATGGTGTTCAGTGAGGTTTTCTGGGTTGCTTTGTTTCAAGTAGAAGAGACTTTCTTATTAATTCATTTAAGTTAATGATGTTTTGTAGGTAACTCACAATTTATCATTATAATTATAATACCCTGAAAATGGAATGTGACTGAATTATTATTATTATTATTATTAGAAATAATGCAATTAGGTATACAAAATGTTTGTGATTTTGTTTGCATGTGTGCTAACATTTGTTTGTTCTCTGTGTTTGAAGGTTTTCAACCTGATGAGAATCTGATGAAGTGTCTTATAAATAACTGCTGTGCAGAAAATAAAGACAAAAAGAAAGAATCTGAGTTGTCCAAGCGTCCTCTGTTGCCCTCCAGCCTCTCAAGTTTGGGCAAAACACTGAATACAGGCCAAAACCCAGAAGAAATTGACAAGGACTATAGTAATGCAGTTGATTTAGCAAAAATGTAACAAAATGAATGTGATTGAAGCATTTCAAACACTTGTGATGCACTAAACCCCTAGTAAATACCAACATTTTAACATGAATTTTAAGTCTTTAATAACTCACTAAATTAATAATCACTTATACAGTAGTTGACTTCCCTGTCTTGTGATTTTTTGACAGGTTAAAAAGTGAAGGAAAACCTGACTGTATGAATGACTTCAATTTTTGAGTGACTGATTGGATGCAAGTAAGAAAGTGATCAACTATCAGACCATATACTTGTTGCTAGTGGCCAAGCGATCGACAAGTAATAAGTGAGCGATGAACAATATGTAACTGAGTGACATTAAGAGGTCATGTCAAAGTAACAGACTGACTGAATAGGGATTAAGCGAGAGGAAGTCTGACTGCGTATTGAATAAGTAACTGACTTCCTGATTGAGAAAATAACTGACTCATAGAGAAACGAAGCAAAATAGAGAAAGACATTTCAAAAGGAGCAGCTGCCAATAACTCTGAAGAATGACATTGAGAACTCAATGTTAACAACAGCAAGGAAACACGCTGCACTTCTCTCAGATTTAATAGAGCTCGCCAAGAAATTAGCCACAGATATGTAAAGAAAATGGCAAAAGTTAGGAAGGAGGGACAAGGGGATGTAAGAAGAAAGCAAAGGGAACAAGGGAAGGACCCAATGGAGGAGAACATTAGGGAACAAGGCAAAAGAGAGAAATCATTTCATGACACCATATGATTATAGAAATGTCAAAGGAGTTCAGAGACAAGGGAGGTTGAAAGAAAAAAACAGATGGGAGGTGATGCAGGATGGATAAGGGGTGGACAAGGTGATGGAAAGCAAGAGATGGAAATCCTTTTTGCCACACAGAAAATATGTTATTGAAGTATTGGGAAGGTGGAGGGGGGGGAAAGAGGAGGAGAGGGAGGAATAACTGAGGAGGAAAATGACTTGGTAACACAGGCCATCAGTCATTGAGAAAGCAGGCCTGACACCACTGCATCAATAATTCAGATTACTACGGCTAATGAGCGAGATCCAAACAAATCACCTCTGAATTTACTGGAAGAACATTGAAACATTTCCTGTGCATAATAGAAACCATTATAGCTACAGTTTGGTGTACTGGCAACAAGGGGAAATGGGTTGGATACGATGTTCATCCCTCAAATCATTGAACCCTTTACATCTATTGTGGTGAGGAAAAGGGAGAATCCACAAGAGCAAGCATTGGCGAGCATGGAAGCCATGAACAGGAAAACCAAAGAAAAACTCCCATTTGGCAAAAGTCAGAAATAAATCAAAGACTGTGTTCAAGTAAGATGCAAAGGGAAGAGAATAGGTTGTCGCCTAGAGACTATTGGAGGTGGAAACAGCTGGAGTTCAGGAGACACAGAAAGTTAAAGACAAACCCAGGAAGCACTATGTGGTAGCACTTAGACTAAATCAAACCCAGTATGGTGCCTGACATTGGATAGATGACTGTAACTAACACAAACTGCACACATAGTCAACAACTTCCTTCCTCCCATCTCAAAGCACTGACAACAGCACCTTCACAGCAGGGCCAATACTGAAACCACAATCTACGCTCCCCACACAGCATGATAAAAGGCATTCATTTTTACAGCATGGTTTTTAAATGGCAACAATTAGTAGGAAAGAGCTACCTTTTCTTATAATACCTGCCTGTACTATAAAATCCATGAACAAAGATTGCGTTAATTGTGAGCTATGGTTAATCCTCCAATGAACAGGTCAAACAGAAAACCGAGAGTCATTAGTGCTTACGCAGTGTTTAGCTTCATAAGCCCCAGTCTAAACTCAGCAATGGCTTGGGCTATGCCCTGAAGGGCCAACCCAGTAGTTTATTGCACCTCTGTGTGCAGAGGTAGGCTCTTATTATTCCGATCCACTTATTTGACTCGTCCCTGGGTGTGGTAGCAAGCCCACTACTTTGAAATCTCTATTTCTCTTTAGATATATAACCCTCTAGATATATAATTCTCCCTGCCTCAGACCTGCTGTCCTCAACTTTTATTCTCTCTACCTCCCCTGACTATATAGGCCTAGGTAAAGGAAGTGCTTACATTGGTTCTTACTTTGTGCTGTAGTCAGCCTTAAGACAGAAACACAACACAAGCTAGATATAATATCTAGCAGAGCAGGGGTGATGAATGAGGAAGTATTGAAAGGATATAAATATCATTTCTCTCTATTTGTCCACCCCCTGAGGGACATATAGCAGGATTTAAAACAGGCAGGGGTCTATCACTGCTGACCAAACCTTTTTTCCTTTCAAATTGATTTATTTTTTCCCCGTGCCTTTCACAATCTGGATCATTTGTCTCTTTTTCCTTATCTTAGACAATTTGTATAGCTATCTATTCAAACACCTGCACATCAATCCTGATTAGGGAAAACAAGTTAAATGAAAATGTCCTTACCATAAAAAGGTAATTTACATCTTTCACTGAACCTCATTGTCAGTCAAATGATTTGCCAAAGATCCATTAACAACACTAAAGCAAATGTAACATTACAATTATAATCTTATCAAATAATATGTTATTCTGCCAATAAACATAAGTTACTTTAAATTAACATTAATGCCTCATTAGCTTTGATTAATAAGATTAGTGCATACAGATTTCCTGTGGTTAAAGAAGCCCAATGCAAGGATAAACATTAAACTGGTTATAACCTTTAATTAGGCTACCATTAGCTCAAGGACAACACAGTAAACTTTACTACACTTTCAAACGCCCGGGAGAGTAAGCAGCCACTATGATTGGTGAAAAGTCTTTCAATCAACAGTTGATTAAAAATAGCAACAACAGCAACTCATACATCAACTAAACTGAAATGTGTAAATGTTTAAGTCTTAAACTCTCTCTTCTGTCCTTCCTCACCCTTTCTCTTCACCGCAAAGGCAGACTAAAAATGTATTTAAAAGAAACAGTGAAATAAAAACATGATCTTGTCCCTGCCATGTAGCTTTCACTGCAAAAATGATGAAAAGTAGAGGAAAGGATAAGATGACAAACATTAGATAAAATATGCTTTCAATACTGGTTAAGAATTTGGATATCCTTGTCCCAGACGTAAAATGTTCAACATTTTCGGACTAACTTAATTAAATTAACCTTTAGCCTTACAGGTGTGCACTAAAGCTTGTAATGGCCAGGGGAAGATGAAGGGCAGTTGGTGGGATGAATACAAAATGCTGCTTCACCATTTTGTCCATTTTCAGCTAAATAAGATATTCCTCCGCCTTTTCCACCTCCTCTACCATGGCCCCAGGCAGGCAACTGGGAAAGAACATTTCTCACATTATAACCCCTCAATATCTCTCCTGTGGCTCATCGAAAGAGTGTGTGAGTTGTGACTGAGTGAGAGTGTGTGCGTGTCATGCAGAGTCATACAGAACAGACCATTATGCCAAAATGAAATGGTATTGACTAGGGATGTTACGATATACCGAATATCGCGGTATTGCGGTAAATAAACGTCCCAAGACCGTCGTGAGACTGACAAAATCTACCGCGATATTCTTTTTTTAATTAATTAATTTAAAAAAAAAAAAAAAATGTAAGCACTTTTTTTTGTTTTAAACCTTTATTTAACCAGGTGGTCCCATTGAGATCATCGATCTCTTTTTCAAGAGAGACCTGTCCAACATGGCAGCAAGTAGGTTACAACATGAACATAAAACAACAGAACACAAAAGGACATCGTATTTACAGGGCTTCATTTACACACCTGGCTATAATGGGCAGCTCCCTGGTGTTTTGTGAATATGAATCAATGCATTGCTGAAAACACACACTTCTCTGAGCAGGCTTTCCTACACGATCTGGCGGAGGTTAAATGGCACTTCATAGCGTTAATTCCATCTGTCGATGCTGCCGTCCAATTTTTTCTTGATCGCTTTTTATCGATTATTAATAGACATGCCCCCCTTAGAAAATTCAGAGTTAAGAATAGGAACACTCCATGGTTTACTAGAGAACTATCTGATCTAATTCATGATCGAAATAAGCAATGGTCCTTAGCTAGAAAGTCTAACACTAGTGATGACTGGCTTATTTTTCGTGTCCTCAGAAATAAATGTTCAGCCCTTATTAAAAAAGCTAAAGCTGATTACTATCTGAGCTTAACCACTGATTGTTTTAATGACCATTCTAAATTCTGGAAAACAATTAAATCACTTCAGAACAAGAAGGTTTCTAGTTTCCCACAAAAACTGAAGGTCAGTGATTATTTTATTTCAGATTGAGATGGTATGTCTAATGCTTTCAATGCTCACTTCAAAAAGGCTTGTCACATTTTCGATGAGCAAAGGCATGACTCTAAATGGTCGTACTCACAGCCCTAGTCAAGAGATGAACTCCCCTGTTTTTGATTTTGCTTCTTTCTCGGTCTCTGACGTCTTACAGGGTTTGTACTCAATTGATCCTAAAAAGTCTGCCGGGCTTGATGGCCTCGACCCGTTATTTTTTTAAATTGCAGCTCAGATTATAGCACAACCAGTGACTGATATTTGTTATCTCTCCCTGTCCACTCACACACTGCCAGCTGTGTGGAAGCAAGCTCTGGTATCACCCCTCTTGAAAGCTGGTGATCCCACAGAGTTGAATAACTAACGTCCTATCTCAAATCTTTCTGTGTTATCAAAGATTCTTGAGTCCCTAGTTTCTACTCAGCTAAAACTTTTTTTAAATTCACATAACATCCTTAACCCTATGCAATCTGGATTCAGATCAAAGCACAGTACTGTGACTGCCAGTCTGAAAGTCTTAGACGATATTAAGGCTGCTTTGGATACAAAATCTGTTTGTGTTGCATTGTTTATTGACTTAGCCAAAGCATTCGACACTGTAGATCACCACATTATGTATAATGTTATGTTGGTGTCTCGTTTCGGTCATAAAGCCATTTGCTGGTTTCAGAGTTATCTAACCGACCGTACTCAATGCGTTAGGTTGGGTAGTACTGTCTCTGACCCTGTCACCTTGGAGAAGGGAGTTCCACAGGGCTCTATTTTGGGGCCCATGCTCTTTTTATTATATGTAAATAGTATTTGTAATCAGATGCAATTTTCTACTTCTCATATGTATGCTGATGACACTATTGTATACTCATGTGCTCCTTCTCTGGATATGGCCGTTTCCAATTTAAAATCTGATTTTATCACCCTGCAGCATGCTCTTCTTGATTCTAAACTGCTATTGAACAGTAAGAAAACCAAAGCAATGCTTTTTGCTCCCAAGTCAGTGTCCTCTTGCCTCTCCATTGACACCCTTGATGGCTTCTCTGTTGAGTTTGTCGATACCTTCAAATATCTGGGCTTTTGGTTGGACAGTAATCTGAACTTTAAACATCACATTGAAGTTCTAACAAAGAAATTGAAATTCACTCTTGGCTTCCTTTGCTGACTTAAGGCGAGACATGGCAGGCAAAAACATCGTTTTTCAAGTACTGGTCAATTTTGAGATTTTGTGCTATTTTGATTCTATAACATGTTTTCTTTCAGGCTTTTGGAAGGAAAACGTACAAAATACACATTTAAGTGTTTATTTTACTATAGTTTGTCTATTTGCGTCTGTAGATTTCTCCAAAATTCACCAAAAGTTAGCATTCTAACGTAACATAAAGTACCGCGACCGCTGTGTGCACCATGTCAACAGAGATATCGTTGGAAAGCTGTGTCTCTCCTGCACAATCTCATTGGATCGAAATATGGTCATTTCCTTTGTATCAGCAACCAATCGTGAAAGCACAAAGGGGTCTTAAACCAAGAAACGAAATCTCATTGTGATTCGTTCAGCTGCGTCACGTGGTGTGCTAAAACACTTCCTGGTTAGCTTTCCGCTAGAAATTGAAATCTCAAAATGGCAAAAGAACGGCGAAAAAACGTTCACAGAGAAGACGAAAACAATTGTCACTTGCACGAAGCAAGGTTATACAAAAAAAAAATGACCCCGAACATGAAATACCTTCACGGAGTGCGTCGATGTGCAAGCTATCATCCAAAGAACAGGAGGGTTTAGCTAGCGCCTCACTCCAATCTTTTAAGGTCGTTTTCTCCAAATGAGTTTTTTCTCCTACTCTGAGTTCGAAATTTCAACTTCAGTAGCACGTAGAGACACCAAACCTTCCAGTTATATTCCTATCAATATTATGAAGGCTATTACAGAAGGGTTTGTTTATATATCATTCATAGCCTGAATTATACAACATTGTATACCTAAAAACATGGCGAAAATTGATATTTTAGGGCTGTTGACAGTATTTTCTGATTTATGGAGTGATAAAAAGAGATATCCAATATCCCTTCTGTAAAAGCCTTAGATACTAATATGACTACAAAATTAAACAAGAATTTTGAACCTGGCTTTATCCAAAGTTCAGATTTCGATTCCTGAAATGTGTTAAAATATGTGCATATTTAATGAGATAATGGTTATTTGCATATTTAAACATGCTATTTCAGAAAACTTGTAATACAAAAGAGAATTGCCTTATTGTAAGTAATTAACTGGAGAAATGTCTAGCTGATACCTTTAAGTTAAAAAAATTACCCTATTCACCTGGGGTGTCTCGCCTTAAATGTTGTTTTTCAATTTCATCCCGTAAAAGGTTGGTCTCTGACTTATTCCTGTCCCAGCTGGACTACGGTGATACCATTTATAGATTTGCCTGTCCCACTGTTTTGGCCAAACTTGACCCACTCTACCATGCTGCACTGCGTTATATATCAAATGCACCCTATAGGACTCATCATTGCAAACTGTATAGTCTAACTGGATGGTCCTCACTTACTATGCGTAGGATGCAGCATTGGTTTTTATTAATGTATAAAGCCATTTTAGGTAAGCTTCCACTGTACATATGTGCCAGATTTGCCCCAGTTTGTGACTCTTACAACCTCAGATCCAGTGCCTGGATACGGTTCCAGGTACCTGCTGTGCGGACTGAGGCTGGAAAAAAGAGTCTTTTTCATTATGGTCCTTGGTCTTGGAATGACCTTCAATCACGCCTAAAACTGAGGGCAATTGTCCCTATAGCATGTTTTAAATTGAAGTTGTCTGAAGTCCTTACAACCAGCTGCTCTTGCAGTAATAAGTAGTGTACCTTTCTTACTGTCCTAATGTGCACAATGTAGTGACTGCTTTTTTGTCTTTTATTTTCTTAGTTATGTTCTCTGTATTTTATATGTTTGTGTTATATGTAACGTTGCTGCCTTCTTGGCCAGGTCAGCATTGAAAATGAGATTGTATCTCAATGCTTTTATCTGGTTAAATTAAAAAAATAAAATAAAAAAACACTGATGTTAGCAGCCTGTCCCTGGGTGAAAAATGTATTAATAACTGAAAAACTTTTCTTTTTTTTTTAAACTCCTACTTTCAACTGCTCGAGATATTATAATTTGCTTTCATCGACACTATTGTAGGCTTTTTTATGCTTGATGAGTTGGTAAACAGATATATTTAAAGCAGAATGTTGGAACAATTAAATTAGATATTTCTATGCGGACGATACCGTGATGTACTGTGCAGGTCCCTCCATTAAGGAGGCTAGTGTTAAATTACAGGCTGTTTTTAACATTATTCAGACTCAGCTCGCCGAGCTTAAGCTTCTTTTAAATGTTGATAAAACCAAGGTAATGCTATTTTCAAAAGCTAAAAAGACACCAGAGCCTGTTTTGGATATTGTAACTGCGCAAGGAATAATACTCGAAGTGGTTGCCTGTTATAAATACCTAGGTATCTGGCTTGATGATTCGTTTTACTTTTAAACTTCATGTCAATAACCTGCTTAAAAAGCTGAGGGTTAGACTAGGTTTCTTTTTCAGAAACAAGTCCTGTTCTCATTCATAATACTCCGTTCAATGTCTCACTATGGGATGCGCCTCATCGCGGAGCAAACGGAAGCATCAATCTCATTACGCCAATCCTGATTGGCTGGTGATCTTGACGTCAGCGTCAGGGAATTCACCCCCTATAAGTAGCTTGCGCCACGACGCATGCGTCATTCAAACACCTCTTCTCGCTTCAGAGCACATCTCTATAGTAGCCGGACAAGCTTAACGGTCCACAGACTGAACCCAAATAACCATTTAGGTCGACGGGCGCTCGCCGGCTACTCCTTCTGCTTCGCAGGAAGACGGTAATACTAACGCCAGTTAGTATTGAAATCGACCTCGCCGTTCTCTTTCCCCGGAAAGTAAGGTAGGTCTGATTTTTTCAAGCTAGCGTTAGCTCGCTCCCTCACTATCGACACCACGGTAGCGAGGAAGCTCTTTCTTTTCTCTTCCCCACGGAGGAGGAAAGGATTAAAGGAGCATACTGTCACACCAGTCAGTATTCTCCGGGAATAAAAGACCCACACCGTCCTTTTCTCCGGATTAAGGACAGGGTGGTTACCTTTTTTTCTCCCAACCTACCTGTTGAGAGCGGGTCCTCTCCACGCCACGAGGCGAACAAGATGGACGCCTCTCTCCCTCACACCAGAGGAGTCAGGGACTCGGTGGCTTGACTCTGTGGCTGCGGGTTGAAGATCTCGGGCACAGACACACACCAGGTCTGCTCGTCCTGCCTCGGGCTGGAACACGCCCGAGGCGCTATCGACAACCCCGGCTCGTGCGGACATTGTGTCCGCTTCACCGTGAAGAGCCTCCGCCGACGGCTAGCACGCCAAGCTAGCCTGTCGGAGCAGGACCCCCCCATGTCCACTGACCTGCCGGCCGGCAGTCAAGACGCGGGGGCGTCCGCCGCAGAGAGTGAACCCCTCTCCGTGTCGGTCTGGGGCTCATTATCTGCGATGGCTGCAGAACCGGAATCCCGCGCCCTGGCAGGCCGGGACCCGGTGACGGCAGGAACGGGACCCCACGCTTTACCGAGCTGGGGCTCCCGGTTAGACCTCACCATGGTCTCACCCGCGGAGGATGTCCTCGAGCTGGACTACGAAGAGGACGCCTCGGTGTTCCTCCTGTCCGAGTCGGATGAACATGAAGAGGACATCTTCATGTCATCGGCTCAGGCTGCAAAGCCTGGAGCGAGGGCTGCTCTCCCGGGCGATAGCACACCAGCTTCGCCCTGTCTGAGCATGGACCTGCAGGCCGTGTGTAAACGCGCCGCGGCCAGACTCGACATCCCGTGGCCTGAAATGGCCAAGGAGACCTCCGGTTCCCGCTACAGGGTTTCCCACACATAGACTATACTTGGGCGGGCCGCCCAGGTATATTAACGGCCGCCCAAGTATATTTCGCGACCCATTTAGTTTTTTTTTAATAAATTTTTTTTTTTTATTCGTCCGTGACCACGACGCCATCTGCGATCGATTAACTTGTAGACAATGATCCCTCGCTCCCTTGCTCTGATCTCGCCTCCTTCTGGCCTGTTAAGTGGCCTGCCTCACACAGGGTGACTGGCTGTCCACATGATGTGGCCTGCCGACATGGCCACTGTCATACAGATCATAAATCAAAGCCCTTGATTGGTCTCTGTGTGTCATTCAAGCTCGGGATAACCTCAGCTCAGGTGAGGTAAAGGACTCTCTGAGTGTTTAGATAGTTAACTTAGTCTAAGTTCTCAGTGGGTCTCAAACGGTGTGGTCACCATTTATGTAAACACATATTTCCATTTGAGAGGGTAGTGATTGGTCTAATGGATAGTGAGGTGGGCTGAAGATCGGAAGGCTGTGAGTTCAAATCCCGCCAGGAACACCACCACTAGTGTGCCCTTGAGTAAGGCACTTAGCCCTTAGTTACTCCAGGGAGAATGTCCCTGAAATCGGTCATTATAAGTCGCTTTGGATAAAAGCGTCAGCTAAATGAAATGTAATGTGATTAGTAAAATATGCATGAATAAATAAATAAAAAGTTAACTAGGTGAAAAAAGGTAAGATACACTTTTAAAACTTGTTGAGAGAAAACTAGTCTTTGCTGCTGCCTCAAAGAGGAGCAGGGGGAGAGGATGGAGAGGGGGGAGAGGAGGGAGACAGGAGAGGCTGATTCAGGAGCACAGACACACTCACAACTATAAATGAACCAAAACTAAATTAATAAACAAGTTTCAGTGTTTTTTTCATATTGGAAATGGTATGTTATTGGTTATGGCCTTGATTTTATGATTATTGAAATGTATACAGTTCTGTTAAATATAGGTGTTTCCATAGATCTAGTCTCTTTATTTTCCCCTCAAAATGCACCAGATTGATGCATTTAACTCCAAAATAAAAAATAAAATCTTACCGGGGGGGGCATGCCCCTGGACCCCCCTAGAGGATTTGAGGTCGACCCCCACTAAAAATCACATGGATAGGTTCCTAAATATATTTTTTTAAATAGTAACCCATTTCCATATGTTCATGTGTGGGTAGTAGATTTAAACTATAGGGCTATCATTATGGACCCTGCCTGTACCTGTACCTGTTCGCTCTGCCATCGCGTGAAGGGTCTGCTAACAAGCGACCAACAGCAAGGTTAATGTTGTTGCACGTCACCTCAACCCCCCCCCCGCTACCACCACCCCCCAAAGTATATTTCAGATCTGTGGGAAACACTGGCAGTTAATGGACCAGCACCAGAGGCATTCCCATACACACAGGCGTTGGAGCTGTTCTTCATGAAATCCCAGAAGGATGAAGTGCTCTGACAAACAGTGCCATCTTTGCGAGCTGGCCTAGAAAATCTCCGGTTCCGGCTGCAGCTCAGGCGCAGCCAACCCAGAATTTCGGCCAGCAGTCGAGGAAGAAGAAGCGAGCGGCGTGACAGCCCCTCCTTCTCCCCTCTGTGACAGAGCTGGAAGTCCACGGTTCCCCAGCTCTAAATGTGTTCCCGCCGCCTCGAGAGATGCCTCAACACCATCCTCAACAAGTCCGCACAAACACATGTCACACATTTGTTGATTTTTCTGTCATAAAACATTTGCCGCTGACGCATCCAGGCTTCAGGCCGAGGGCGCAGCTCAAAAAAATTATAAGAAAAACAATAAAACCAATAAACAGCCCGTCAACTGTTCCCCTTCTGAGAGCAGCTACGGAGTCTCTCAAAAGGCGGATTACAGGCGGGTCTGTGAAGGCACCACCGTCACGCGCATGCGCAGTGCCGGCTGGGGCTTTAAAGGAACCACCGTCACGCGCATGCGCAGTGCCGGCTGGGGCTTTAAAAGGCACCACCGCCACGCGCATGCGCAGTGCCGGCTGGGGCTTTAAAGGCACCACCGCCACGCGCATGCGCAGTGCCGGCTGGGGTTGTGAAGGCACCACCGTCATGCGCAGTGTCGGTGGGGATTGTCGAAAAGGGGCACCACTGTGTTCAGACACTAGAGGGCCCCATAACACAACAAATAGAGACTCAGAGGGGAAGAGACGTGACATCTCCACTGGCTCTAAGGAGCATGCAGTGGAAGATGCTCACATCATCTGCTTGGGTTTTCAAGACAGTAACACGGGGCTACAGACTCCAATTCGCTGTCACCCCCCCTCGCTTCTCGGGCATTCTGCATTCGCAGGCCCGAGGAGAGTCAGCCCATATTCTGGAGAGAGAGATTCTCTCTCTCCTAGAAAAGAGGGCTATATCTATTGTACCCGCCGAGCAGAGTCAGGGCAGCTTCTATTCCAAGTACTTCCTCGTTCCCAAACGGGGAGGGAACGGAATTCGGCCAATACTTGATTTGAGGGCTCTGAACAAATATCTAAGAAGATATAAGTTCAGAATGCTCACTCACACATCTCTGCTGTGGCTCGTGCGACAAGACGACTGGTTTACATCAGTCGACCTGAAAGATACGTATTTTCACATCCCAGTATATTACCCACACAGGAAATATCTGAGATTCGCATTTCAGGGGATCTGTTATGAATACAGAGTACTCCCCTTCGGTCTGTCTCTCAGTCCAAGGGTGTTTGTACGATGTACGGAAGCCGCGATAGCCCCGTTAAGACAACAGGGTATTCGCCTGGCGACCTACCTGGACGACTGGCTGCTTCTCGCACAGTCGGAGCAGGAGGCTGTTACGCAGACAAATGTCCTCGTAAAGCACCTGCTCAACCTGGGTTTCATAATAAACACAGAGAAGAGCATGTTGTGCCCCGCGCAGACTATACTCTTCCTGGGTTTACACCTGAACTCGGTGCCCTTTTCAGCTCGCTTGTCAGCGGAAAGAGTGAAAGCTTTCAGAGCTTGTCTCGCTCTTTTCCAGCTGCGCAAACATGTTCTCTTCAGATCATGCCTGCGATTGCTGGGGCTCATGGCGTCAGCCATCCTGGTCGTACGACTGGGACGCTTACAGGGGGAGGGAGTTTCAGCGCTGGGTGGCCGCCCTAAAACACAGTAACTGATGGTTACTGTGAAATGCGTAATGGCACTGCGCCACTGGCTGCACCCGACTTTTCTAGTACGAGGTGTGCCTATGGGTGCTGTCCTTTCACGGAAAGTGGTCACCACGGACGCATGTCTGACAGGTTGGGGAGGTATTTATGAAGGTCGCCCGGTGAGGGGTCTCTGGAGCAGAGACCTCCAGCGGGCGCACATAAATTACCTGGAGCTTTTAGCGGTGTTTCTCACCCTAAAACGCGTTCTGCCTTTCCTCAGGGGACATCACGTCCTTGTGAGGACAGACAATACGACCACAATATCGTATATTAACCGCCAAGGGTGTTTGCGTTCTCTCCAGTTACACACACTGGCGCGCAAACTGATCCTATGGAGCGGTAGACGTCTCCTCTCTCTGAGAGCGACGCACGTACCGGGAGTGATGAACCTCGGGGCAGATCTACTGTCCAGAGGTATACCACTTTATGCAGACTGGACTCTACATCCAAGGATTGTGAGCCAGCTGTGGGTGCGTTACGGCAGAGCCGCGGTGGATCTGTTCGCATCGAAAGACAATGCTCAGTGTCAGCTGTTCTTTTCGATGCGCGATCTAAATGCACCGTTAGGCGTGGATGCACTCGCGCAAAATTGCCCCCCGGGCCTTCTGTACGCGTTCCCACCCCTGGCTCTGATACCCCCAACTCTGGCCAGAGTGAGAGAGCAACGCCACACACTTATCCTGATAGCTCCGCACTGGCCAGCTATGTACTGGCTAGTTAGATGCCGCCTATCACAGCGCACTGAGATTTGTCACAAATTGTAAAGCACTTACACATCACTGTACCCTGTATACCAAGGCATGTTTGCCATCACTTACTGTAAAGAGGCTCAGTCATTGGTACACGTTTATTTATAAAGCTTTGTTGGGTAAACTCCCGTATTATATCTGCTCTCTGATAACACAGAGAGTTGCAAGCAGCTATTGTCTGAGATCGCATGATGTAGTATTGTTAGATGTGCCAAGAGCAAGGACTGTCTTAGGTAAGACAGCTTTTATGTGCGCAGCTCCACTTGCTTGGAACAATCTTCAGCAATAATTGAAACTGAGCAATCTCATTCCTCTGCATGTTTTTAAAGCTAGGCTAAATGAAATGCTCGTTTATACTATGGGCACTTGTAAATGTCTATAACTATATAAATGCATCCTGTAAATATAATGTATGATGTCCTTTATTGTTTTATGTTTCATGTGGAACCTATATGCTGCAGGTCTCCCATGAAAAAGAGATCTATGATCTCAATGGGACCAATCTGATTAAATAAAGGTTTGAAATTAAATGAAAGATCTGAACTATAAAATATGAACACCAAAGAACTTTCTAAGGTTTGTTAAGACAATAAATAATGCAAGGACATCAAGAGTATATGTCTGCTGCAATAAACAATGTTAATAAAGTATACATTAGCTGCATCAACTTTCCTCAGAATTTTGTGTTTTAATTTGCAAGGTATAATTGTACACACAAATGATATCTTCAATAAAGTGATTCAAATGATTTGTGGCATTACATAATCATGTAAACCATCTCTATAGGTCATGCTAAATAATATAAATGAAATAAATGTAGCTAAAATGTTATTATATTATTAGAGATGGTCCCCTCTCTCAAATTAAAACGTTCCCAGAATCCCCACAGTGGTTGACTTGGGACATATTCACCACATATACACCTCGCAAGCCGAGATTGTGTTTACAGCGAACTGGAGGGCAAATTTGTCAGTCTCAATTATTCATTCAATCTCTCTTTCATTCAAATGCTTTCAGTGGTTAATCTGTCCATTTATTCAACAGTTTATTCTTCCACTCAGTCAGCTCTTTCTTCATCCATTTGTGGACATGTTCAATTCTTTATTCATTCATTCAAATAATTGCTCACTTGTCATGTATTTGTCTATGCATCCCATCATGTATTAATTTCAAAGTGTGTACTGTCCACTCATCAATTTTATATTCGTATGCTAAATGAATTGCAGTAGAGCTGCAGATGAGGTAGTGCATACATTAACATACTGTTATTTGGTTAAAAATCCTTAGTTCATAACCAAATATTAAAACAAACTCAGGCCAACCAATAAACATTGATTATTTCAGCCTCCAATGTGACCTTCTTGTTGAAGTTTAAGAACCAGACTTTCATTTTTGCTAAATTATAAACATTTTAACAGTATAGCAAGCCAATTGAGTCTTGTCTCAAAAAGACCTAGCTGCAAACTTGCCTTTAGGGAAGAAGGTGATGGAAGAGGAGACCTTATTTCACACTTTTTTTTCCTAGCAAGCTAGCAAGTGAAGCTCAATAAACCTGAACCAGACCAGACTCAGGCACAGCTTCCTGTTCCGCCATCTAATGTGATTACCATATTGACTGAGGCCACAGACGTGCGCCCTGGGTGCCAAAGTACTAAGTGCATTAATGGCGCATGTCCACTGCAGGGCCTCGCTCGGCTTAGTACGGTATAGTTAGGCCTTGGTAGGCCAGGCTCACTTTATGCTGCGTTTCCATTACAGTTTAGTAGCTGGGGTAGTAACTATAGTAACACAGTGTAGGCGGAGCCGTGACGTCATCTTCAATGCGAACCACAGAAAACCAACATCAGCCGTTAGCTCTTAGCACTCAGAGCTCACAGCTCCTCATATCTGTTCAGAAACTAGACAAAAGTTAAACAAGTACAAACCACAGACTGTCTGTGTCATGGAGAATACAGTCGCTGGTTTATTTATGTCTGTATAGGCCGTTGTTGTGAGTGTGGACGGTCGGAGCATATACTGCGTTAGCTTAGCCGGTCTCCATTCAGAAAACACGCATTTTAAAAAGGTTCTCGATTTTGTGAAGCCAGAAAAACTGTGAAAAAATACCCGCTAGCCGGAACTACCCCTAGTGGAAACTAGGGGTAGGGTTAGGGTTAAATAATGTTAAATAATCGTTTTTACGATGCATTGCGATGCGGACGTGGACAATTCGGTCTCGATGCAGTGACAGAAGATAATCGGTTATAGCGTAGTAACGTTGCTTCCTGATTTTCCGGCCGCGGCTTTACTATAACGTTTTTTTTTTTCTGTCACTTTAATATCAAATCGGTCGGTGACGCAGAGATCAGGGAACAGACGTGACAGCGGCACAGCAACACCAAACACGGAGCAGTCTGCTTTATCCACCAACCCAACACCACCAGTCCAGAACCAACAGCAGAAGGACCCGCTCTGAATCACTCCGTGTCGCTGCGGAACAGGGATTTATGTTTTTCAAAAATAATCACGTTACAATCATGTCAGGTTTTTGGTGGATTTAATTAAGTCTTGGATTGCAAAGTATGAATGTCCTCTAGCAATTTTCAGACGATATATACGTGTGTAAAGTTTGTGAAGGCAGGAGGAAAAAAGCTTCCGCGATCACCGTCTCCTCTCCGTTCCTCCAAACCCCGCCCCCTCCTGAAAATAATGAGTGACAGGCTGATAGTGACCCGATAGAAACTTTATTATTCACTGAGATATGATGAAGCTAATTTAATCTCATACATTCATGGGATTTATGTAACAGTAAGACAGAGAATGTAAGTGTGCACCCACATGCAGTATTTTTGTTTGTATATGCTATTGTAAATACTCCTGTTGTCTGCTGTGTTCAGACTCAAGTCCTGTGTGTGATGCCACATTCAGGACATTCAGTGTCCTTTTTTTAACAGAAGACCGTTGCTAGAAGCTGCAGCTAGACTGCAGAAGCATTATTTTTTTGTTTTTGAGGATGGAACAACTTCACACACAGATATAGGGAGGCTAGACCTATACAATTCATTTATTTTGGTTTATAAATGAATGTCAAGACATTTATGTTATTGATTTCTGAAGCACTTTCTAAATAATAAAAATAGTTCATATGTATTTACTGCATGTATGCATTGATGAAAAATAAGCCATGTGCAGTAATATAGAAAATTGAGGATGCAACGCATTGGTATGAATCGTGATGCATCGGGATATCGAATTGAATCGAATCGTTGACTGGATAATCGTAATCGAATCGAATCGTGAGACCAGTGAAGATGCACAGCCCTAGTGGAAACGCAACCAAAAACGGGCCAGGCATCGGCACGCTTAAACCGCGCTCTAGTGGAAATGCGCCATTAGAGTGCACTAAATAATGCAGGGTCTTCTGCTACATATTCAGCTCAACTTGATGCAATGAGGTCCTCTAGCTATGTTGGACAATCAAAAACATTGAGTGATACATACGCTGTAGCTGTTTTTCTTGCGATTCACATGGTAACAATTTAGAGAAATTAATTCCTTTCTGTGAATATAACTACTACGAAGTGTTTTTTATGTCTGAAAAGCCTTTAAACACATTGGTATGTTTCTTACAACTGGATTTCAAAGATTATTTTGTTGTTTTAACAGCAAAGGAACAACTCTTTGGGCTCTGTCCAGTCTGAATCCCTGCCAGCAGCCTTTAGGAGTCACATGGGACCAGAGCCCCATGGAGTTTTTAACAAACTATGATGAGGACCACACTTTTTTGGTATGCGGCAAAGGCATAAATCATGAGTCACAAATATATAACCTGTGACTGGACATGTTGCATTTAGTGTGGAAAAACGTGTTATTTGACATTTACCATAAATATGTGAGATGGTTAAAATTGCTCCAGTGATATTTTTCAGTCTTTTTGACAAAAAGTAGGAACAACCAGCAGAGGATACAAATAAAGACTATGTTTTTACAGATTCCATTCGAAAATGGCAAATTACTAATCTAGCCAACATCAACATATGTGTAAATCGTCGTTTTTAGTCGATTCAACACAAAGCACGTGCAGATAAGACATACTATGCTTGTTTGAGACAAGCGAGACCGACGCAGACCTGCGCAGTTGCGATCAACATCTTGCTAGTGCGTTGCATGATGGTTAGTCATTTTGTCCGACTTGCTCTGGAGGCTCGCCCACATGAGACGTTGAAATCTCGCGGGACAAAGGCGCGAGGCGCGGCGAGGCGCGGCGCGGCGGCGCAGTTCCTCTCCACGGGCTGCGGAAGCGAAATGCTTGATGGGAAACGACTCGCTGGTATCTCGAGCTGAGCGCTCATTGGTGGTTTTTTCCACGTGCTGCTGATGAAACTCTCCAATTGGCTCGGCAAAAGTTTATTGTTGTTTTGTGTCAGTTTTACGTCGCCACTTCCATTCACATTTTTCATCATTGTTCCACAATGTTTATCATCATGAAATTAATATCTATATATGTTATAATATACTTGCACTGCTTACCGTTTTCATACTTTATATATCTTAGCATATTCATACACACTGTTCATACTGCTCTCAGGCTGCTGTGTATCTAGTGTATTCATACCCCTCACTGTTTATTCATCATTCTATATTTTATTCTGTAGATTGTGTACATTACTTTTCACTTTACTGCTTGTTGCACCTGGTTAGAAGCTACACTGCATTTCGTTGTCTCAGTACCTGTAATATGTGCAATAACAATAAAGTTGAATCTAATCTTGAGCAGGAACAAATGTATTTACTTAGTACATATCTGACATTAACGATTAAACACATGTGTGCATTCTTTATAAATGCAAACCGAGTGGTGAAGAAGAAGAAGAAGAAGAAGAAGAAGAAGAAGAAGAAGAAGAAGAAGAAGAAGAAGAAGAAGAAGAAGAAGAAGAAGAAGAAGAAGAATAAGAAGAAGAAGAAGAAGAAGAAGAAGAAGAAGAAGAAGAAGAAGAAGAAGAAGAAGAAGAAGAAGAAGAAGAAGAAGGCTATTCTCATTCAAGCCTAATAGCTTCCGCCTGACTACCCTTTAAGCCGATACATCACCTAATAATTCAAATAAAACTAACCACATGACGATCTTTGAAAGCAAACCTGAAGGATTTATGCTGTTCCGGTAAAATACAACATCATTCAGTTAGCATAACGCAGCTTTTGTGGTTAATGCTAGATTATCGCCAGCATTGTCGAATGACACTGTTAAGCTACCAAGAAGTAAAAACACAGCACTTCCTCCTTGCACGAATTTCAGAATAAAATGTGTATTGGCATCAACGCAGCAATGCATTCCTGTGTAGTTTGTGTAGCTATAATATATTCAAGTGTGTCTTGTAGGCAACTTAGATGTAATGTACTTGTTTACGGAACACTGTACACACATTAGCTAACGTTAGCTACATTAGCTTGCTATGCCTAGCCACGGATGTTTCCTCCTTGCAGAACGCCTACAAAACGTAATCACACAAGAAATAGTCCACCACACAACGTAAGAATACCGTCTGTAAGCAGTGTCTCTTATATTTACATCAAAAGAGTTACGTTTACAGTAGATAACGGGCACGTCACTCCGACATCCTTCCTGGTCATCCTGACTGATGCTCACTAGCTTAACGCACAGCAGCCGATTCAACCTGCACAATCGTCTCAATAAAAGCACATCAATATTCACTGGAAAACGTATTTAAGCAGAACAATCTTTACCTCCTTCTTCTTTTGTCCTCCCCCGGGTGGCATACATAGCAGCAAAAGGAAGAAAACAGACAGAACCGGCAGGTTAACGGAGGTTTTAGCCCAAACAGACGCCATGACGGAAGGATGCTCTGACTGCGAGACACGTCTCCGACCAGTGATTGGATGCTGAATCAACCAATCAACGGAAAGAGAGTTTAAATGTGGAAAGCCTCTGGGTTTTGTAGTTGTTAAGGCTAACAGGAATTTACCAACATACTACTTTCTATTCACACAAACACATGTCATACTGTTCATTTTAACTTAGGGTGAGGCATCTAATGTGAACAGTTTAAGACATGATTAGTATAGCCTCATTAAAATAAGCTATTCAATTGTAAAACACTATAAGTAGCCTAACTATGAAAGCTACTGTATAAAAGCCTGCACAGGTCAGGTGGAAAAGGGACATCTGTCGCCTTGGAATGATGAAAATACAAACAAGTAAAGAAAAAGGCATCGTTCACCCATTTGAATGCCTATTGTCACTGATGATTAAATAAACTGATTTGAATATAACAATGAATGCTTGATAAATTGTATGGGGCTCCAATATCAAACAAATGTCAGTATTTAAGATAGAAATGTAACAGATTACATTAATCGTGCATACATCATCATTTATACAAAGTTGCAGACAAAGGGTAACTTTAACACATTTTCGGTATTATAGCTATCCACATGCTGCCAATGTTTTAGTTTACTTCATTTTATTATGTTCCCATACAAGACTTGTTTCAATCTTAGAACAGAGATTAGACGGATGACTGAGCGAAAATGTCCCCCCTGATTAAGTTACTGGTCTTCAGCTTGGCCTGCTATTCATCAAAAGTTGGAAGGAATGAAACGTCTGAACCAAGGACTGCATATTTCTGTCTCTCTGTTACTCTCTCTAATACTTTCTGGGAGTGGTGAGATTGTCGCAGACACTTCATAGAGTTAATTGAGGGGGACAAATGATTAATGGTAACTCATTGGGGCTGACATGTCTCACTGTCACCTCATGAAATTACACCTCAGCACTTTTTTTGGTTAATGCAGTGCTGTACATTAGCCTTGCAAAAAACATTACTATAACAGTTATAACTTTTCATATTCTGAGCAGTGGTGCTATGTTTTAGTTTGTTTGTATTTTTGATAATTGATATGTTTGTATGCAGATGCTTTACACATATCATATAATCCAGTTTGTGGCCATTACCACAACAAAATACAGCTTCATTGATCTAACCCAAACTCTGCAAATGATTATATGGCAGTTTTACAAAGTTCAAGGTCCAGCTTTATGTCATTATACAAACCAGGATTGCAAAATGTAATGCAGTCACAGCCCCCTCCATGCTGCACACACAAAACATTTATAAAATTACTAATTTTCAAAACAGTAAAAAGTTAAATCAAGTAAAACATATACATATAAATGGAGAATATACACAATACAATATATAAATAACAATAAAATACAGTGGTTATTGTATGGGATTCTATAGATTGTACATGGGCTTCTACTTGTCCTGCTGCTTGGAGTAGTATTATGGCTCTAACCAAGAGTCAAGATAGAGGAAGTGGCTAATACAGTTTACTTTTGCATTTACCCTTTGGTGCAAAACAGCTTTCTGTCTGTCTTTTTGTTTGCAGGCCTACTCAGGAGATAACCCCTCTGTTGACAACATTTCTGCTCCGAGCCACATCAAATTACTTTCAGGTAGTAAATATTGTTGAAAACCAATAGACCTGTTTATCTTTTAAAAAAAGAAAGAAATACAGACAAAAGAAACGTATTTTTCTATGCGGAGGTAGTGGAGGGGGAGGGTGTGAATATCACACAAAAAATATTAATCAGCAAGCATTGTATGAAGTGATTATTTATAAAGAATGAAGTCTACTATAGTTTCAAGCTCTTCCCCGTCTCTCTCACTCTTGTTCTCACACACACACATACACACACACATACACACACACACACTGTTGAAATGAAACTCATGTAGGAATATTAAAGCCAATGCACCGTGAAACAATCAGAACGTGTTGCAGTCTTGTTAAACCACAGTTCATTCGCTCTATGGAAACTCCATCACTGAAAATCCCCAGACGTGCTAGGTTTGGTTGCATAATTTGTCAAATGACTCCCGTGGCATTACTTTGCATTGCTAGAATAGGACGGAAGTTGAACAACTTTTTCAATGTAAAGGTCACAGGAGTTAATAAACTGTAGCACAGATTGGATTCGGAAAACATTATGTTTGAGGGACGGCAGGCTATTATTTACTATTTTCTGATAAATGATTTGGTCCATATCAGAAAATAATTAAAATGCCCTGCACCTTTTCCCAAATCCAAGTTGACATTTTAAAATAGCTTTTGTTCAAAACTCAAAGATCATAGAGGATTACCAAAAGCAGAACATATTCACTACAATAAGCAATAGTGGACTTTTTACAGTTTAGCTTTTGTTCCAAATGTGCAAACTTAAATAAATGTTTCACTTGTTGAAATGAATTTTGCACATCTGTATTGTGCTGCTCCCTTCATCCTCCTTAAACTTGCTCGTCTTCATTTTGACATGCATCCACTACATTATCTCAGGTAAGCAAGGAAATGATAACCAGTAACTTCTAAGTTGCTGTCAACATTTCTTCTGCATGGCAACATGGAGTGACCCTCATAGGCTTTTACTCTCTCTGTGCAGCTAGCAAAGCCAACAGCTGCACTTTGCATGAAGCAGAAGAATACAGCTCCTATCTGATCCCAGCCTAGGAGAGTGTTGTAAGAGGGAGAGAGCGGAGGGACATAGAGAGAGACAGAGAGCCTGTTAAAGTCAGTTGCTGCCAGTGCACAGCTGCATGGCTCTTTAGAGCAAATTAGGGGCATGCAGGTAAAACGACACACTATAGTATTGAGGGTGTCTAACATCATTAAGGAATGAGGAGAAATGCAAAGACAAACAAGATTAATTTAGCTAAGTGCATATTCATATGGGAAATGACAATAGCGTAATGCTAATATTTGTTTCTGCTGAACCATTATGACATCAACATGTATGTGAGAGGGATGCTAAACATTTGCATTTGTGGACAAGCAGCAGATGAAGCCAAGTAAATGAGAGATAATATGGAGGAAGAGAAAAGCTGTTTATGGTGTTTTAAAATGCAGGGGAGGTGTGGAGGCAGAGGAAGATAGAAAGAGAGAGGGAGAAAGAGAGAGAGAGAGAGAAGAGAGAGAGAGAGAGAGAGAGAGAGAGAGAGAGAGAGAGAGAGAGAGAGAGAGAGAGAGAGAGAGAGAGAGAGAGAGAGAGAGAGAGGAGGGGAGAGATGGGTGATGTCATATTCAGCTGGCACAGGACTGGGTGCCTGTATCTGATGTAAGCCGCTCCCTTATAAAAAGAACGAATCCTTGGGAAAATGATTAATTGCCCGGCAGAGCAAAGTTTATAGAAAAGAAAGAGAGAGGGAGGTGGAGGTGGCGGGGGTCCCCGAGTTACACAGGAGCAGAAAATAGCGAAACAGTGCAAGTGAGAGGGAGAGAAACAGGGGAGTGCAACATCAAAATAGAAACAGAGAGAGAGCAAGAGAGGGGTAAGTAGAGAGGGATTATAGGCAAGCAACAACAGAGACAGCGAGAGGGAGGAAGAGGGGAAGTGAGAGAAAAAAGGAAAGCAGCAAAGGAGCGATAGAAACAGAGAGGGAGGAGCAGAGAGAATGAGTGAGGCATTCATTAATATGATGTTCGTTATCTCTGACCAACTCCCTCAACAAATGTTCCTCTGTGTGTGCTATTCAATAGGCCTATAGCTGTGTGTGTGTGTTTTCATTAGGTATCTTAGCAATATTGTACAAATGCATGCGTGTGACCTCTCTCACTGCCATATTCATTAGATTGAACACAAGCGTACTGCACTTGAAGCCGCATTTTGACATCACATAAACAGTGGAAAGGGATTGAAAGTGATAATATAAAGGCTCTGAAGCTGCAGCAAAAGTCATGGAGGAGGTTCATCAACAACATAATGTTAAAGCTAAAGAAATACTATAATAGTGGCTCCAAATTCAGAATCTATCTAATACATTTTGGTATCCTGTCCCCTGCATCTGACAAACATAATGAGTTTTATACACTCCTGTTTTGGCCAATAAAAGATAAACTGGTGATGCAGCTAAACACACACGTTAAGCTTCGCCGACTCACAAAATATTGATAAATTATAAAACGGATAATAATCCTCACGGTTTACATCCTCAGCAGAATGTAATCTAGAAGTGATAATCATATCCCTTCTTGTTACAGCATGGCAAGGTGTTTTCCGCTTGGCTGGCAGAGGAGGTCTGAGTCTGGGAACATTATTCAGTATATCCTGCCTGCCTGGCCTTGCCTGCAGTCATCATATCTTATACTATAGGTAAGGAAGACAGGGTAAATGTGTATGAGGAAATTGCAACTGATGAAGATAGCTGGTTCTGCAGATTTGTACACGGTGCAGTAGGTGAAAAAAAAGAATCTAATCCAAGTCTGTTTTAAAAACAGCACACTATTCAAGGATTCAAGGCCAAAGAAAATATGCTGTCCTACATTAACCCTTGTATGGTGTTTGGGTCTGGGACCAGTTTTCATTATTTAACAAAAGAAAAATTATATGATACATTATTTTTTCAAAAAACTTTTCTGTGAAGAACATACATCAGAACACATTTTCAATGACCATACATAAGAAAGAGAGAAGGCAAGAAAGAAAGTATAAGAGAAAGAAAGAAAAGGAAAGTCTCATCTATGTTTCTTTACCTCAATATGAATCTTTTTTTGGAATATGTCCACACACTCACATGCAATACACACGCGCACACACACACACACACACACACACACACACACACACACACACACACACACACACACACACACACACACACACACACACACACACACACACACACACACACACAGGCACAGGCACCAACCCCAGACTTTCTGAAACAGCCTTCCAACAGCCTCATGCATTTAAATCTTCTTGTCTTCAGTGGCAAAGCAGCATTTTCCATTCATCTACTTGATTAGAGCAAGCCTTTACCTCTCCTCTCACTCCCTCCCTTCCTCACCCTCTTTCTCTCTCACACACACAAACACTAACAGACTCGCGCACACACCGGTGCGTCAGTCATTGGAATAATATACAGCATAAACCTTCCTTCCTTCTCTCCTCTCGTCTCAACTCTCGCAGCCCTCCTCATCTCCTCTTCAACGTTTCTCCCAGCAGGTCGCTCTCTCTCTTCCTCTCTCGCTCTCTCTCTCTCCCTCTTTCCTATTTCTTTCGGGGAGAGCTGATATCTCTGGCGGTTTGCCGCATGGAAGTCGCCCAGGCAAGGCAGAATATCATCTGTCTGATCCGGACTCCTTCTCTCCACTTGCCGACCACTGCACGAGCAGACACAACACCTCAGTGACATGTACTGGGAACCAACTGGAATAACGGCATTTATCCGCTGACACACGGTCAGGAGAGTCTACTTCCGAGCGTCATTCCTGCAGTGGGGGGAATATTTATTACTTAGATGTAACAACAAACAAGACGTGCAGGATTGTCAAGTGTGCAAAAGCCGCGGCCGAAACATTACGCACAGCTAATTGTTTTATTTGCATATTGTTTTCAATTCCTTCCATCCCCTGCACGGACAAACCGGGGAGCGGAGGTTAAGACGACTGTATGGAGTCCTGATTTTACCAAGCGACCCACCGGGAGGAATGAAATTGAGAACATCGGTCGCCGTGGTGGAGTATTATTAATAACCTAATCCTGACAATAATCCGGGGGATGTTGCAGCAGAGTTCGGGACTCTAGAGAGCACACCAACTTTTTTGGTCTCCGCTATTAATCTCTTTCCCTCTCATCTTCTTCGCCAGTGGGACTTCTATTTTCGTGACTGATTTGCAGCACTTCACTTCTTTATCATGGAACGGTCGACGTCTTTGGATATAGAGGCGCTCAAGGTAAGGACGCTCACGAAATTGTTCCAGGGGAGATAGTTGCAATCCTCCGCTGGGTGGGTGACGACTGGGTGGCCTGATGGGTGACTGGGGAAGATGTGTGGCTGGTCGGATAACTGTTATAACAGGGTGGCAGTTTGGATTAATCCGCAGCAGAGTGACTGGGATGATGGGTGCAAATGTCATGCTGGGTGGCTCGATGGGTGACGGGTGGCTGTTTGGGCTATTGACCTAATGGCAGGATGCTAAGGAGGGCACCTGGATGCTGAACCTCTCGAGGTTCAATAAACGAATGATGTATCGAAGAACCCAGCTCCGGGTTGATGCAGCACTCTGCAAGAACATCTGGTCCTTCATCGCACATAAACAAAAATCCACACTCTTTCTAGGTTGATGGTGAGGGAATAGAGAGGGGGAGTTTGCATGTCGGTGTCCGGAGCGTGGGGTGAATTTCAAAATGCTTTGCTTGCACAGAGAGTTGATGCAGAGAGCTGCCGTGGGCGTCGGTGGGACGCTCGGTAGCGGGGAGGATTTCCCCGACGTGGCTGCATCTTTGTACAGAGTGTCTGGGTAAAAATGTGAGACAGCCTACAAGCAGAGTGGAGGAAGTCAATGGGACACTAGCATCCCCTCTTTCTCTCTCTCTCCTCTGTCTCACTCTCTATTTAGTCTCACATTGTTTGTAATTGACCAATTCAGTGTAATGTGTTGCTGCTTAAACGTTCATTCTTAACTGGCACGAATAAGTATACGACCTGTGCGCACTGGTGCCTGTCGACTACGTGACTGCGCGTGCGTTTTACAGTGTGTGTGTGTGTGTGTGTGTGTTTGTTTGTTTTACTTAAAGGTCCGATGTCATGGCCATTTCCTACGGATCATAATAATTCCATTGTTGAGATCTACTAAAATAGATTTATATTGTGCAATTTTCCAAACTCACATTGGTTTCTCATACAGAATCTCTGTAAAGTATGTGTATTCACCGGTATTCACTCTGTCCTAAACGGCTTGTTGGAGCTCCTGACCCCCATCCCTGTGAGCCCAGTGTGCTCTGATTGGTCGGGACGTTGCGAGGCTCGCTGCTCACTGAGCTGGCTTACTGGTGTGGTTTCCGGGTCGGCGATATAGCGGGACAGCGCGAAACTCATCCTGAGCACACACAAACACTCACAGCCGAAGTAAAAACAATAAGTGTGGCTTGATATTGAGTAAGAAATAGGTTTATAAACGCTGTGAGAATAGGTCTGCGGAGAGCATTCCTCCATCTATTACCAACCAGGGTTAGTTGAAAATGTACGCTAAAGGTCCCCACCCCTCCTGGTGTGTGAGGTGCTCCACGGATTGGTCCATTTTGGTTCCGGGAATCGTCATGCGGTTCCCGGAAGAAACAAATGAAAAAAGAGAAATCTCCAACGAGGCGTTATGAGGCAGCAGACAGGTATTTTCTGTGTTAGAGTTTTACTCGCTACAGGGTGTACTTTGAGGGTTTTTGACTCGTTTACATGCATAAAAACCTTCATAACACACAAGGGGACGGGTAATAACCAGAAAAGCATGACATGGGACCTTTAACATGTGTAATTTCTTAATAGTTACCTTTAAAACATGTAATCAGTAACCTAAGATAAGTACCACTACACAAATAATACAACTTGATTCGATTCACTGTTGGATTACCTCAATATGAAAAGCTTTGCACATAAAATATGAGAAAAACGAAATAACAAGGTGTGTTTTACTTAAATACATTTAAACAGAACAATATATCCTTACAAAAATACGTAGAATCAAAAACACATGCATGCTACAGTTTAGAAAAAGCAACAATAACATCAGAGGAAATGCTGACAGGAGTTGTAGGTGGAAATGTCCATGTTTTAAGTGCCCCTGCTGATCCCAATAACCAGTGATTGGATAAATCAGCAAATCGATAACATTCCCCAGGGGTTTGACATTTCAGCATTTTCGGTGATCATATCTCTGAGAAGGAAACCAGGATTCCTGGCTGGACTTTCACTCAGCTGGATGTTTGCATATTCCAATATGAAAATTGACATTCTTGTTTTAAAGTGGCCTTAACTGTTAGCCAATGAGCCTGACCTGCAGAACTGTGGGAGTATTGATGTTTTTGTCTCATGTATACGATGTTTGATCCTCTAATGTTTGATCCTCTACATTTAATCTGATAGTATAACATGCACAGACATAAAGTATACAGAGGGTTAATATCTTGCATTTAGTTCAATATAACTCTTCCCATGAGATTAAAATTAGGCTCTTTTTGAATTGTATTTTTCAAAACGGAGTTATCCAACCATTTGTCATCTTTTAAATTCCTGCTTTACTGGTGTTATTGTAAGAACCTTGGCAGGTCGAACATAACAAAAGTGAATACCTAATGGTAATAGGATTTTATATCCCTGCTTTTATACTTTTAACTCAGAACTGCACTGCCTAACAAAACTCCAAGATCATGATGTCTTGAAGGGATTTTGGTTTTCTGTTTCAACCTAGGCTCTTATTCCCATAATTGTGGCCACTCTGACTTAAACATACTGCTTACTTTGAACTCATCACCTCAATTTCAATGAGTTAGAAGATGGTACTCACTTATTGTTCGGGGCGGCCGCATAAGCCTTCTGAAGACTAACAATTAAACACTTGTTTATGGGTATAACCAAAATAATACACAGGAATTAGACCCCTGGATTAGGGAACTGCATAAAGACCATACTGTATAGGCAGACTGAGGATGCCCCATAGTCAAAGAAGCCACAGTTATGAAACAAACACTCAGCAAAATGCAAGAGTTTTACAATAACATACAATAACAACATGTCACAATTTGATTAGTGATTCCATATGATGGGTTATATATTTCAGACGCAAAGTAGTCAACATGATTGTGCAACATCTCCTGCTGTGGGCCCCAATATCCCTCTTTAACCCCAAGTTAAAGCACGGGTTGCTAACAAACAAATCTGAACCCTGGCAGTGTTAGTCCATTGCTTTGCACATTGAGTGTAAAGGATTTCCGTCCACTTTCACCAGTCCATCTATCTATCCATCTGCTGGTTGTTTTTTGCAGAGCTGGTGTCATATCCTTGGCAGTGCTGACAATCCCTGAGTCTTAGTGCATTGGTAGTTGGCACTCAAATGCACACACACACACACACACACACACACACACACACACACACACACACACACACACACACACACACACACACACACACACACACACACACCACACACACACACACACCACACACACACACACACACACACACCACACACACACACACACACACACATACATACACACACAAACACAAACTCACAGTCTTCTGCAGTCTTTTCTATTTGCAGTGAAGGACATAAATGTGTGTTTTTGTTCTTGTAGGTGTAGCCATGTTTACCTGCTTGTGTATGTATCAATCCTTACAACCATACTTTCAAATATAATATTTAGCTATTAATGCTACTCAATACATTGTCCTCTAAAGCAGTGGTTCTCAACTGGTCAGGCCTCAGGACCCATTTTTTCCTTTGTCAATAAATCGCGACCCGAAATTTTGAACCACTGACATCTATTCAACAAGAAATTGTGCTGTAATATATACGCTTTTTAGCATACAATATTAATTAAAGTGAAGTACAGTGCATATATCCCTTATATCCCTTCCCAGAACTAAAGTATGCTTTTAAAAAAGGTTTAATGAGATGATGGAATCAAAACTGAACTGTATAACATAAAAAGGCACGCATGCTGAAAACCTAACCCCAGCACCCCCTGCTGGGGGGATTCTCCCCCAGGAGATTTTTAGAAATACTAACATATAAACTACGCATTCTGGTACACTCTGAGAAGAAAATAAATAAATGTATTACTACCCGACATACTAATAATATGTTATGCCATCGTTTGTTTTTCACTTTGTTCTGACAGCTGAACTTGCTGCTCCACACAGAGATAAGAACAAAGAGGAGAGAGTCTGTGTGACTTACTTTCATTTGTGGGTAAGGGTAGATAGCTCCCATTGTTCTGTGACATGTCAATCATCAAACCGGGTGACATATTTCATTATGTGTTCATTTCTATCTGAAGTTGAACCGATGGATGTATAAAGAATAGTTCTAACGCAAAGTTATTCTCCGTGGGGACTTCCGGCAACAATCTTGATTCTGATTGGCCAGAAGACTCGAAAAAACATCAGCAAAGATGTTTATTGAGAAGATGATCACTACGTGACAGAAGTTTTCAAAACCGTTTATCGTCTCTGGTACTTCCAGTCCAACGCCCACTGCATGCACAGCGTTAGAAAATCGGGCCTTCAAAATAAAAGTTTGACTTCTTTCTTCACTCACACATCTGCGACCCACTCGAAACGGGTCCGCGACCCACTTTTGGGTCGCGACCCACCAGTTGAGAACCACTGCTCTAAAGTGTGTTTGTGTATGTGTATGTCTGGATTTGACCAAAGATCTATCTGCTTGTAAATCAGTGCAGGTTTCAATATCAATGGAGTAGTTTAAGTGCTATTGATCTTTAGTAATAGCTGCACCATAAATTATATGCAGTATAATAAAGGCAGTCAGATTGAATTTGACCCTCAGGATCAGAGGCTCTCAACTTGTAAAAGGAACAGATCTTGGAAAAACCAAGAGTGGTTTCATTTTGGTAGTGCAAGATCAAACGTATATATTAACCCTGCAATCAAGAAAGACTAAACTGAAGAAGTCAATACCTACCGGTAACATTCTGTCATAGCATCACACAAAATATTGTGATGTGACAACCTACAATGCCCTCTATTGATATTTCCACCCATTCAAAAACCTTAAATTGAAATAAGACCTCTAATGATTGGCTAGTTTACAATGTGGCCGCTAGTCTAGACCAGGGGTACTCAAACTTTTTTATTAAAGGTCCACTTTGAATTTTATACAAGGTCACTGGTCCGGATCAATGCCAGTAAATTCTCACAACACGTCAGACACAAGAAAATATACATTAATTTACATCAGAATCAGAAAGTTTTTTTAATTTATTTTGTATAATTCAATTTTTTTATAATGGGACACAGGGTTCGGTCTGGATTGATTTGCAGTTCGGTCCGGATCCGGACCTTGGTCCGAAGTTTGAGAAGCCCTGGTCTAGACGTACTAGTGAAATACTTCCACTTAATCGTAACTAGATTTGCAGAATAGAGCAGAACCTCCGGTTGATGGTTAGTTATCCTGCCAAAGTGGCTGGCAAAGTAAACTAACTTATGGTACCAACTTGAGCCAAAATGAACCAGCATTTGCATGGTGGCCGTGTTCCCACCCTGGTTGCACTCTTTCAAACAGCCCCATTTGGTAATCACCCAGTGCAGTCACAGTTTTGCATTTCTGGCCACTGAGCAGCTCAATTGGAGCAATTGGGGGTTCAGTGCTTCTTCCAAGGGCACTTCAACAGTAGCTGCTGAGGGATGGTAGAACACAACTCATTCATTTAAGCCAGCCAGCCCCAAGCCTTCCTCTAACCTTCAGGCAAGCCCAATTCCTCATCTCAAATCAAATCAAATCAAGTTTTATTTATATAACACATTTATAAACGATTTTTGGTCGAGCCAAAGTGCTGTACATATAATACAATTAGCCTACAGTAGAGACACTTTACAGCAAATACAACAGCACAGATTGTTCAGAATATCAGTATGAGAAAAACGACAACCTCTGTCCTTAGACCCTCACATCGTACAAGGAAAAACTTCCAGAGAAAAACCCTCAACTGCTAATCTGTGTATTAGCAGTTGAGTTTAACCATCTAACAAGCACAAGCATAAACCATGCATTAACTGTAGTGTGAAATACATTTTATTTTGGTGACAGTTAGGTTTGTAAAAGCTTCCAGTGTGGCAGATGCAAACATTGGAACGTGCGCGTCTCCCTTCGAGCCAAAGAGACTTCATTCCTATTGGAATGGAGCCTTCAAAACATCTGCATGTGAAAACGGTATCAGATAGCCTATGATGTATTGGCTTTACTGAGGGTGACATTACATTGATAACAAATGCTACAACTTGCCAAATGGTTGAACAGCTGTGAAAACCGAAAAACAGATCACACATTCTACAAAGAACTTCAGGAAACTTTAAATATATGATGCATATATCCTTTTTTGTCATTGCTCTGAATGTTTGACATTATTATATTATGAAAATATTGTGAACTGAATAAATCAGTCTAGTGATCTGATACAGTACCTAGAAGAGATTATACCTTTCAATAGTTTGCCTTGATGAAGGAGAAGTGAAAGAAAATATTGAGTTTAGAAAAGCCCATATCCACATTGCACCTTTTTCTGTTCTCTAGCTTATATTTTCAGGTCATTTAAATGACAACAGAGCGCATCCAGTCGCAAGCAGCCATCTCAATAAATGAGCGCACCATTTTATTCTGAGCACCAAATGCTTCCAATTGAAAATATTTCAGAAAAGCACCGGTGACTTAACTGTAGAAATTGATGGAGAATTTAGCTTTTTTTTACTGTGTCTGTGAGATGGAAACTATCATGACAAAGATACAACTTTTATTAAATGATCTAACCTTTTGGCCGGGTGGACCCTGGATCTTTATTTCAGCAAGAGTTGTAACATTTATCTCCGTCCGTTGATCATCCTCCTCACTCTATGGCTGTCAGACTGAGCTGTTAAGCTCATTCAGACAAAGTGTCAGAGCAAGTATCTTCTGGTGGGTGTTAATGGTGAAAATAAAATAACAGAAGCCCTGTCCTGGGGTATAGACCTAAAATGTACTTTTAGCTAGCTTACCAACAAACATCATATACAGAACAATTATGGATCTGTAACTTTTCTAATTCAGTGAGGCTTAAATAATAGAACAAATAAAATCAAGCCAACAAAAAGCACTTTTATTTATTTATTATTGGTTTCATGAACACTGTGTCCATGGAATTAATTTCTTCAATCTTGCCTTAGGTCATTAACAATATTACATTTGAGTCTGTACGCGTGGGTGTTGGGGTTGCAATAAATGTTTTATTTTAGGTCTTCATATTTGTATAGTGTTTTTCCCTCAACTGACTGCATTTATGTTTAATTAGTTTAGCTACTATTAACTCTAGTAAGGACTTTGGTTGTTGGTGTATCATCTTACCATCCTGATTCTGGATACTGGCTTTTGCAACAGGGGTGGGAGTGCATTTTAAAACTAACATATTATAGTAACCAAGGTTGTCATAACACTAGATGGGCAATCATGTTTTTGTGGGCTAGATTGGAATGGCGTAGCTCACCACACACAGATGCCTAATGTGGCACCAGCTGGTTTAGTTTTTAAAACTCAAAAACCTTGTATCATCTGATATCAATGCAATTTGAAGCCTTCAAATTCAGATGGGGAACATTTATTGGGTCAAGTTGGATGGTGTCTGGCAACCAAAGCAGATTTCCAGTTTACTTGGTGGAATAGATTATAGACCAACAATAATCTTCTGAGCGCAGGCACAGTGGTGCAGAAAGCAGCAGGTGTAGGGGCGTGCTATGTTTAGAAAACAGGCCTGAGAAGACTACTCAACATGCCATCTATAACCATTATTAGTATAACGTCAAATACTTTAGGGGTCAAAGGGAAGGTTAATGAGCTCTGGGCTGAATAGGGCAAATGTAATTACTTTCAAGAAATACTGGCACTGCCAAGCCAATGTTTAACAGAACCCAGTGAGTGCTGCCAGTTAGGCTGTGTGCTCTGCAAGTAAATGGTGTTGGAAGCAAAACATACTATGCATGAACTTACACAGTGAGCACTGACTACATCCGAGAAGTTTCAGGGACACAGTCAGCATCCTTAGAGTCACAATTAAAGTTGTAAGGCATTTATCATTCAATTATAGACAGGGAAGGTGTGTGTGTGTGAATGCACTGGTCTGCAGTTGAGGTGCACATGGGGAAGTGCAGGCAGAGTGGATTGCAGAGGTGTTTTAATAAGCGGAGAGAAAACACGATGGTGTTGAACTAGGCCGTGGGAAAGCTCCAGGGTCCACATCACTATACAGTCGTAACAGTTACACACACACACACACACACACACACACACACGCGCACGCGCACACACACACCATGCAGCCCTGCAGCCCCATCACTTAATGACAATAATAAAAATGTGGACGCATTCACAAAATAGCACCCTGCGTTCCCATATACACTGAACAAAAATATAAACGCAACACTTTTGTTTTTGCTCCCATTTTTCATGAGATGAACTCAAAGATCTAAAACATTTTCTATATACTCAAAATAACCATTTCTTTCAAATATTGTTCACAAATCGGAAACAAATCTGTGATAGTGAGCACTTCTCCTTTGCCGAGATAATCCATCCCACCTCACAGGTGTGGCATATCAAGATGCTGATTAGACAGCATGATTATTGCACAGGTGTACCTTAGGCTGGCCACAATAAAAGGCCACTCTGAAACGTGCAGTTTTGCTTTATTGGGGGGGTCTGGCGGGGTCTGAAAACCAGTCAGTATCTGGTGTGAGGGGTAGGATTAGGGTTAGGGTTAGGGGTAGGGTTAGGGTTAGGGTAATGTTGTGAATGGAGTGGCCTGTGTTCGTCGTCCATAACATACGCCTGCCCATACCATAACCCCACCACCACCATGGGCCACTCGATTCACAACATTACCCTAACCCTAACCCTAACCCTAACCCTACCCCTAACCCTAATCCTACCCCTCACACAAGATACTGACTTGTTTTCGGACCCCCCCAGACCCCCCCAATAAAGCAAAACTGCACGTTTCAGAGTGGCCTTTTATTGTGGCCAGCCTAAGGCACACCTGTGCAATAATCATGCTGTCTAATCAGCATCTTGATATGCTACACCTGTGAGGTGGGATGGATTATCTCGGCAAAGGAGAAGTGCTCACTATCACAGATTTTTTCAGATTTGTGAACAATATTTGAGAGAAATGGTTATTTTGTGTATATAGAAAATGTTTTAGATCTTTGAGTTCATCTCATGAAAAATGGGAGCAAAAACAAAAGTGTTGCGTTTATATTTTTGTTCAGTGTAGATACAGAAACAAACAAAAACACACGATTGCCGAAGGCACATTTACTTTGCCCCAGATCAACAGATCACCACTCATGGCAGTAATCAAACACACATACACATATTCCGTTTTAACAGTGACAAATGCTTCACCTCACTACCTGCCACTCAACCTTTCCACTGTTGGCCTTGGGGTGTGTGTAACTGTGTGTATGTCATTTCATGTATGTTTGCCTTTCATTTGCCATGTTAGCCAACCTTGACTTGGGGAAATTCTTTGTCCATTCTGACATATTGTTGCGGCTACATTAGTCTCTCTTGCAGTCGTTTTGACGCTTATATGTGTGTGCGCGCGTGTGAACGTGTGTGTTCCCATGGCCTAATGTGCGAGTATCGCGCATACTGTATACATTATATCAACTGCAAATCATATAACACTTCCCTCTCTGCAGTAAATTACAGCCTATATAATCTATCCAGTGTTACATTGCGTTCGTGTTCCATTTCCCCATGATATTTGCTCTACTTTCATTCTACTCACAGTCCTATTTTGACTTTCAAAACTGTCACTACAGTAGTTTCAGGTAACACAGTGGGCGTGTCCGTGTGGGTGGGGACCATCATTTTGCTACATGTCCCAGCAAAAGCAAAGCAGCTAAAACTACAAAAATAATAAACCAGATTATGCACTCAAAGAGAATTAGGGTTTCTTTCCCTGGCCTGGGTGAAATGTCTGCTGAAGTGCTAGCTGGAGGTCTGTACAATATTGCTTCAATAAATCAGTTACCCAAATCTGTCATTTTTCTTGGCGTTTAGAGGAAATGTGGATTAAGCTGGTCTATGATCACAGCTGCAGTAGGCAAGATTTTGATATACAATTACAGCCACCTTACTCTCCTGAATCACAATGTAGTGCCTCAACAGAGAATAGTGAATGAATGAAA
This sequence comes from Gymnodraco acuticeps, assembly GCF_902827175.1. NCBI lineage: Eukaryota > Metazoa > Chordata > Actinopteri > Perciformes > Bathydraconidae > Gymnodraco > Gymnodraco acuticeps. The sequence goes on along the minus strand of NW_022991201.1, from coordinate 1,212,768 downwards.
ACTTTAAGGCAAAATGTAAGCTGTCACTGTGATCACATGTCACAGTAACACTAGATTTTTTGCCTTAATTATTTGGTGTTCTTGGTTGGTTTTCGTCTACCTAGATAATATAGTACTATTGAATAGTTTCAAAAAGTTGCACATGCTTCGATGCCATTTGTTTTTCTACGATCAAAGTTTGTTTAGCTGATTCATGCAGTCTATACTGTAATGGTGTGTATATTATATGTCACATTAGCATAGTGATCAAGGCTCATGGCAATAGTTATCCTTGAAATGTCAAATTGGTTGACGGCTTGCATCTCATTTCCCAACAGCACGGTCTATTCTCTGATTCTTGCATTGAGAGATAACTGCTCAGCTGGCTTGACATGCTGCATACATTATTGCTAATATTGCAATTACCATCTCTAGGATTCCTTTGCTTATTAAACATGTCAGGTTAGTTTAGGTATATGGATTTTAGGTTTATTCTACATGAGCCTTTCATCCTGCTACCCCTTTAAGTCGTTTCAAGACAATGTCACATTTATGTTCCAGTCCATACAATTGGAATGATATGTGCTTCATGTCCTTTGCTGTCTAAATCCCTGCTCCTACTACGAACCTGTTCACAACATATCATAAGTATTAGATCTTAAAATGAGGTGTATCCCACACTAAAGGGACATTTACATTTTCATGTGTGCACTGCTGCAGGCTATGTCCCCCTGTCCAGCAATGACAAGTTAATAGACTGCTTTGCCCCGGGGCTAAACAGCAACTTACATCCATAATTAATCTCAGCAACTCCCCCCAAATGGCCATGATCATTTTGAGATAATTGAAATATGACTCAATTTGTCAACAACATTATCATTTAAAATGTAATTATGCAACAATGACAAGGTAATCATGATGGGGTAATTATTACCTGTTCCTTCAACGAGGGGCTAAGGATCACCTGTGTTTTGTTAGTTACACAAATCAATGCCTCTTTAGTGTGGCTTTATTGCAAACAAATAGGCCGATAAAGAACTTCTAAACAAGGATAATTAATGAAAGTCAATGCTTTTAGCTGCAGGGGCAGATTTACCTTCCTGTTCTTTAATGTGTACTGTCCTCAACTGAAGCTTAAAATAAAGACAATGTCATTTTTAGTTTTAAAAAGAGAATTAATGCATGGTAATTTGCTTTCTTGAGTACCCTCTATGCATGGTATTTTCACCTAAATCAAACCAGAAAGCTTAAAGGAAATGACTTTCCAAATCCTGTGTTAATAAAATGGGAGATATTCATATTCCAAAGCAGAAAAGGGGCTTATCGGACCGCTTTCCTTCCCCACTTCCTCGACCTCCATCTCACACATGTGGCACTTTATTCCCCTGATAACATTTAGTTTGTCATTTCCCTGCAGCAAGCCACCTATCATGTGCCCCAGCCTGGCTATCATTTACAGATACTGTGGATGTGACACTGGAATGACAGGCCAATATTTCGTCTTTTCAGCCGCCATCTTGTCCTGTCTGTCACCATCCAAACCACAGCCCCTGCCGCCACTCATGACATGAACTCAGCTCAAGATCAAAGTCAAAGGGAATATTATGGTCTTTGCCTCAATAATAATAAAAAAAACGTTTCACTGCCAACAAGGTTATGTCTGGTTTCACACCAGTACAGTTTATATCAGTACAGAACTTCACTGCAGCTATTTCATGGTAAATATAGTTCAGTTAACTGTCTTTAAGTCCAGTGAGTGTATTCAGTTCAGTCAGCATATTAGTCCAGTTCAGTTTAGTTTGAATGTTACTTCAGCTTTATTTGAAACTGTGCAATGAGTCCTTTCAGTCAAACCTCACATCGCTGGATCCCTTGAGACTCTACCTATTCAGGGTGGAGAGTAACACCCAGTCAGAAGAACCATAGGGACAAGGGGATGACATGATGTGAGACCCGATAAAACAAATACGTGCCACAGTTCACTCTGCACTGATGGTCCTTTTACTGCTGTACGTCCCAGCAGTATAGCCCAGCTCTTTTTACATTATCCTTCTTGCAGAACGGTGAATTTATCTGTACTCTGTATCTGCCTTCGTCTCCCTCAACCCCCTGACAAGTAAATCATCTCTTCTCCTGCTGTGACAGCACAATCCTGATGTCTGTCACTTCCACAGGCCAGGCTAGGCCACACACATACTGCACATACACAGACACATATAGGAAAAGGAACAAGCAATCACATTACACTCACGCTGGCATCCTCACACACACACACACACACACACACACACACACACACACACACACACACACTTTTTGTCAGAGGGGATTCTCGCCCACTCAAGGGCAGAGCGGTGACACCTCATCATGAGCCGAATGAAGCAAGAGTAGCAAGGAGAGGGGGAGGAGAAGAGGAGAAGAGAAGAGATGGAGGGATGGATGGAGCGGAACGATGGAGCAATATGGAGGGGGACGAGAGGAGCTATATGGCAGCCAGGCGACCGGCGCCAGATTTCAGGGGCATGAAATCGGCTCAGCGAAACATGGAGGGACGGACAGAAAGGAAGAGGGAAAGTGAGGAAGACAGCTGGGAGAGGTGGGAGATGTATACTGATAAAGAAGTGAATAATTCAAAACCTGTCTTTGAATTTTCTGAAATGTTCTACTGAATTGGCATCACTTTAATTCACCGCACATGACCTCACCACACCGTATGGGTTGTAGATGTTGCCTGTAGTTGGCTGCAAACAACGTCATTGTTTTCTTGTTTTGGTTTAGAGTACTGATACCCAGCTTTAGAAAACAACAAACTGATTAAGTGTGTCATTTATTGAACCAATTTGTTATTAATATGACACTGTCATACATGTTTTAATCATCTGTTGTTTGTTTCTGTTGTCGCTTTTGCAGTAATTCCAATGGATTTCATGTTGGCACGCTATAATTTACTTTAATCAAGAAAGAAAGCCAAAGTGAAAGAGAGAGAGAGAGAGGTTGGGGGAGGGTAAACAAAAAAAGGAAATATAGGATATAATCGTTTCATATGTGTGTGAGCTAGACCAGGGGTTCCCAAACTTTGCCATGCCAAGGACCCCCATATAGCATTATCCTCTGGCGGGGACCCCCCCTGTTGCAATTTATTTTTTTAAATGATGTGTACAAGTGCCTCGCGATGGAGCATGCAGTGCGTTGCCACTACATTTGGGGCCTTCTGCCTGATCGAAGCTGTCACTCCGCTTTCTTTGCCTGTCATAGCCCCACTGCCCCATCTGAACACACACCCACACAACGAGACCAGTCAAGTCTGTTTGAGATGATGTACTCATCTAAAACTTGGAAAATGTCTCTTCATGTGGTCCTACCTTCCAGTGCTTTGCAAAATAATATTTCCTCAACAAAGTTGTCTTCTGAAATAAATCTGATGTATGCAAGCAATTCTGCGACATTTGCTACATCCATGCTCTCATCCAGCTGCAGAGCGAAATATTCACTAGCTCTCACTTGCTCCAAAAGCTGAGCAGATACTCAGTTTCACTCTCAGTAGCGGCAGCTCGATTCTGATTGGCTTGAAGGGTCGTCGTGTGATTCAAAAACAAAATATATTAAAAGATTGGCATCAAAGGACACATACATTGATTCACTTTGAAAAACACTGAGCTAGACAACTTCATTGACATACACGCCTGGCATTAAAATAACCATCTTGTATACACAATGAATACTATTTTCATTTCCCCTACTAAAATACTTTTCCCATCCTGTTGTAGTGAATATAAACTTCTCTTTCGACCGTTTTTTGACAAGTGTGCTGATGCCTGTCTGAATTGGATTAGGGATTTGACTGAATATGTGCACACCAATTAATATTTTTCGCAGTCTACACACAGTGTACCTACGATAACCTTCAGATGTTGTTCCCATCTCAAATGGATATCAGTAACATTTATAACAAAATGTATGGCGATTACACTTTGATTTCAATAACCCATGTCATGTTACCTAAGATACAAAAGAGGGACAAAGAGTTGGAGGAACTGAAAGTAGAAATTGTCGCAAAACAACAAAACAAACAAGAAACAACAAAACAAAATTAATTTGCAAAAGAAATGAAGCAGAATGGGACAAGGTCCTTTTCACCGCTTGTCCTCGTCATTTAAAAGTGAGAGAGTGAAGTATTGAAAGAGATGTCGTGATGGAGATGAGGACAGAGGGTTGTGCTGCGCCTCAGAGAGCCACAGATGGAGAGTGATGATTATGCAGCAATATTCAAAGGACGGAGAGAATAGGAAAGAAGTGAGTGTGGATTACCGAAAGGTTTAGAAGACAGACATGAGTTTGTGAGCAAGAGGTTAGCAAAAGGTGAAAGTTCAGAATGAATTAAAACAGCTTTGGATTTGAAGAAACTTTTTTAGAAGGCTGTACTGATTTCAGGTTCATCTTGTGAGTGACTCTGATGTAAACATGTACATGCTGTTAGTCTTCTAACAAAGTTTGTTGCATGTATGCTCCAGTATACTTTGAAACAATTCTCTGAAGATCTACCCAACCAATCTTGTGAAATTGCTATAAAATGACAGCCATGACCAGCATCCCCTAGGGATTTGTAAAAGATTATTAGTTTGTCTGCCATCATGCAAATTGACAAGGCCATTTTATTTATATAGCACTTTTCTGTACGCGACAATTAAAAGTGCTTTACAAAACAAATTAAAATACTTTTTAGGAATAAATACAGTAAAGACACATTAGGGGATAGGGACTTTGTAAACTGTTTGATGCCCTTATTCAGATTAATGATCAGTACAATCAATACATTTCAAAGACATTTGCGTCTTACCTGTGTGAAGTATTATTTACTTTGATTAGACCTTACTTTTTTTGCAGGACATCAGTTGAATGGAGGCCATCTCAACTGAACATGGCAGATGTAGGGCACCAAGATGGTAGATTGAATCCTGTACAGCTTTTCATTTTAAATGAACAGAGAGATGTTCATCACACTTCTGAAGGAGGCAACTGAAATGATGAACACTGCGACACTTCACCCAAAAGAGGATGTGGGAAAGGAGTAATGACTGATAGGAACAGATTCTGCAGGAGCTCTTTAATGAGCGGATGGCAAACTTCAGAGTGAGTCTTCTAGCCAGAGGGCAGGAATCTCTCACAAATGAGAACACCAAGTAGAGCGCACAAGCACCTGCTGAGACCAGACCACCTACTGAGGGCGTCTGGCATCACTTCCCTTCAAATCTTTGAATGTTGATGGCACTGTGTGTGTGTTTTTTCACACCTTGCATTACGTTCTCCTCTAAATTAAAATAAATGCAAAATAATATTGTAGAAATTACTCCAACTATTTTCAATATGGTAATAAACATCTTCACACATCTATACATCTATCTATTTTGTAAACATCTATATGTATCCCCACCAACTCATAAAGCTGGCAATGTCCTTGATCTCATATTCTCAAGGAACTGCACTACTTCTAACCTCACTGTAAACCCGCTCCACACATCCGATCACTTCTTCATTTCATTCTCTCTACCCCTTTCCAAACATAACAAACTAATCTCTTCCCATCCTGCACCTGTCCGCCGTAACCTTCGTTCCCTCTCCCCCTCTACCTTTGCCTCATCGGTGCTCTCAGCCCTCCCTTCCTCTGACTCGTTCCAACTCCTGCCTCCAAACTCTGCTGCAGAAACTCTCCTCTCTACTCTCTCATCCACTCTGGACTCTCTCTGTCCTCTCACATCTCGGCAGGCTCGTCAGTCCCCTCCTGCTCCCTGGCTAAATGATGCACTGCGTGCTAATAGAACCGTCCTTAGGGCAGCAGAGCGGAAATGGTGGAAATCCAAACACCGTGACTACCTCCTAACCTATCAGGCTCTCCTCTCCTCTTTCTCTGCTTCGATCTCTCAGGCAAAAAGCACTTTCTTTCAAGATAAGATCCAATCTTCCTATTCCAATCCCAAAAAACGATTTTCCATCTTCTCCACCCTCCTAGACCCCCCCAAAGCCCCTTCCCCCTCCTTCCTTCTGTCAAGCGACTTTGTTAACCACTTTGAAAAAAAGGTTGATGATATTCGCTCTTCTTTTTCTGACTCACCTCTACTCACCGCTGGGTCACCAGTGCACTGACCTCCTTTTCCCCTCTCTCTCCAAGTGAGGTTCTTACCCTCATTACCTCTGCCCGCCCTACCACCTGTCCTCTGGACCCTATCCCTTCAAACCTCCTTCAGACTATCGCTCCTGATATTCTACCGTTTCTCACCCATTTCATCAACACTTTTCTAACTTCTGGTCACTTTCCAAACAGTCTCAAGGAGGCAAGAGTAAACCCTCTCCTAAAGAAACCCACTCTCATCCCGTCTGATGTTATAAACTACAGGCCTGTCTCTCTCCTCCCGTTCCTGTCTAAAACACTTGAACGCGCTGTCTTTAGACAACTCTCCTGCTATCTCCATCAGAACAACCTTCTGGATCCGCACCAGTCTGGTTTCAAGGCAGGTCACTCCACAGAAACTGCCCTCCTTGCTGTCACTGAGGAACTGCACACTGCTATAGCAGCCTCCCTCTCCTCTGTCATCATCCTTTTGGACCTGTCTGCTGCATTCGACACGGTGAATAATCAGATCCTCCTTCGCACTCTCCAAGCACTTGGAGTTTCAGGCTCTGCACTTTCCCTCCTCACCTCATACCTCAAAGACCGCACCTACAGGGTTACTTGGAGAGGGTCCGAGTCCGACCCTTGTCAATTAACTACAGGGGTCCCTCAGGGCTCTGTACTTGGTCCCCTCCTCTTCTCCTTGTACACAAACTCGCTCGGATCAGTTATTAGCCCGCAAGGTTTTTCATACCACTGCTACGCTGACGACACCCAATTAATTCTGTCCTTTCCCCGCTCAGAGACCCAGGTCGTCGCACGCATCTCTGCTTGTCTAGCTGACATCTCTCAGTGGATGTCTGATCATCACCTCAAGCTCAACCTTGACAAGACTGAGCTGCTTTTCCTCCCGGGAAAAGATTGTCCCACTCTTGACCTAACAATCAACATTGGCACCTCTGTTGTTTCCCCGACTCAGACTGCAAGGAATCTGGGTGTGACCCTAGATAACAACCTGTCCTTCACTGCAAACATAGCTGCTACAACCCGCTGCTGCAGATACACACTTTACAACATCAGGAGGATGCGTCCCCAGCTGACCCAGAAAGCGACGCAGGTTCTGGTCCAGGCTCTCGTCATCTCACGCCTAGACTACAGTAACTCCCTCCTGGCTGGTCTACCTGCATGTGCCATCCGACCTCTGCAGCTCAACCAGAATGCAGCTGCTCGCCTGGTCTTCAACCTTCCTAAATTCTCCCACACCACGCCGCTCCTCCGCTGCCTTCACTGGCTTCCGATAACTGCTAGAATCCACTTCAAGACAATGGTACTTGCGTACCATGCTGCGAATGGATCTGGCCCTTCCTACATCCAGGACATGGTTAAACTGTACACCCCAGCACGTGCACTCCGCTCTGCATCAACCAAACGGCTCGCTACACCCTCGCTGCGAAGGGGACCCAAGTTCCCATCAGCAAAAACACGTGGGTTTGCTATCCTGGCTCCTAAATGGTGGAATGAGCTCCCCATTGACATCAGGACAGCAGATAGCTTACACACCTTCCGGCGCAGACTGAAAACTCATCTCTTTTGACTCCACTTCGAGCGATATAACTATTAACAAAGCACTTATATACTAATAAAGGGCTGGCTTATCTAAAGCCAGTTGAGTAGCACTTGAAATGTTTTTGCTCTATGAAGCCTGATGTACTTATATGATTCTGTTTTCTTCAAGTTTGTATTTTGTTGGTCGAACGCACTTATTGTAAGTCGCTTTGGATAAAAGCGTCAGCTAAATGCAATGTAATGTAATGTAATGTATCGATCAATGCAGCTTTCCATTTAACATTTGGGATTTGGGTGATATAGTGAGAACAATATGGTATGTTAAAAATAATGAATAGTACACTGAAAAGGTTGCCTATAATATTGTGTCAATAGATCACACATGATTGTATTAGCAATAATATTAAGTTGAACCTACATTTTATTTTAACTTAATATTATTACTTTCAACTATCCTAATATAATTAAGATATGATGTGGCAGTCAGATGAAAAAGCTCTCATGTTTGACTATCCCTTGGCAGCCGTTTTTCAGAGACCAACTGAGTAAAGAACACATATGCTGAACCACTATTGTGGTGTAAGATTTGACTTATATTTGACGATATTCCATGTCTTGATGCTCCATTTTGTTACTTCTGCACTTGTTATAAAATAGCTCCACATGTCCCATGCATGCTCATGTGCCTTTCATTCCTGGAATTGAAAAGTGCTGTGTGGGAAACTAACCTATTCTCATTTCTTTTTGACATGGTCTAATGTCGTCTGTATGGATTGAGCTTTTGTTCCCCCTACTCTTTCCATCCCTCTCCAGCATGCAAACAAATGCGAACTAGTAAAGCCCACAGGCAATCTCAAATCAAAATCTCCAGTCATCTTTGAGTGTGCAGCACCACAGCCTACCTCTCTGTTCCAAAGTCCCCCCGACGTATTCACAAAGAGTCCCTTAACAAGGGGATTGTTGCCTCTCAGCAGCAAACAACCACCACTTGGAATAACAAGCTTCTATCAAGATTTACAGCTTGAATAACGCTTGCTGTTGTGAGTTGAGATGGCCAGTGATTTTGCTGACAAATGACACACTTGCAGAAAGAAACCCAATGTGATATATAATTGTATGTATCCATATTCCTCCCAGGTTTTTTTGTCCAATTACCAACCATCACACAGACATATGGCGTAGGTTGGCGCTTATTGATTTCTCACATGAGCTAAGTGTCACATTCCATCTCCAAATCATCCTTGTTATATTGGCTCCAAATATGGCTAATGAGCACAATTTTCTATCAGGCTGGACTGAAAAATTGTTGGTATGAGACAAAGCACATCTTCCATACAGAGTGTATTATTAAATGTGGGCTCAGTCAGTCTATCAAGGTGAAGAAAAGGGTGACACATAGTTTGAAGGCAAAACAAAGTGACACAAATAAAGGACATTTGGTGGCACTAGCAACTTGGTTTTGATGAAACTTGCTGGGAGGTAGTAGCCTGGGTCAAGGGCAAACACATTTAATTTAAAAGCAGATCTGAATCACAGGGTGAAAACACACTTTATTTTCACCCCTTGAAACGGCTTTTGTGGAAGTCTGCACTTTTCAACCGCCTAGTTAAGCTTCTATAATTGGATAAAGTTACCAACTTTGAACCAAGATTATTTAAGACTGAGTGTGCTTGTATTCTTGAGCATTGTCATCATAGCTACAAAGTAATACCGCTTCACGTAACACCAGAGAAATGTAAGGGCACCATCGTGTGTCCCAGGGTTACCTCCATGACTCTCCGTCACATA